>NW_015090776.1:4843909-4878043 GCF_001431845.1 Calidris pugnax | reverse complement strand
GGGGGGGGAACCAAAAAAAATCCCATGGCAACACGCTCCCTGATTTAATTACAGGCTGATTGAGGCGTGGGAGAGAGATGACAATTATCTGCTGGCAGCACACGCGAGGATGATGCTTCCTCTGGTGCCTGGTCCTGCTGGATCCACCCGTAGCCCCTGGGGCTCCCCGGATCCCAGCCAGACCTCTCGCTCACCCTCCACCCTGGGGCTCCAATCCCCAGCCCCCCTCGCTTTCTGCTCCACTCCTCTTAATTCCTCTCCCTCCCGGAGCTCGGCCGAGCAGCAGGAACCCTGTTTAGAGGCTGGGGCCACCTTCGCTGCTGGTGTTTTAATGAGCAGAAGGGGTTGATGAGGAGGGTGGCCCTGGTTGTGCTGATGCATCTGAGCCAGGGGCACCCTGTTCCTCTCCTCCCGGGCTCCCGCTGGCGGTGTCTGCCCCGCGAGCCCGCCCCCCGCTAAGAGGATTAACAGGGTTTAAAACACCCTCCTGCTAAATTTGGCTTCTCCTCGGTAAGCCAGCAGCTGTTTGTCACCTTGTCCCCACTGAGCGGGAGGTGCCACAGCCGGGTGCTGCCACCCAGGCACCTCCTCAACACCCCCAGCCCCACAGGGGATACCCCAGGAGGGGACACCAGAGGATCTCTTTAGAGGCGACAAAGGGACAAACAGCTCGTAGAGCTCTCACAGGTCATCAGTGGTGACCTTCAACGTGCAACAGAGGGGACAGGACACCCCCAGAGCCTGTGGTGGGCTCTGAGCTTGCCACGGGGGGGAGGTGGGCACAAGGAGGGGTGGGTGCCAGGGCTGGGTTTGCCCTGGGCGGTGGTGACACTCACCAAGCTGGGCTCTCGCACTGTCATCTCCCTCACCTCCAGGAAGCTGAAGCTGCTGTGAACCTGGGGGTGAGAAGCCCCCAGCGTTGAGGTAGAAGTGGGAGCCAAGGGTGCCCCCAAGTCCCAACCACTGCCCAAGCTCCCTGATTCCAAACCCCCTCCTCGTCACCCCATCCTCCTCCTCATCCTGGTGGCCCCAAGTGACCCATGGGACACCCACCCTTGTGGCCCAAGTGACCCACGGGACACCCACCCCGGTGGCCCAAGTGACCCACGGGACACCCACCCCGGTGGCCCCAAGAGACCCACGGGACACCCACCCTGGTGGCCCCAAGAGACCCATGGGACACCCACCCTGGTGGCCCAAGTGACCCACGGGACACCCACCCCGGTGGCCCAAGTGATCCACGGGACACCCACCCTGGTGGCCCAAGTGACCCATGGGACACCCACCCTGGTGGCCCAAGTGACCCACAGGACACCCACCCCGGTGGCCCAAGGAGCTGAGAGATGCCCTCCCGGCAGCCACAGGGCTCTGCCACGGTTCAGGGTCCCCGGCACTTACCCTCACCGGCAGTGTCACCGGCAGCACATAGGCTCTCCAGGGTGTCAGCACCTAAGCAGAGGGACACTGGTGTCACAGGGGACTGGGGTGACACGGGAACCACCCCTGTCCCTCACTGCGGCCACGAAACAGCCACCTGGGGAACCCGGGAAAGCACAACCCAGGCTGGACTCTGCACGTACCAGGATATAGTCATCGTACTTGGATTTCACCTGCAGCTGGATGCTCATCACCAGGAGGATCTTCTTTGTCCCCAGGAAGGCAGTGATGGCCTCTGAAAAGACAAAAGTCCCCATGAAGTGAGGTGGCTAAAGCCACCCCTGGACCTCTCCCACGTGCCCTGCTGCCCTTGGGGACACTGTCCCCTATGTCCCTGCCTGAATCAAGCATCCACACCCAATGGTTGCTCTCTCAGCCAAGCCTTGCACTCCTTCACCAGCTTTGAGACTTATTTGCTGCTTGGGTGATAAATCCATCTCCTCATCGGCTTCTGCAGCCTCCACTGAGCACAGGGCTTCGGGGTGGCCAATTTACACTCCACAAGCTTCAGCCCAGCCTTGATCCCTCCGAGCAACCACCCAATCCCAGCTTCTCTTCCTTCCTTCCTTCCTTCCTTCCTTCCTTCCCAAATTTTCCACTGGGCAGCCACTGGGCACCCAAGCCCTGTCTCCCTGTGCTGCAGCCAGGGGTGCATTCTGCTTTAGCAATTTTTTGGTGGCTCTCTTGGCCGTGACGTGCCCTGGTGGTTGTACAAGCACACCCACCTCCCCGCCTTTGCAAACCAGTCAGTCCCACAGTCACCACGGACCAGGGCTGAGCATCGCTCCTGCCCTGAGCATCACCTCCTCACCCGGCCGAGCAGGAGAAGAACCACAACCACCCATCGTCCGGCAAAGCAAACCAGGTGCTGGCGATGACGCCGCTCGCCCTGGCCCTTGTAGGGGCTGTCGAGAGCCCCACAGGTCTGGTGACCCGAGCCACACCTTCCCAGGAACCCATCCTGGCATGCAGTGACCCATCCATCTCCTTCCCACCCCTCCACAAGCCTCGGTGAGGCTGGGGAGGCTGTGGGACCCTGAGACCTCTTGTGGTCTTCTGCTTCCTCAATTAAATGAGGGAAGGCTGTGGTGCCCCACACCGGTGGGGGGCTGCAGGCCGCGACTCCCTGGGGACCCCAAGCCCCTGCGAGTGAACAGCACCCACAAACTGGGCAGCAGAAGCCACCACGAAGAACCACGTCCTTGAGGATGCAGCTTGTTCTCCGGGGGGGGGGATACGTTTGGTCCCAGCAGCATCCTCAGGCACACGAGTTTTGGGGGGGCAAGAGCAACCCCTCGTGCCCCACCCCTGCTCAGACCCCCCTGACCCACAGCGGATGATGATGATGAGGAGGAGGAAGCCGAAAGCGGCTCCGTTCAACTCTGGGAGGGCAAAGCGGGGCCGAGCAGGCCCCACACCGGTGCTCTCCATGTGGCATGGGTGCCCCGGCAGCGGGCGACGCTTACCTTGGAGCTCGGCGGGGATCCCTGTGGGGGACGCAGCCATGGCTGGGACCAGGGTTTGGGGGGTTCACCTTCCGGGGGGAGGGGGGATGATGATGATGCTGATGAGGGTGTCAGGGCAGCATCCCCGGGCGCCGCGGGAAAGGCACCCTGCTGAGAGGAAGCGCTGAGGTTACCAACCGGCAGCGCCGGCGCCTCCTCCCCCTCCCCTGGCGCCCGGTGCCTCTTCCTGCCCCGTCAGGCCTGATTTACCGCCTGAGCAAGAGAAGAGAAATGAAAGCGACGGCGCCTGCGGCCCACCGTCCCCCCGTCGGGAGGAGAGGACACCCCCCTGCCCGGCTCTTCTCCTCCCGCATGGCTTCACCCAGGCCAGCGGGACACCCCAGCGGTGCCTCTCCCAGCCAGGAGCAAGCAGCATCTCCCCATGGCTCCAACCTTCAAGAGTTGAGGGTGCACGACCTCCTTCCTGCCTTGCAGCCCCCCCTGAGGTGGTTCATGGGGACATGTTTCCTGCCTGAAGATGGCCAGGGAGCGTGAAAAGAGCAGCTTCACCCTTCCTGGTGCAGGGAGGTCAGCCCAGAACCCGTCACCTTGCACCGAGCATCTGCAAGGGGAGTTAATCATAGAATCATATGGGGTTGGAAGGGACCTCTGGAGATCATCTAGTCCAACCCTCCCCCGCCAGAGCAGGTCTACCTAGAGCAGGTTGCACAGGAACTTGTCCAGGTGGGTTTTGAATGTCTCCAGAGAAGGAGACTCCACCACCTCTCAATGCCCGTCCCTCTTAATGAAGATGGGCACCTGGTGCTCACCACAGGGTCCTCCTCCAGAGGACGGGAACCCAGTGCCACTGCAGGGTGTCGCAGGCAGGGCCTCTCCAGAGCAGAAACGCCCCAGGTGTCATGCCAAAATGACAAAAATGCTGCCCCAAAGCAAGGACAAGAGGCAGAGGTTAGGTGGCCTCCTTGGAGCAACAGGAGGGAGCATATCAACAACTCTGCTCCCCAGGGAAGGCTCTGGGCCAGGCAAAAAGCCAGAAGTCCTTCAGGATGGAGCAGAAAGCTGTCCTGTGCCCCATGCAGTGCTGCAGGACTTCACTGGACCCAACAATTCTCAGCGTTGACTCAGCTGACCCTACCAGAGACTCAGGAGAAGGTGCTGAGGGAGCCAGTAGCGCTGGTCTCAGGCACCAGCTTGGGTTCCCATGACCAGCATCAGTTGGGATGGAGGGTGCCAGTTGCCTGGGATCCTTGGGCCCTGGGATGTCTGAAGACAGAGGTCACGGGTCGAAATCCAGGCAAGAGCAGGACCAAGTACCTTCATCTTGTCCATGTCCTTTGCGACTGAGTCCTCTGCCCCATTAAGAGCGTTTTTCCAAAGTCTCCTGCTGATGCTGAAGCCATTCTTAACACAGAAGCTGTTCTTTTTGTCCTTCACATGCTTCTCCAAGCCCAATTCCAGCTGAGCTTTGGCTCTGCCAACTCCATCCCTGCACACTCAGACGATGTCAGCTCCTCCTGGGTGGCCTGTCCGCCCATGCTGCTGCTTCTCTGCTTCCTTTTCCCCTTCCTGCTTGTCCCCCTTGGCTGCCTACCCCACCTGCCTGACTTCCTGCTGAAGCTGAAGACCTCCTTGGATTTTGCAGGGCCCTGCCTCATGTTTCAGTCTGCTCTGAGAACATGTGCTCAGACCAGCAACTCCACCACAGCTCCTGCCCCGTTCCCACCAGCCCAGTTGAGGGCAGCGTAGGATGGTTCAGTCCACAAGCCCGGTCATGTCAGCACCAGTTTGGATTCTGCCCACCTTCCACCAACCTTGCAGGAGTGAGACAATTTGGGAAACACTAAGGGCTCTGCAAGGGGCCTCCTCCTCTTAGAGGGTCTACCAACAGCTGCCTCCTTGGCCCAGCCTCCCTGAGATGCCCCTGATCTACACTTGCCCTCTTGTCACCTGGAGAATCATCTGCTACAGCAACATAAAGACAAAGAGTAGAAAAGATCATGAGTTCTTCCTCCAATGAGGCAGAAGAAAAGACACCACGGCTTGAACCAACAAAACTTCAGTCCAACACCCTTGGCTGAAGAAGCGGGCTTGGACCCTCACTTAGTAATGTAAGAGCACTCACAGAACAGTTTGGGTTGGAAGGGACCTTAAAGCCCACCCAGTGCCACCCCCTGCCCTGGGCAGGGACACCTCCCACCACACCAGGTTGCTCCAAGCCCCCTCCAACCTGCCCTTGAACCCCTCCAGGGATGGGGCAGCCACAACTTCTCTGGCCAACCTGGGCCAGGCTCTCCCCACCCTCCCACCAAACAAGTTCTTCCCCACAGCTCAGCTCCATCTCCCCTCTTGCAGGGTCAAACCCTTCCCCCTCCTCCTAGGGCTCCCCTCCCTGATCCAGAGTCCCTCCCCAGCTTTCCTGGAGCCCCTCGAGGGACTGGAAGGGGCTGGAAGGTCTCCCCGGAGCCTTCTCTTCTCCAGGCTGACCCCCCCCCCAACTCTCTCAGTCCCTCTAACCTGAGGGAGCTCTCAACCTCCAGAAGCCAAATAAGCAGCAGTCACATAGAGCCGGTCTCAGCCCCTCTCCATCCATGAGGACATTCTCCAGCATGCCCTCAGGACAGTAGCCCAAGCAATCGGCTGAGGCAGTGATGCTCCTTGGATCCAGCCTTGGCTTTTCACCCACGGTCTGGGACATGGGGCTGAGCTTCTCCAACACTGGGGTTGGGCAGGGATGTTTGGTCCACATTCAGGCATGAGATGCTGCTCTGGATGCACATCCTCAGGAGCAGGTTGGGACCTTGATCTGCATCTCTCCCAGGTGGCTCTATCAAGGGCAAACCAGAAGCCTGCAAAGAGAAGTCAGAGAAGCAGAGAGACCTGCTCCAGCTCTGATCAAATGAAAACCCAGCTGCGTAACAGGGTTATTGACCGAGCAAGCTGGAAGAAACTGTGGTCAACTGAGCAGACCACAAAGTCAGACAGTGGGCTGAGGAAAAGAGGAGGATGGCCACACAGTGACCGCTCCCACCCCCACTAAAACCTTCCTCTGGAGGAAGATTCAAGAAGCAGCCCATGATAAATGACCACTCTACACGCCAAGAACACCACGTGTGATCTGTAACATTAATTAAATGATGGTGCTTAGAAATGGTTTCCTCAGATAAGCACAACGCAAGCCACCAATGGTCCCTTGGAGATCAGCCTCATCTCCCCAGGCCTGCTGTGACTGCCAAGGAACACAGCACACCACCAGCAGATCAAAGACTACTTGGGAGCAACCATACCTTTGTCCAAGACACCTCTTGGGGCTCTTCTCCCTTTCAGCCCACCAACAAGCTACCCCACCACAGCCTTTTTCTCCAGCTCAACGAACTCTAGAATTTAACACATCCCCTGGGGTCACTCTGGCCTGAGTACAAGGACACCAGCACCTGCACGTGGAGGTTTTGCAGCAGACCAAGGGAGGCCTCCGCTAGAGGATGCATGATGCCTCCTCGGCGCACCACCACAGGTCACCAGTTAAAACCACTCAAGACCTTTCACGCCCCACTTGTCAGCAGTGGGTTGAGCCAGAGAGAGGTTTTAAGAGATGATGGTAGTAACTCCTTACAGGTCCCAAGGACACCATCAGTCCTCCACAAAGTTCTCCACCGTCAGACCACCACAAAGCCTCCCCAGCTCTGGGCTTAAGCAAAATCATGTCTCCTTCAGAGCACCCCCTCTGTCTGGAGCATCTTTGGACTTGTGAGTACACAAGCTCCATTTTCAACTGAGAAAGCACTTGAAGATTCATCCACTTCTGCAGCCAGACCTCACAGAAGCCACCCTCGCCTCCATCCTGCTCAAGGGTTCCGGGCACCCCACCACCAGACAGCTTCTCTTGGCAAGTCTAAGGACCATCTCCCAGGACCAGAAATAACCAGTTGCCAAACATCTAGTGACAATCACAAGCCTAGCAGCTCTCGTGCTCTTCAAGATTTCAACTATTTATTGTGCCATTTGCAGCGACTCCTGCTCTGAAGTCAGCTGTGGGAGAGGTTCTCCTGAACTTGCCCAGCGCGCACCTACCTGACTGCCAACTACTAGTTGACTCTCCGAGCTGCTTCCACAGGTAGCAAGGAGAAGACACACCACAGCAACTCCACCTAAAGGTCAGTCTCACTTCCCAGAACTAATATTCCTGCCACCTAAACCATCTGCTGTGATCATCGCAACTCACAACCAAAAGGAACAAAAGCAGCCACTGCTCCTCCATCGCTTCCAGCTCAAGGTTGACGTTCATCACATCATCCCCTCCTGCTGCACGCTCCTCCTCACAGCCCCAGGAGCTTCCACCTCACTACACCAGGGAGCTACCGGATGGAAATGGGGACCCTGCACCACACTAACCACCCTTGCTAATGAGCCCACTCATCTGCAGCCACCACAGGGCAGCACACCACCATGTAGCATCACACCTGACATTCATCACCGGGCAATCCCATCACCAGATAAGAGCTGGTCCCCATTTCCAAGCCCGAAGCATCCTTCCAGGAGGATGAAGACCCCTGCCAGGTCCCAGCGTCACCACACACAAAGAAAGCAGCCACACGTGTTAATCCATTATTATTTATTAGCTGTACAGCAGTATATTCTCCTTCCCAGCTTTCAAACCCCATTACATATTTTATAACAGTATTTTTATTTTTTTTTTCCCATGTTGGCTTCCTAAAATAATGAAAAATATCACACAGTACAGCTAAGTACAAAAATGCATCAACCTAGAGTCTGATAGCTAAACTGATAGCTCTCTTAAAAGCGATACATAGAAGAAAAATTTGTTTGAAATCAGCAAGACTGAGGCTCTATAAAAAGCTTACATATTTTAACATGTGACAGTTCATATACAGGCATTGTTTGTATTTCACATTATTCCTTTTTTTTTTGTCTTTATCAGAGATCCAAAAAAAATGGTATAATTACTGACCTATGAAAATTTCCTGGCCCAGGTTTTGAGGGCTGCAGTGACCCACGTATAAATCACCACCTCTGCCTTAACATAGGATTCATCAACACAAAATACAACTACAAAGATAGAGCAAAGAAAATGTAGTCGTGAAATTATAACTCAAAAAAAAAAAAGAAGGTAGGTTAATTATCCGTGTTCCGAATGCCAGTTTTGTGTGCTTCAAAACCAGATTTCACCTGTGGGTTTCTCTTGTTCTGCAAGCAATAGCCTGGGTACGTCTCTCCTCTATGTGATCCGTTATCGACAGCTTTTCCAACATTTACACTCTAGCAATTCTCTTTGTCACTTAGTTCGCAAGGAATTAAAATACTGGGGTTTATTTAAACTGCATTTTTGCATACCTCTTAATTAATGGAAAAAGATTAAAATGTAAAAAAAAAAAAGTTATTTACAAGCTTGACCATTACAGAAATGCTTTGCAGAAAAGCAAAGCATATTAAGGACAGAAACCAGCTGGAGCATGCCAAAACTACCGTGTGCAGCCGACTTGGAGAACCGGAGCTAGTCAGTGGGGGAAAGCGGGGGAAAAAAAAAAAAATACATTTTAAAAGTCTAGAACCCTCCCAAGTCTGCATTTACAGTTAAAAACACTACTGAGAGAAGGAGGCTCGAGGACTCTGGGATCTGGAAGGGCAAGTCCGGAGTGGTTTACCACGTACTCGAGTCAAGGCTTCCACTTTTGTCTATTAAAATGCACGTAAACACGGCCCTTGGACCAGCTTTACAATGCAGTTCAGAGCAAAGCTATATCAAAGCATCTCACAGGAAACCCTCAAGGACTCCAAAAAATATTTCCTAATGTTCCGTGATCCTGTAATGCTAACATAAAACAGCAAGTTCTAGTTAAATCACATTCTAACATCACTTTGAAGTTTTATTTCCCAGTATGTTTGGTAAAATGGTCTAAAATGATGCATTTCCCAAAGCCAAGAAAAAAAGGTAAAAGGAAAAAAAATAGATTTGAGCCGCTTAAACACAGCCCAGGCCAGTTCAGTCAGCCAGCGTGGTCTTCCTCCATCACCGGTCCATCATGCTGAGAATCATCTCAGGAGTGAGGTCTCCGTTGGGAGCTTCCACTACAGCAGGCTGAGCTTCCTCCTCTTCCTCTACTGTTTCCGCATCGGGTTCTTTCTTTACTTCAACTATAATATTTTCAATTTCACCAGTGTTCTGGTCTTCAACCTGAATGATTGCTGCAGCTGGAAGGGCAAGAAAACAAAAGAGAAATGACACAATTTTTACTGGTTCCAGAGCTGGCCTGCACGTTTCACCAGATAACTTTTTGGAAGATAAAGACTTCCATGGAAAGGGAAGGTGGGGCCCAAAATTCCCATTCCCACATTCAACCTGTGTCATTCATCCAAGAATCAAACCCCTAGTTCCTTACAGAAGCACATCTGTATGAAGATGTGCTACCACGACAACAGCTCCAGGATGCCTTTTGATACCAAGACCTGATTCAAAGAGAGGATTTCATAGAGTAATCAACAAATAAGGCCATATCAGTGTATGGGCATAAGGCAAAGCCTCAAATTCAGGTGGGGATCAGCTTCAGCTTCAACTTCAGAGGGATCCAGTGATACCAGTAACAAACTCAGCATAAAATGTTTCCCCAGCCTGAAATTCCAGGAAGGCCACAGGCCACACCTGTAGCACCGAGCAGCCAGGGAAGGCACCGGGGAAGCCATGAGCCCCTGAAGGAGCAAATCTGCCCTTTCTGAATTGATTTACTTAAGACTTTGTGCAGTTATCAATGTCTGTTCTTACGGACAACACTCTGTAGAGTTGAAACTACGTCTGCATTGATGCTACACTCCTTATAAAAGAATCATAGAATCATAGAATGGTTTGGGTTGGAAGGGACCTCAAAGATCATCGAGTTCCAACCCCCCTGCCCTGGGCAGGGACACCTCCCACTAGAGCAGGTTCCTCAAAGCCCCATCCAGCCTGGCCTTGAACACTTCCAGGGATGGGGCATCCACGACTTCCCTGGGCAACCTGTTCCAGTGTCTCACCACCCTCATAGTAGATCTCAGGAAGAACTTTTTTAATCTGAATCTTTTTTTCTTCCAATTTAAAACTATTTCCCCTTGTCCTATCATTACACCTCCTGTCAAAGAGTCCCTCCCCAGCTCTTCTATAGGCACCCTTCAGATATTGAAAGGCCGCTATAAGGTCTCCCCGGAGCCTTCTCTTCTCCAGGCTGAACAATCCCAGCTCCTTGACGGTGCCAACAGCTGCTTCACCAGGAACTGTACTACAGTAGAGACATCACAACTGCTGCAAAAATAAGTGAGCAGCTCCATTTCATGCACAAGGCAAGTTCTCAGCAAAGCAGAGACCAGAGGAGTTATCTGCTTTTACAGTAAGCTCACTCGAGGGGAGCAGTTCTCCTGCAAGAACTGCCAAATCCCAGGAAAAAGCTGCTCAAGCCCAGTCACATAAGCTTCAAACAGCAACTTACGCTGGGATTGTTTTGGTTGGGTGGCAGCTTTGCCTGGTGGTCTTCCTCTTCGTTTCTTACTGGGAGGTGGCGCGGGAGCCTCTTGTTCAACTTCTGGCTCAGCCTCAATTTCTACTGCTGTCTCCTCCTCATCTTCATTATCGTCCAAATCTGGTTCAGCATTTTCCTCTGTAAGAAACGTTACATGATTAAGTCTTCAGTTTAAAGAAGATCAAAACTTCTCCACCTACAGAGAACCACCATCACATCCTCATTCAAAAGGAGTCAACTCTGGTGAGAAAGAAGGCAAAACAAGTCCTTTGTGGAGAAGCTGGTGGCACAGAATGGCCAGTCTGTAACCCTCACATTAGAGAGAGTTGACCTTCAGAAAGCGAAAGGAAACAACTACGTTTGATGATGCAATAAAAACTCCTCCCAAACAAACATCCACAAAGGAACTCATGGAGACAATGAGAAAGGAGACCATAGAACATGAGGGCTGGGCTACTCCTAGGCCCATCAGAAGAACCATCATCCAAAGTCCCACCTGCACAGCCTACAGGGGTGCACAATGGAAGGTGGTAACCCAATCAAGGACTTGTCCAACTTGTCTGGGTGACTCCCAGGAGAACCATCAACCCCAGTGTCCAGGCGTGAAACCCACCATGCTGAGTCATCGGGAGCACTACGGTATCTCTATGAAACACTAGAGCTCAAGAGGGATCCAAGAGCCTGTCTCCTTGCCCCCAAGAAATAGCACTGCCTTACTTCAGTCCTCCTCTTGACAGGAAACCAGGGCAGCAGCTCCCAGGCACTGGGACTTGCATCCAAGACCTCAAAATCTCAAATTGACTGTGGCAGAACCTCACAAAACTGAGGTGTTTTCGGGTGTTACAGGTGAACACAGCCCTACCGACCACTCATCATGCTCTCCAGGGCCATCAAAATACAATTTACCAACCATTGACCAAGAGGATCTTCCCCACCACCTCTCTTCATTGGCAGGACATGTCTAACGGTACACTTTACACAGCCCTGTCTTCTCAAGGGGTTTATGATGGCACCTCCCATTCCCACCAGCCCTTTGCACCTCATTGCAATTTGGAGCTGATTTCAATGGAGTCCTCATGGCAAGCTGTGGGGGTTTTGCAACTTTTTTGGTTGTTAATTAAAATTCTTGCTCCACACTTTGTACTTCAGAAGGGTCCTTAGTAACTAGGTTGGCACCACTGACACGCTCAGAATGCCCCGGGCAAAACTGAAGTAGACAAAAAAAGCAGTAAAAATCTTGAATAGGATAATATTGTTTGGACAGCAAAGTGATTGCCCTTAAACTTGTAAGGGTGCATAGAAGAGAAGTTTCACTCATGAATGAAAGGGCCAGAAAGGGCCATTGCATAAAGCATAATTCTGTTTATCCGAGTAAAAAAGGGGGGGGGAAGGAGGAAGGGGGGAGGAAACCCCCCAAACTCTCCCATACATACCCCCAGGAATGAAAATGCTGCAGTATCTACAGAGTCACTCAAGGAATATTCCCCAAGTGAAATTTCTTTCATCTATTTCATTTCCCAGGTTCCACTTTTTTAGAGCTTCTTTACATTTTCCCTCCTCAACTCAACATCTATCAACGAAGTCTGTTTAGTTTATGGCAGACAGGCCAGATGGGAAACAAAACCATCCTCACATTTTCCCCACTAGCACAAGTTGGGTCTGTTTCATCTTTTTTCTTCCAATTTAAAACCATTTCCCCTTGTCCTATCATTACACCTCCTGTCAAAGAGTCCCTCCCCAGCTCTTCTATAGGCACCCTTCAGATATTGAAAGGCAGCTATAAGGTCTCCCCGGAGCCTTCTCTTCTCCAGGCTGAACAATCCCAGCTCCTTGACGGTGCCAACAGCTGCTTCACCAGGAACTGTACTACAGTAGAGACATCACAACTGCTGCAAAAATAAGTGAGCAGCTCCATTTCATGCACAAGGCAAGTTCTCAGCAAAGCAGAGACCAGAGGAGTTATCTGCTTTTACAGTAAGCTCACTGCAAGAACTGCCAAATCCCAGGAAAAAGCTGCTCAAGCCCAGTCACATAAGCTTCAAACAGCAACTTACGCTGGGATTGTTTTGGTTGGGTGGCAGCTTTGCCTGGTGGTCTTCCTCTTCGTTTCTTACTGGGAGGTGGCGCGGGAGCCTCTTGTTCAACTTCTGGCTCAGCCTCAATTTCTACTGCTGTCTCCTCCTCATCTTCATTATCGTCCAAATCTGGTTCAGCATTTTCCTCTGTAAGAAACGTTACATGATTAAGTCTTCAGTTTAAAGAAGATCAAAACTTCTCCACCTACAGAGAACCACCATCACATCCTCATTCAAAAGGAGTCAACTCTGGTGAGAAAGAAGGCAAAACAAGTCCTTTGTGGAGAAGCTGGTGGCACAGAATGGCCAGTCTGTAACCCTCACATTAGAGAGAGTTGACCTTCAGAAAGCGAAAGGAAACAACTACGTTTGATGATGCAATAAAAACTCCTCCCAAACAAACATCCACAAAGGAACTCAAGGAGACAATGAGAAAGGAGACCATAGAACATGAGGGCTGGGCTACTCCTAGGCCCATCAGAAGAACCATCATCCAAAGTCCCACCTGCACAGCCTACAGGGGTGCACAATGGAAGGTGGTAACCCAATCAAGGACTTGTCCAACTTGTCTGGGTGACTCCCAGGAGAACCATCAACCCCAGTGTCCAGGCGTGAAACCCACCATGCTGAGTCATCGGGAGCACTACGGTATCTCTATGAAACACTAGAGCTCAAGAGGGATCCAAGAGCCTGTCTCCTTGCCCCCAAGAAATAGCACTGCCTTACTTCAGTCCTCCTCTTGACAGGAAACCAGGGCAGCAGCTCCCAGGCACTGGGACTTGCATCCAAGACCTCAAAATCTCAAATTGACTGTGGCAGAACCTCACAAAACTGAGGTGTTTTCGGGTGTTACAGGTGAACACAGCCCTACCGACCACTCATCATGCTCTCCAGGGCCATCAAAATACAATTTACCAACCATTGACCAAGAGGATCTTCCCCACCACCTCTCTTCATTGGCAGGACATGTCTAACGGTACACTTTACACAGCCCTGTCTTCTCAAGGGGTTTATGATGGCACCTCCCATTCCCACCAGCCCTTTGCACCTCATTGCAATTTGGAGCTGATTTCAATGGAGTCCTCATGGCAAGCTGTGGGGGTTTTGCAACTTTTTTGGTTGTTAATTAAAATTCTTGCTCCACACTTTGTACTTCAGAAGGGTCCTTAGTAACTAGGTTGGCACCACTGACACGCTCAGAATGCCCCGGGCAAAACTGAAGTAGACAAAAAAAGCAGTAAAAATCTTGAATAGGATAATATTGTTTGGACAGCAAAGTGATTGCCCTTAAACTTGTAAGGGTGCATAGAAGAGAAGTTTCACTCATGAATGAAAGGGCCAGAAAGGGCCATTGCATAAAGCATAATTCTGTTTATCCGAGTAAAAAAGGGGGGGGGAAGGAGGAAGGGGGGAGGAAACCCCCCAAACTCTCCCATACATACCCCCAGGAATGAAAATGCTGCAGTATCTACAGAGTCACTCAAGGAATATTCCCCAAGTGAAATTTCTTTCATCTATTTCATTTCCCAGGTTCCACTTTTTTAGAGCTTCTTTACATTTTCCCTCCTCAACTCAACATCTATCAACGAAGTCTGTTTAGTTTATGGCAGACAGGCCAGATGGGAAACAAAACCATCCTCACATTTTCCCCACTAGCACAAGTTGGGTCTGTTTCATCACAGCTTTGCTCACCATTATTACATGTTTAGCAGTTGCTGAAACTCATGAAACTGCAGATCTAGAGATAAGAACACCACCAAATAATGCAATTCTCCAAGCACGTGGTTTGGACCTCTTTCTTACTGCTGCTCAGCTCACATTAGTCAATTCTTCAAATCTATCACCAGATTCCTGAGGAATTCAGCCCAGACTGAAGGTAACAGGATTCTCTTGGTCATATAGAGTCTGAGCTACAATCCCCCAACACTCATCAGTTCATCTAACAAGCATGACTCTTAACCACCTTCTCCAAAACCTGTTTTGAACCCCAGACTATACCAAGTAAAATGAAGGTTTTTACAATAGGCTAAACTCACTGGAAGCCTATAAATCAGATGTTAAAAATTAGGTACTACAGAATCCCAGGTCTTGAATTGCTCTCCATCAAGGCAGTTATATTTCACTCTTCCTGCCTTCAAGATCTTTTCATGTTTTAAACGAGCAACTAGTTACACATGCTGATTGTAACACACTTCTGAAAATACCTATACAAACATGAATTTCAGCACTTATTTTTATGGAGTTTTTGCAGTCAACACTTGCACAAGCAAGTTGACCATACTTGTCTCGTTTCCTATCAAACCCATCTGCCATCTAAGAATTTCAGACACACGTTCTCTAGGCAGAAAGATCCTTGTTCTCCCAAACTATGCTCCTCGGTTAATTACATAAAGCACCTCAGATAAAGACTCATCAGCAACACTGGTTTTTGCTGAATCATCTTTGAACTGGTTGGTCTGGAAACTCCACTTGAATTTTCTTGCTGAAGATACGACTGGGTATTCCCTCCACCAGGATGGAGGACCATGACTGAGATTTTTCCTTCAAAAGTAATGTAAGAGTAAATCATAGAATAGTTTTGGTTGGAAGAGACCCTTCAGATCATCCAAGTCCAACCACCAATCTAACACAGACAAAAACCATCGCTAACTTATGTCCCTCAGCACCACGACTGCCCAGCTTTTAAATACCCCTAGGGATGATGGTGACCACTATCTGCTGCAACAGCTTCTGTCATCTCCCTGTTCTGGAGAAGCTCACAGATAGTAACCACCCAGCTCCTTGACCCTTTAATGGGCTCAAGAAGTCCCTCACAAGAGCCCATAAATTGCTAGCACTCTCTCCACTGCTCTCCTGGATGCTGCCAGCCTTCTCCTACAGAATCACAAAGTGATAGGGGTTGGAAGGGACCTCTGGAGATCGAATCAGAGGATCAAATCAAGAAGCAGCCAAACTAATTGAGCATCAGGGTTGTCTGGACTTGCCACATGCTACCTGGTGGCAGTAAAGTAGGAGCGTGTGCCATTTCACAGCAGTGCACCAGAGAAACACAGTTCTGGGGACACTGAAAACATCACCAGAGATCTTCACACCCAGAAGAACACGCAGGACCTAACTCCACAGGAAAATCCATCCCATCCCCCAGAGCCATATCTCTACATGGCCATGTACTATTATTTTTCACTTGCCAACTCGATAAAAGCCTTCAAGCATCAGGACAAACCTGCAGAAGGGGCAAAATAACAGCAGACACACCCAGTGAATCACGGGCCTGGAATTCTCATAACATCCCGAGCTGTTTCTTACCACTGTCAGAGGAATCTTCTTTCTTAGACCGCATCTTTCTCTTTCGGCCACGTTTGCCCTTCTTTGTCTCTCCTCCATTCTCTCCTTCTCCCCCATCGAGGCCAGAGCAGTTATCAGCATGTCTGGCCATTGTGTTCTACTCAGCAGAAGAGAAATGGGTAAATTTCATTAGTTTTTATGAATAAAGTTCCATTTTCACATTGTTCGTGATACCAGTGATAATACATGCCAGTTCTAATTCTGAATTATACCAGGTCTCCCCCCTCTCTTTTCCTCTCAGAAAGAAGTGCTCTGTTTAAAAGATCAGTACCATGCCCTGTACCTCACCCACCTTTCCCTTTCGGGTAAAGGTGATCCCCTCTGCTTGGCTAAAACCCCACAATTCCAGCCCAAATCCCCCCCCTCCCCCCAGTTCATAACCGTGTATCTCCTTACCCTGCGAGTGAATGTTTTGCCACACTTGGAGCAGACAAAGGCAGCGGGGACAAAGTTGGGATCGTGGTATCGTTTGAAGTGCATATCCAGGAGCTGTTTCTGGCGGAAGGTTTTATCGCAATGGCTACAGGCGTAAGGCTTTTCTCCAGTATGGGTCCGTTTGTGCATGACCATGTGCCGCTCCTACACACGGCAAGCGAGGCAGGAAAAGTAACTTGAGAACTCAGATACACAAAAAAGCAGATTTGCACCTAAAAGCTGCCAACACTTCATCCTTAACATCAAGGAAAGGATGATTCTGCAGAAGCGTGAGAACATCTTGATTGATGGCACATTCATAGAATCATAGAATGGTTTGGGTTGGAAGGGACCTCAAAGATCATCAAGTTCCAACCCCCCTGCCCTGGGCAGGGACACCTCCCACTAGAGCAGGTTGCTCAAGGCCACATCCAGCCTGGCCTTGAACACATCCAGGGATGGGGCATCCACGACTTCCCTGGGCAAACTGTTCCAGTGTCTCACCACCCTCATAGTAAAAAATTTCTTCCTGAGATCTAATCTAAATCTTTTTTCTTCCAATTTAAAAAAAAAAAAAAAAGATTCAGTCCCAACTACTTCCATCCTACATGGACTCTTATCCCAATCATAGAATCGTCCAGATTGGAAGGGACCTTTAAGATCATCAAGTCACAGAATCACAGAATCTTCATGGTTGGAAGGGACCTTTGAGATCATCGAGTCCAACCACCAAAACAAAACAACAAAAAACACAACCAACCCACAAACAGCCCCAGCCCAACAATCTCAGGCACTAGAACATGCCCTGAAGAGCCATGTCTACACGTTTCTTAAATACCTCCAGGGATGGCGACTCCACCACCTCCCTGGGCAGGCTGTTCCAGTGCCTGACCACCCTCTCAGCAAAGTCATTCTTCCTGATATCTCATCTAAACCTCCCCTGCCCCCAACTTCAGACCATTCCTGCAAGTCCAACTTTTGTCAACAGATACATCAAAGTTGTGACTTAGAAGGAACTTCTCTACAAGGGAGTGCTACACCATTGAGAAGCAAAGGCCACTCAACCTTCCTTCACACCCTTCAAAAAGATTTAGAGAGCTGATGCGATCTCGACAGCTGGTCAACCCCAACAGCTAAGATTTCAACCTCTTATTTCTCCTCCCGTTCTAACACTGCTGAGAGGTGCCAGTCCCACCAGCTCACCTGTCTGCACGCATAATCGCACTGGTCACACTTGAAGCGCTTCTCATTCTTGTGAGACTTTTGGTGCTGTATAAGGGCATACCGCTCGTGAAACACGGCGTCACAGTAGCGACACTTCTTGCCCTGTTCAATGTAGGAATGCTGCTTTCGCAAATGGACACCTGGGAGGAAAAGAATCAGAAACTCTAATCCAGGCTTCTCAAGCATGAAAGACTATGGTCCCTTAGCACTCCTTCCTCCACGTACTCTTAAGCCAAAAAAGTGAAATGGTTAATTTAGGATTCAACGAAAAACCTAAAAGGCTCATAATTAAAACAACAATTTCTAGAGAGAAAGGTTTCACAAAACAACTCCATCAAGTTTTTCCATGTGATTCTAGAATTACTTCATAGAGCAGTTTGGGTCGTAAGGGACCTTAAAGCCCACCCAGTGCCACCCCCTGCCCTGGGCAGGGACACCTCCCACCACACCAGGTTGCTCCAAGCCCCCTCCAACCTGCCCTTGAACCCCTCCAGGGATGGGGCAGCCACAGCTTCTCGGGCCAACCTGGGCCAGGCTCTCACCACCCTCCCACCAAACAAGTTCTTCCCCACGGCTCAGCTCCATCTTCCCTCTTTCAGGGTCAAACCCTTCCCCCTCCTCCTAGGGCTCCCCTCCCTGATCCAGAGTCCCTCCCCAGCTTTCCTGGAGCCCCTTGAGGGACTGGAAGGGGCTGGAAGGTCTCCCCAGAGCCTTCTCTTCTCCAGGCTGAACTCCCCCAACTCTCTCAGTCCCCCCAGCCCTCATGCTGTTATTAGTAGCAATCTGGGCTGATACCCTACACTCACACTTGATAACATACGACTGTCAAACTAAAGTGTCTTGTGGGCTTGTTATGTTAAGGACTACTCCAAATTCCCTGGATACAGCCAGGTAATACACTGGAGGAAACAGGACTGGAAGTCAGAGTCACAGGGCTAGAAGGCAACAAGGATACCAGAAGATAATCCCTGACAGAATTATAAGACACATTTTTAAAGTGTCCCATCTGAGAGCATGCCCCGGCTGCACCAGGGAGCTTAGGGCAGACTAAAGTGTTATTAGAAGAAAAAATTCTTCCTAGTTAACATCAGTTTTCCTGTGTTGTAAGTCAGCTCGTTTGCTCCTGACACCAACTGATGCCATCAACTCCAACTGCCTCTCACTGCAGCACTTTCCACTCGTCTTTATTGGAAGGCAGCCTGCCTTCCCATTACTTGTGTGACATTCTGTTCATAGACACAAAGTTCTGCCAAATCGTGGCTTCATCCTTCTCCTCAGCTGCTCTGGGCATGATATTATTTTTCACCTTCTTGTAGAACATAAAAGAGAGCCTTCCTGACTGAATCACACCGGGAACTGTTCTCTAGATCAAGACTCTCCTTCTGCAAGGACTCAGTACTTTCCTGACAACTCAGTCTCTGCTACTCTGTCTGGGCCACACAGCTCTACATCCTGGAAAATTAAAATACTGAGTCTAAATCAAACCTTTCAGCTTGATGAAAACATCTCTGCGTGAAATTTACTTGCCTCCAAGGTGCAGGAGGTCAAGCCAAGTGACCATTTGGTTTTTCAGACCCTAATCCACGTGCAGGTGTAATCTCAGCCCGAGCTCAATAAATGCCTCAAATCTACGGGCCTGAAAACAGTGATTTGCCTTTTATACTTGGAAAACAAGCTACGTTTTCAAATAATGAAAAGAAACCACAATTCCTCAAAGTTTGCAGCAGCTATTGTAGGCTAAAAGTGCTATTACCAGCACCTAAGCCTTTGCTTCATGTTGTACAGTTACCAGAACTATTAGGTTTAAAAAATAATAAAATAAGAAGAGACAGCAGTTGGGTTATGTGAACTGTAATTCTTGGAATAGAATGTTCATTAAACGTCCACTGTTGTGAAATACGTACCCAAGTCACTCTTTCTGGCTATAACAGTATCACAGTGAGGACAGTGAAATTTGGCCACGTTCTCTGTGTGCTTCTGCAAAATGTGCATCTTCATGGTGCCGCTCTGAGTGAAGCGAGCGTGGCAGATGTAACATTCGTATGGCTTCTCTCCTGCAGATGCAGGACAAAAAAAACCAAAGAATAGCATCAGTACTTTTATTAAAACCAAATCTCACCAAGAAACACCAAAACAAAAGCATCTCCCAGGAGCTGGCAACAGCCAGCCAGCCAAGAGAAAGAGTAACTCTAGAAATAACGTCTCTTTCGCTAGAATTTTTAGCTCCAAGATGCATCTTTCTACAAAAAGACTTGCGTTCTCTTTAAGCAAATAATTTAAATTATTATCCTTACGCTCAGAAATGCATGGAAAAGCTACATGCAGGCTGCCAGAAGACAGCAAGTGGCATCAGATTTTTTTGGGGGGTCAGGGTACTGAATGCTCATGTATCCGTTATACATGGCAATGGCATTTTTTTTCCCCTTCAATTTTTAACAGTTTGATTAATTTGGCACTCCAGTAACACTCTGTGCTAAAACCATCTCTATTTCTATTAAAAGAAAAATTAGGATCCTTAAGAACTAACACGCATGAGATGCTTTTGTGACTACATTCAAGCATGAAACTGTAAACACCTGTAAAGTTCAACTGGAATCGGAACACTGATAATAGAAGAAGTTTCTTCTGCTCATACTAGAAGTGTCTATATTTTATCACTTCACAGTCAAACTGGAAATTAGAATCCTCCAAGCTAGTTTCTTGGTGCAGTAATTACTCTCAGGTTATGAATTTAATAGTGCTTACGAATCACGGTGCGTTCTGTTTGGCGACAGACTTTATAAAGGTTTGATATTAAACTACAACACAGTATTTCTTTTGCTGATTTGGAGTCTTAGTGCACACTGTGCACAGACTCACCGCTCTGACACTAAAACATAAATACCACACTAAAGAGCCATAGAATTAATACCAGAGTGGGTCCTCATGTGCCTCTTCAGTTTGTAGGTGTCCCTGCTGGCGTAGCTGCACAAGCTGCACTGGAACGGGCGCTCTCCGGTGTGAGAACGGATGTGGCGTTTCAATTTGCTAACCTGCAAGTCAAGAGCAAGCCTGGAGTTAGCCCAGATGAGCAGGTCAGATTACCAAAAATACAAGAAATCAGTCAAGAGTTTAAGGTGGTCTGTATTTTGATCTTGTCACTAACACAAGTGTGTTTCAATGCCATTTTTACTCATTCCTGCCAACTCTGCTTCCCCCTCCCAACTGCATTCCCAGCCTTGCTCAATGCTTGTTCCCACATTCCCACAGCCTGGTTTAGACTCTGGTGCTCACCTCAACTCTTATCGACCACCTCAGCATCTGAAAACATGCTACAATTTGAAAGTATCCTGGAGAGACACAAGAAAGCGTTCCGGGAACGTACGCACCCACAGAACATCACTGGGGGTTAGTGCACACCGTATTTTTCTTGCTTTCTTGCAAGGGTGCTTTCTTGCATTCTCTCCAGTTACTTTGAGAGGGGTAAGATAAATTTCTTGTTAAGGACACCACCACCAAAAAAAAATCCAGTCCTAAAACCAACAACGTGACTTAGTTCCATTCCTCTCCTGCTTTTATCTAGAAGGCACGAACTCAGCTTACAGGTCAGCATGAACAAATGTTACAGCATTTTTTGCTCCATCTGCTTAATCACCTACCCATGTCTACAGAACACAGCACAAGCCCATATAAGGACCAACGTGGTTATTCTTTCCTAATTCATGCTATGAAAACCACTGCGACACAATTTATTCAGCCCTCAAACCACAGGGCCTGGAATTACAGCGTTGCAGCCACAGCGTGTGTAGGGGAAAAAAAAAAGCCCAAAGCCCCTACTCAACCTCTCCCGCTGTCGCTTCTTCCACTGCAGAATTCCCATTTTATTTTATTTTTTTACATTATGTTGCTCTTCATCTTGCTCCAATTTCCTATGGCAATATAAAAGCTGCCCTGCGGCGTAACGAACAATACTGCAGAGGGGAGAGCATTCAAAGAAGCTTAATTTACTCGAGCAAATTAGACAATCACCCAATATTAGCAAAGCTGTTTTTCACTAATATGGAGGCAAAGGCTCATTAGTTTTGGCCTCGGTCACCTTAATGGCAAAACCAGAGAGAATGCAGAATGCACTGCTCTAAAATGGGTTGGCACCTCCAGTCTGGGAAGTACATCCCACTGCAGCAGGAGCTGGCTGCTTCCTCCAACACGGAGCAATTCCTGCAATCATCTTTGAGGTCAGGTAATTTAATAAACAATGACAACTATTGTCTCCAAAGAGGAAATGGATATCACCTAGGATTTCTGTGCATAAATACTCTCAAGTTGTTTTCTCATTAACCCAGGAAACCCCATCGTTTTCTTCCAAGAGCAGATCTGATTTAAAAACTTCTTTTTCCTCAGAGCCTTTTAAACAAACGGCCAGAGAGGAAATGCTGGAGAAGAGTTTATACCAGATGGTGAACAAGCTTTGAAGTGCACCAGGAAGTGTGTGATGCTGTAACAATTAACTGAGGTACCTCCACGCTGGCGTAATCACACATGGAACACTTGAATGGTTTCTCATGGGTGTGTTTGTAGCGGCGATGCCGAACCAACTCTCCACTGGTCACAAAGGCCATGTCGCAGTCGGGGCACTTGTGAGGGCGAGTACCTACAGGTTTGCAGCAGAACAGGGAGATGAAGACGTTCAGATTTAGCAAGAAAAGAAAGCATGGGACAGGTTTGGGGCTCATTTTTGGTTTAAGTGAATTAGCAACACTGCTTTCATGTTCCGAAAGATGAGAGCAGCAAGTAATACACAGGAGTCACAACTTTTGTATGAGTAACTAATGGAGTGAAGATCTTAAGAGAATTTATAGGAAACAGACTCCCTTACTTTTGTATCACTTGGTTATTTACCAATTTCAAACCATCCAGTTAGACAGAACCTAAGTTCACAGAGAGAGATGAACTACACTTTTTATTTTGGCAGAAAAGTCACAACAAGCTTAAGTTTAATCGCACGTCAATTACCTATAGTTTTATACCAGAAACTCTAGTAAGGAGCAACAGAAACATGCTATAATTCCTAGCTGTAATTTTTATTGATCCAATTTATAATCTCTTCCATGGGGGTAGGTTTTTATCAAGGTTTAACCCCAGCCAGCAACCAGGACCAAGCAGCTGCTCGCTGACCCCCCACCCCCTCAGTGGGGCAGGGAAAAAAGGGGGAAAAAACCTTGTGGGTTGAGATAAAGACAGTTCAATAAAACAGGAATGGAAGAGGAGACTAACAATAATAATGGTAAAAGAATATACAAAATAAAGTGATACAAGACAGGTTGCTCCCACCACCTGATGAGTGGTTGCCCACCCCACTCCAAGCAGTGATTGCGGGTTCCTGCCCCCAGCCAACCCCCACTTCTATACCAGGTGTGACATCTATGGGATGGAATATTCCTCTGGCCAGTTTGCCCTGTCTGTGCTCCCTCTCAGCTTCTAATGGAAGCTGAAAGAGTCCTTGACTACCTTGACTAATGTAAACATCACTTAGCTACAACTAAAGCAGTATCACCATTCTTCTCATACTAAATCCAAAACAAAGCAGCTACCAGAAAGAAAACAAATGGTAACACAAAGCTTTGAACATAAGTACTAAGGGGCAAGAGAAACGAAGCATTTTATTACTTCAGGTAATTTTAGATCAAGCCCAGGATCAGTTCTATTATAGCTGTGGACAGGACAAGCTCCACACCTGACCTGGCCAAGCAGAAAACAACTATGCATTGTCGAGAAGGGGCATGAGAAACTTGTATGAGAAAAACAGCACCATGTGGGGCTTCCTTTTTAGCTTGTTCCATAAGAAGAATTAATTTCAAGATAGATCCATCCTGTTTTTATACCTGTTCTAATGACAGATCCTACAAAACCAATGTAAGCCAAAGTACCTGTGTGAGTGTTGAGGTGGTTCCTCAGCAACGTGACCGTCCGGAAAGCCCTGCCACAGAGATGGCACTTGTGTGGTCTTTCATCAGTGTGGCTTTTCATGTGGCGGTCCAGGTTGGAGCGACGCGGACAAGTGTAACTGCACAGTTCGCACTGGAATGTCTTCTTTACACCTAGCCATGAAGGAAACCATCGTTACTCTTGACAATACCATGGACCAGTGCAAAACATGAGAGATCAGCAGGGAAAAATGAAAGATTCTTGGAGGTGTAACTACTACAAGGAACCATCATGTACCACGAACTCCAAGTACACATCCTTAGGAACAGTCATTGCCTATGGCTGGCTTGGCTTCAGTTTTCATTACTATGCCAGCACTCAGTGTTCCTTCTCCGCTCTAAAAAAGGTTCCTCAATTTACAGTTTGAAGAAAAACCAAATATCCCTATTGCTGTATTTCGCACGATCTACACCCTGCCCAGCAATCTGTTATGAAAAACCCCACAGAACTAATTATACGTTGGTTCCCCATGTAAACTACGCGTACACAAACCCTTACATCTGTATTACAGCAAAGAGAAGACTCTTTTCAATCATAGCTATATGGGAACACTAGTGCCACAGCATCATGCTCAAGGAAAATGAGCTCCCTTCTAGCCTGGATGGAGGAGACGGGAGATTTGCCCAAGGAACAACAGGGCTGAGTACTATATAAAGAGTAAGTGACGTTGGGCACGTCAACTTTACTCCCACGTGCACCTACTCAAGTCACCTCAATCATATTGCAAGGTCCCACCACACCAAACATATTTTCACATGCCATTTGCAGATGGGGAGCTTACCTTTCTTTTTAATTTTGGTTGGTTTAGGTGGCTTCATATTGCCCACCACCTTTTCTGCATTGACCTCAGACAACAAACCCTCCTGCTGTTCCTCTTCAAAGTCGTACACAGAGACATCCACATCCTTGCCTTCCTCAGTGTAGCGAAGCTTACTCTTTTTGTTTTTCTTTGTTTTTTTAGCTGGTGGCTGATAGTCTGGATCTTTTTGCCAATTGGGATCTTCCTGTGGCTGAAGTTCACCTTGTTCCAGTGTCTCCACCTCACCGTTTGCACCCACTTTCACTACTTGGAAGCCTTCTGGTAGAGGGAGGGTGTGACAGATCATGGGCTCTCCCTCTTGCAGGCCTCCTTTGGAAACCTCATTTTCATAAGCTCCCTGAAGTTCTTCCACAGATGTGGTGGCAACAGGTACAGTCACTGGTACAGGTACTTGGACTAGTTGAAGCTCACCAAGGTTTATTGGCTGCTCTTCCATATTAACAACCTGAAGCGTGATGATCTGCGTGTCATCCACCGTGGCCTCCGTTTCCTGAGGCACTGCACCTTCCATTACTTCAGTCTTCATCTGAAGAAGAGTTGGATCCAGCTGCTCCATCATCACCATCTGCACCCCACTGTTGACATCCTGCACCACTTCACCTCCATCCGCTTGGTTCGGTGGTATATGACAAGCATCGTCCTCCTGCCCACCTTCACGGCGTCTTTGATAGGTTTTTCTCTCTTTCCCCTTAATAAATGTTTCCGATTCCTCCACAATAGCTTCGACTGCCTCACCTTCCATTTCACCGTCCTGCTGGAAAGACAAGAGAATCAACACTGCGCCCCATCCAAGGTGTTAGAACAACAAACCCCACCAAGGGACAAGTGGCCCACGTGAAAACCAACTCAACAGCAACCTACTGCCATCGTATTCAGAAAGTAGCATTTGAGAACTGCAGGTCTCCACTATGGCCACTGTAAGCCAAGGCAACGAGAGAACGCTGCCCAAAGTGGGACAACTGCACCAGTTTCTTGGAAAGGAAGGAAAACGAGGAGAAGAGATGAAGCAATGTGCACATTCCTGTTTCTCAAAGACCGTAAATCCCCACGGGTGAGATGTCCACCGGTATTACTCCTTATTGAGCTTCTTCAGGCACTTCACAGAGCTCAGCAATATCGCAGGCTGATTTGGTTACCAATTATGGTTACCAATTTTAAAGGCACAAAAATAACATACTGTTAGAAGTAAAAGCAAGAGAGAGCAAGAACTACAGTCACATTTGTTTCACGTCAAACAACTACTAATTTCTGTATGTTTCAACTTCTCTGAACGACACAAAAAAGGACATAATTAAGTTAGTCAAGTGTATTTCTTGTAAGTAGCCGGTAGTTTAATTCCTGGGCATTGACTGGCCCCTGAGCAGAGCAGAGGATGATGCACAAAGCCCTCTTCAGGCAGAAGGAGCCCCAGCAGGCAGGCAGAGCTCAGGGACAATTATACTTCAATTTAAATGATGTGGACTCACGATACCTGGGTTAAATCTATCCACAGAGTCAAATAACAATACTGAAGCTTAGCATTTAGGTGGGCCTTAACTCTGAAAACAGTTGCATACAAGCAAAAATTGAGTTCTTCCTCCTCCTCAGACCTCACCCAGCATTCTTCTCTGCACTCGGGGTAAAATACAAAATTCCTGTATTCTCATGACTGTTTCAAGAGTTATGAAATAGCTAAAAGAAATTATGATTGGACTAGATGATGTAAAAGGTCCCTTACACCCAAGGCAATTCTATGAGTCTATGAAATTATCATTTTGCAGCTGCTATTATTTTCATTTAGGGAAAGAGACAAAGACATAGTAAAGGAGTATTTTGTATGTCTACCTCTGTTTCGGGGATTTCCTTTGGAAAAATGAAAGCAGATTCCATAGCTGTGTTAAATACATTCCCTGCATTCGGGTACAATTTATTATAACCCTCACTTTGGCACTAAAAGGATACCAAAGTCAATTTTTACTGCTGAAACAAGTAAGAAAGTGACAGTTTCCTCAAGAAAACTGCTATAAAGTTGAGATCCACATTTTCCTATAGGACCAACGGGCCCCTCAGACCAGTGAACCGCATCTATTGAACTTGTCCTGGGAACTCAACACTTAAACCCTCCTATCATACTACTTTCAAATAGCTACACTTAATCTTGCACACTCGTTTGTGAAACGCACAGGCTTATACACACAGACAAGATACACAGCTGCCAGTCTTCATCAGCCTTAAGGATTAAAAGAGATTCAATTGTTATTTTTAGAGTCCTTGCTTTTACTCCGCTGCCTTTTCCCCGGATCCTGCACTTCTGTTCTGGGAGAACACCACAGCTCGTACAGTTCTTCAGTCTGCCCAGAGCAGGGACATCTATGAAGGTGCAATCTTGACACTGGTGATGTCTGCAGGGGGCACCAGACACCCAGGAATAACCCACATATGGCTTTGTGTGCTCTCCCTGCAGGAGTCCAGCCTCTCCTCTCCTCCTCCACCACCCAGCAGCTCTTCAAGTCCCAGCAAATCCATATGGACAAGCAGCCGAGGAACAGGGGATGATGTAAGTACTTAACCCCAGCCAAGCAGGCGAGCAGAGCCGAGCGCTGGTCTGCAGCAACTGTGAAATAAGCAGAGCAAACTGCTTTTTCTATTATCTCAAGTGGTTGCAGAGAAAGAGAAAGAAGATAACCCCAGCCAAGCAGGCGAGCAGAGCCGAGCGCTGGTCTGCAGCAACTGTGAAATAAGCAGAGCAAACTGCTTTTTCTATTATCTCAAGTGGTTGCAGAGAAAGAAGCAGCCTTTTGAACTGACCAAAAGTCTCTGAACAAGAAGAGGAAGGACAGATCTAAAGAGCTAAACAAAATATAAGAACGTGGTAAACGGTTGGGGGTTAGTAACACAAAATTTAAAATGGAAGGGATGAAATGGCAAAAGCCCATCTGAGACCTGATGCATTTCCATTTTGGTAAGAGTCAAGGTCAGAAACCTTGACCCAAGCACAGGCAGCTCTGAGCAACGGGCGTCTCTCATAAGGACCTTCACATTAATTGCCAATATCACAGTTGGTAACAAGTCACCCAAAAGCAAGCCAACAAGGCCACGATTTGCCAGTGTCCTCTAGGATCCTGCAGAAGCAGGTCCTCCAGTGGAGCAGTAGGAAGGCATCATCTCAGATCCACACACCAGAAAATCCTGTGTCCACCAAGGAAGAGCTCACTCGCTCAGATACACGAACGCTGTGGGATGTAGCTCATGTTTTCAGGAAAAGTTTGCCAGCCCAGGAACACAGGTTTACGTTGAGACCAAAGGGAGCAGGACCACGAAGATGATCAGGGGCTGGAGCCCCTCTGCTGGGAGGGGGGGCTGAGAGAGTTGGGGGGTTCAGCCTGGAGAAGAAAAGGCTCCGGAGAGACCTTCCAGCCCTTCCAGTCCCTCAAGGGGCTCCAGGAAAGCTGGGGAGGGACTCTGGATCAGGGAGGGGAGCCCTAGGAGGAGGGGGAAGGGTTTGACCCTGAAAGAGGGGAGATGGAGCTGAGATGTGGGGAAGAACTTGTTTGGTGGGAGGGTGGTGAGAGCCTGGCCCAGGTTGCCCAGAGAAGCTGTGGCTGCCCCATCCCTGGAGGGGTTCAAGGGCAGGTTGGAGGGGGCTTGGAGCACCCTGGTGTGGTGGGAGGTGTCCCTGCCCAGGGCAGGGGGTGGCACTGGATGCTCTTTAAGGTCCCTTCCAATCCAAACCACTCTGTGATTCCATGAAGACTTTTTTCAGAGGAGGCTGACAAAGAGGGGTGCAGATAAACAGAACTCTTACAACCATTCAGTAACAAAGCTAAGAAAGGCCTGTTTCTTCCAGCTCCCCCTCCAGAATAAGATGCTTCCCCCTAACCCCGGAGCGACCGGTCTCTTCGGGCAGCCCCTCCAGCAGGAGCCAGCCCCGGCAGAGCACGGCTGCCCTCCAGCGGCGAGCGGCTCGCACTGCAGGGACCGCCTCCAAAATCCACAGGGATGAGCACTTCCTTCTGCCCGCTCCATGCCATGCACCCCCCTCTGCTCTTTCCAGCTAATTCATCTGAAAATGACTGTCTTTAAACCAGGTTCTTGCCAACAGGGGAAGCGTTACAGTATTTAAAGAACACCATAAACTACTCCAGGTTGTAGCAATCGTGTACCGTAAAAATACAGATATATAGAGGAGACTTGACTGATGGCTTGGCCAGCTCAAAAAAAAAAAAAAAAAAAAAATCTTGTGATGTTGCCAAGATTTCTCCCCAAGCGTGGAGTTTCCAATTGAAATGGGAACACAGGATGGCTTTAAGAGAGGGAAGGGGGCTCAGGAAAACGGATGGGCTCTCTCCTATAAAACCATCTCTCTGGAGAGACTCCATCTCTGCTGCAGGGAGCAATGTGCTGCCTGTCCTATTCACTTCTCAATCAGTCTTGAAGTATTTCCTAACCTTTTGCATTCCTCTATTAATTTTTCTTTATGTATATACTTAATCCTTGTTCTTCAAAGCAGGCTGTGGAGGAAAGTTCTGTATTTATTGGAGGAGTCACCAGAAGACACCACTAACTCACTGGACGTGATCCTGCAGCTTGCTGAGGATTTTCCATCTCCACTAATTTTAACAGAAGCAAATCTTCACCTTTTTACAAATTTACACTCCTAAATATTATCCAGCCAAGTTCTGAGAAAGAGTTTTGATATTTTGGAGAACACGTACCTTTTGCTACAACTAAGACCATTATAGCAGAATACCAGGAATAAAACCCAATGAACTTATTTTTCTCTTACCATTCTCCCAACCTTTTATTTCTGGCTTTTATCTTCAGCTCTCTTCCTACCCTGTACCTTCCATCAATAGATTAGATGTGCAATAACTAAATCTAAAAAGGAAAACAAAGCAGCAGGTTAAGAGAAGACAATTTAGTAAATCAAGACTGAGAAAAAGAGAGAGAGAGAAGGACTTCCAAAAGGCTCTCCTTGACCAAGGAAAGACCAAAGAACATCTGAAATAATAACTCAAGCCAGTCTTTACACCCAAGCTCGCCCAACGGGCTCTGCAGACGCTGCATCACCCAACAGCTCCATCCAATTAGCCAGGTAAAAAAAGTTGTGACATCCTAACAACAGCCCTAAACTTTCCCAAATAATTCACAGGCAGCTCCGCTGAGAAACTGAAAACAGGCAGAAATAAGACAGGGCTGCATTTAATACAGCTGACGTCTTATTCCAACAAAAGAAATCAAAAGGTTGATTAAGAGAACGTAATTAAAAGCCAAGCAGCCCCGCTGACTGCTGCACAGGAGAATGGCAAAAAGTTGTGTTGCAGTTTGAGACTCTCAGTCCCTTCCAAGAGCCTCACGCTTAAACCAGCAAAGTCTTGAAGGTACAAACTCTTCAGAGTCAAGAAGAGGATTTAAGAACGCTTCCAGCACAGCAAGGCTGTTAAAACTCCCCACATCAACACAGAGAGACTGAGAGCATTCAATTAAGGCAACCCTACAAAATCTGAATTGTAGACGCATTAAGCAAAACTTGTTGTCTGCACTGACATTTACAGCACAAACCCCGAGACAGACGTTAATCTATTAAGATGGTTAGTGCAACTGCATGTTTTTCTTGCTGGGTTATTTATTATAAAGTTACTGCCACAAAGAGGCATTTACCTCTCTCAGCCAATGTTTAAAAAAAAAAACAAAAAAAACCCACCAAACAACCCCTGAGCTGCATCAAACTACGTGGACCAAAATACAGCAAAATATTTATTTTTTGTCAAACAAGACACAGACTCATTAAAAACCGTAGAATATTCAAAGCAATTCAAAAGTAGATTTAGTGCTGCAACATACAGTTCACTTGAGGAAAAAAAAAAAAGAATTATAAAAATCAATAGAAACAATGAAGACAAACACAAACCATCAAGCGCGTTTTGGATAAATTAATGAAAATATCAGCAGCTAGCAAGCAAAAAAAAAAAACAAACAACAACCCTGCAACACATCCAGACTTTGAACTCAAGTCAATCCACATCCCATTCCAAAATTGCCATGGCTTTGACCCTTATGGATTAGCCATTTATTAAAATTGATAGAGGAGTGGAAATATAAAGCATCATGTACAACATGGGAGACATATTTCTCCTGCACATCCTGCCAACCTTCAAAAGCTGAGGGGAGGAATAAGCAGAAACCTCACCTAAGAGTCTACAGTTATTTCTGCCACTTAAAGCGAGAGAAAGATTAAAAAAATATATACATGTAACAGGTTTACGGACAAAAGGGCATTTTTTCCCTTTTTTTCCCCTGCTACCAGTCAGCATGTATGGAAAGTATTTAAGACATCAGCAGATGCAGGAGTGCTTGGCCATTCTCCTTCCCCATCACAAAATAGCCACATTTTTCTTCTGAAATCCCTTCCAACTAAGCACAGTCAAAAATCAGGCAGTTTAACAGGTAGGCAGCCTTTCCATATCAGTGATACCCCTACATGGGCAACAAATCCAGATTATGAAGGAGGTGAATGTGCAACCTCTTCTCCAAGAGCCCCTACTGCAGTTCAAAAATCACGCCAGTTCTCATTCCCCACACGGTGTGGCACTAGAATCAAAATTTTAAAAAAATATCCTGACACAGCTGGGAAAGCAGCAGGAAGATGTTTGAAGAGCTCTGTGTAGGGTCATGCTCCCCCCCAAAAAAGTTTGTTAGTGGTTTCAGCACTTCACAAATGCTACAATAAAGCTGCTCAACTCCAGGTGGTTCTAGAAGTTCAGCCATGGTACCACACTCAAGAGAAGGGGCTCACCTGGATCCAAACAGGCTTTTTCCTCTTTTTTTTTTTTTTTTTTTAAATTTAAAGATAAGCCTAAGAATGTGAAACTACTTGACAAAGCTTACAGAACTTTAAGGAACAGGTAGCATCCCACCAACATCCTGAGATAGCACTGGCACTGTGAAAATATCCTATCACATGCAAAACACAGAAGATTTACTACCAACGGCAGAAACTAGAACACTGGGATCAGTTTCTTTTATGTAAGTATTTTTCTCATGCTGGAAACTTAAAGCTTTCATTTGCTCCTGCATTAAATTCCATATCCACTGGTTATTACAGCTACACCCATCTCCAGCTGTTCTCCCCATTTCATCCTCACCATTTACAACACTGGCACTGAAAACAAGAAAAAAAAAATCAAATATACTACTTCACCAATATCTATTACAGCTTTAAATTAAAAAAAAATAAAAAAATATGGCAGTCATTAATCCACTATTAAGCAACTACTTTGAGAAATATTTTAGCATCTTAGAGAGATGCTAAATAGAAGAACAAACTTCATCACGAGTTAATAAATGCTTGTGCTTTTTCTGCATATGAAAAGGGGGCTGTCAACGCAAAAACCCAAGAAATACCTAAAAAGCTACAGGAATGACAGCTGCAACTGCAAATGTATAGCTGTAGAAGGATGATTTCTTAACTATTGACCCTTAAAAAGCTCAGATGCAGAGAGCCAGCTTTGGTAGCATCTGAAGTCCTGTTGGTGGTTCTCCAAGCCAGGTGTCTGTGCTGGTGTCTGCCCTCCTGGAACAGGGCAGGGAGAGAGCACATTCCTCCAGAGAGCTACTCAAAACCTTAGTGGATCCCTACACTAAATTACCATCAACCATCACTAAATCACCCACCTTTCTCATTAACCAGATGGAAGAGCAGATTCTTAACTTGCATAATGGTTTCATACTCCCTGCACGAGAGGAAAACCCATCACTGCTGTTGGAAGAGCTGCTCTCACCTTCTCCCTTCCTTAGCATCAATATAATAATTCACTCTCCATAATGAACTCGATCAAGAACTAATTCCAGCTGAAAACTCATGTGGGAAAAAACACTTGATTATGTCAGAACACGTTCAGTGTCCGATCCAATTCCCCACAGGAACACTTGGGCAGACAGAAGCACGGGAGGAGGTGAGAAGTGCCAGGGCCACCTTAAAGCCCTAAACAAACAAGAACCTTGGCTCCCAGAAGCTGGTGGCTACACTGAGACACATCCCCCTGCTCTGTGCCATCCTACCATCCACCAATACACACTACAGCAAAACTGCTCTCTCTCTCCAGCATCCTCCGCGCCACAGCCAGTTTGTGGGCACCTTCCTGTTTAAATTCAATAGCATTTAAGCAGGATCAAATCTACACGCTGCTATTGCATTCAATTAGCTGTTAATTGCGAACCAAAGTTAACTTTTCCTTACCCTTATGTGAAGGTAGCACACTTTGGGCCAGATGTTATCAGAAGTCATCTTTACCTTTTACCCTTGCAAGCTCCCAAGAGCCCAGCCAAGCCATCTCCCTGGCTACAGGACATTCATTACCCGCTGATCTCTTTAGGGTAGAATTAAAATCAAAATGCATCCCATGGTATTCCTAAAACTACCTCCACATTTCCCCCTGCCTTTTCTATTTTTCTCTCATCCTTCTGTAACCTACAGAAGCCATCCTCCTAGTCCTAGATCCCTAGCTCCTGCCCAAGGGGTCTTAGCAGAGCTCTTTCAAACATCCACCACGTCTCATGAAATAATTCAGAGTGATGAGAACCCTCAGTCAGCATCAACCCTTATTTTTCACTCAGCAAGCAAAACACACCTGTGGTTTTCTGCAATTACTCAGGATAAATTTAATTTGTTGCTTGGGATCAAGAACTAATGGGAAGACAGGCACAAGAGATGAAAACAGAGTATATACACAGGGTCCCCCGGCAAGACAGAAGGAAACTCAATTCCGTGTCTTTCCTTCAGCTGTTGGCAGAACAAGCTCCCTCCTAATCCTTGCACCTGACAGCAGCAAAGGCCCCAGAATCACAGCTCCTCCACAACTAGTGCTGCTAATTCTGCAGTCATAAGCTGTAGCCTACAACGGAAAGCATAATACAATAATGTCAACTGCCTGAAACCTGCATTGTGAAGAATAATGAACTATAATAATAAACAAACAATAATAATAAATAAGTCACTGCAGTTACTGACAACAAATCCCACATATTCAAGACACTTGGGCTGTAAGCGACTGAACTCGACATGGTAAGCCTTAACAAAGGAAGCAGTCTGGTGTTAGCATTCCAGCTTTACTTATGGAAACACGATTATTTTTTATTTTTTTTTACACTTATATTTGGAGAATTTTTATCAGGAAGGTAGCAGAGACAATTTTAGTACATATTCTTGTTCTTAAACCTTGGTTCCCTCCTTCCATTGCCTTTTTTTTTTGTCCCATCCATTCCTATCTAACACTCTTTTAAATTTTAGTTCACAATTTTCCCTATTTCTTCCAATAACTGCTAGTGCACTCTCACTAGATAACACTAGTTTTTTCATCACAGAGAATTCTCTAGTGAAAGTGGGGAAACATGAATTAAATACTTCCATATCAACCTTTCTCTTTAAAACAAAAAATTTTTGCCCTTTTAATAGATTAAGAAAGGGTTTCGATTTTCCTAGCTTGACAGGTCATTTCAGAAGGACAAACATGCAACTTTATCAGGTGCAAAATACAGAAAGATTTACACTTTAAAAGCAGGAGTCACAGAGGAATCCATTTTCAGCTGATGCTGGGTCATAAAACTAATCAGTCCTTTCCTTTTACAGTTCCTCATAGTACAAAAGTGATGAAGGAGCTCATAAAAGAACATTGGGATACTTGAAGGTAATAAACTGAACAACTGAAAACTATTTCAGGTTAAAACAACCTGTAAAACCCATTACCACAAAAAGTAAAGGCTAATATTGTAGGTAAATACTGGAAAAGGTTAACAGCTTTATCAACAAGTATTTGTGGACGTATTTCTCCACTCACACATTAATTTAGGCTTTCATTTAGGCTATTTGCAAACTGCTAACAGTAAAAAAAAAAAAAAAAAAAAAAGGG
>NW_015090776.1:4826785-4842189 GCF_001431845.1 Calidris pugnax | reverse complement strand
CCCCAACTTGTTCAAAGCTTTCTCAATCTTTTGTCACTTGGGCTGTGATTTTTCTAGATTTGATTTCTGTCCAAAAGCCTTTTTTTTTTTTTTTTTTTTTAAATTTAAAGATAAGCCTAAGAATGTGAAACTACTTGACAAAGCTTACAGAACTTTAAGGAACAGGTAGCATCCCACCAACATCCTGAGATAGCACTGGCACTGTGAAAATATCCTATCACATGCAAAACACAGAAGATTTACTACCAACGGCAGAAACTAGAACACTGGGATCAGTTTCTTTTATGTAAGTATTTTTCTCATGCTGGAAACTTAAAGCTTTCATTTGCTCCTGCATTAAATTCCATATCCACTGGTTATTACAGCTACACCCATCTCCAGCTGTTCTCCCCATTTCATCCTCACCATTTACAACACTGGCACTGAAAACAAGAAAAAAAAAATCAAATATACTACTTCACCAATATCTATTACAGCTTTAAATTAAAAAAAAATAAAAAAATATGGCAGTCATTAATCCACTATTAAGCAACTACTTTGAGAAATATTTTAGCATCTTAGAGAGATGCTAAATAGAAGAACAAACTTCATCACGAGTTAATAAATGCTTGTGCTTTTTCTGCATATGAAAAGGGGGCTGTCAACGCAAAAACCCAAGAAATACCTAAAAAGCTACAGGAATGACAGCTGCAACTGCAAATGTATAGCTGTAGAAGGATGATTTCTTAACTATTGACCCTTAAAAAGCTCAGATGCAGAGAGCCAGCTTTGGTAGCATCTGAAGTCCTGTTGGTGGTTCTCCAAGCCAGGTGTCTGTGCTGGTGTCTGCCCTCCTGGAACAGGGCAGGGAGAGAGCACATTCCTCCAGAGAGCTACTCAAAACCTTATTGGATCCCTACACTAAATTACCATCAACCATCACTAAATCACCCACCTTTCTCATTAACCAGATGGAAGAGCAGATTCTTAACTTGCATAATGGTTTCATACTCCCTGCACGAGAGGAAAACCCATCACTGCTGTTGGAAGAGCTGCTCTCACCTTCTCCCTTCCTTAGCATCAATATAATAATTCACTCTCCATAATGAACTCGATCAAGAACTAATTCCAGCTGAAAACTCATGTGGGAAAAAACACTTGATTATGTCAGAACAATCAATATAATAATTCACTCTCCATAATGAACTCGATCAAGAACTAATTCCAGCTGAAAACTCATGTGGGGAAAAACACTTGATTATGTCAGATTATCGTTCAGTGTCCGATCCAATTCCCCACAGGAACACTTGGGCAGACAGAAGCACGGGAGGAGGTGAGAAGTGCCAGGGCCACCTTAAAGCCCTAAACAAACAAGAACCTTGGCTCCCAGAAGCTGGTGGCTACACTGAGACACATCCCCCTGCTCTGTGCCATCCTACCATCCACCAATACACACTACAGCAAAACTGCTCTCTCTCTCCAGCATCCTCCGCGCCACAGCCAGTTTGTGGGCACCTTCCTGTTTAAATTCAATAGCATTTAAGCAGGATCAAATCTACACGCTGCTATTGCATTCAATTAGCTGTTAATTGCGAACCAAAGTTAACTTTTCCTTACCCTTATGTGAAGGTAGCACACTTTGGGCCAGATGTTATCAGAAGTCATCTTTACCTTTTACCCTTGCAAGCTCCCAAGAGCCCAGCCAAGCCATCTCCCTGGCTACAGGACATTCATTACCCGCTGATCTCTTTAGGGTAGAATTAAAATCAAAATGCATCCCGTGGTATTCCTAAAACTACCTCCACATTTCCCCCTGCCTTTTCTATTTTTCTCTCATCCTTCTGTAACCTACAGAAGCCATCCTCCTAGTCCTAGATCCCTAGCTCCTGCCCAAGGGGTCTTAGCAGAGCTCTTTCAAACATCCACCACGTCTCATGAAATAATTCAGAGTGATGAGAACCCTCAGTCAGCATCAACCCTTATTTTTCACTCAGCAAGTAAAACACACCTGTGGTTTTCTGCAATTACTCAGGATAAATTTAATTTGTTGCTTGGGATCAAGAACTAATGGGAAGACAGGCACAAGAGATGAAAACAGAGTATATACACAGGGTCCCCCGGCAAGACAGAAGGAAACTCAATTCCGTGTCTTTCCTTCAGCTGTTGGCAGAACAAGCTCCCTCCTAATCCTTGCACCTGACAGCAGCAAAGGCCCCAGAATCACAGCTCCTCCACAACTAGTGCTGCTAATTCTGCAGTCATAAGCTGTAGCCTACAACGGAAAGCATAATACAATAATGTCAACTGCCTGAAACCTGCATTGTGAAGAATAATGAACTATAATAATAAACAAACAATAATAATAAATAAGTCACTGCAGTTACTGACAACAAATCCCACATATTCAAGACACTTGGGCTGTAAGCGACTGAACTCGACATGGTAAGCCTTAACAAAGGAAGCAGTCTGGTGTTAGCATTCCAGCTTTACTTATGGAAACACGATTATTTTTTATTTTTTTTTACACTTATATTTGGAGAATTTTTATCAGGAAGGTAGCAGAGACAATTTTAGTACATATTCTTGTTCTTAAACCTTGGTTCCCTCCTTCCATTGCCTTTTTTTTTTGTCCCATCCATTCCTATCTAACACTCTTTTAAATTTTAGTTCACAATTTTCCCTATTTCTTCCAATAACTGCTAGTGCACTCTCACTAGATAACACTAGTTTTTTCATCACAGAGAATTCTCTAGTGAAAGTGGGGAAACATGAATTAAATACTTCCATATCAACCTTTCTCTTTAAAACAAAAAATTTTTGCCCTTTTAATAGATTAAGAAAGGGTTTCGATTTTCCTAGCTTGACAGGTCATTTCAGAAGGACAAACATGCAACTTTATCAGGTGCAAAATACAGAAAGATTTACACTTTAAAAGCAGGAGTCACAGAGGAATCCATTTTCAGCTGATGCTGGGTCATAAAACTAATCAGTCCTTTCCTTTTACAGTTCCTCATAGTACAAAAGTGATGAAGGAGCTCATAAAAGAACATTGGGATACTTGAAGGTAATAAACTGAACAACTGAAAACTATTTCAGGTTAAAACAACCTGTAAAACCCATTACCACAAAAAGTAAAGGCTAATATTGTAGGTAAATACTGGAAAAGGTTAACAGCTTTATCAACAAGTATTTGTGGACGTATTTCTCCACTCACACATTAATTTAGGCTTTCATTTAGGCTATTTGCAAACTGCTAACAGTAAAAAAAAAAAAAAAAAAAAAAAAAAAAAAAAAAAAAAAAAAAAGGTGTTTCTTCAAGATCAGGCTGAGCAGAGCTGGACTCTTTGGCCATCTGATGACATCAAAACTACCACACCTGAAGAGAGACCAGGGCAACAAGTTACATGGCATTCTGGAGATTTCATAAGCAGCTACGAGCATTTGGAGTTTGTTTTCCTCCAAGGCTTCATCTGGATGAACAAGTATCCAAAAAGAAACTACTGAGGCACAGCAAGTCCCTTTACCTTTGCAGAAATGCTCATTAATTCACAAGACTCTGCCTGGACAAGGGAATTCAGGCTTCAAGATCTGCTCATCCCTGGGACGGTACCACAGGTCCTACCCCTCGAACAACAGCTGCCTGGGCAGGAACAATTAGTCACCTCAAAAATTACACCCTGCTGCACACAAGGAAAACTAAAATCAGCGCTACTTAACTTAATGTCAGGCTGTCAGATTCAGAGGTGTAGCCTGGTGTTGTTACAGCAGGGACAGGAAATTCCAGGAGAGTTTTGGAAACACCTATGGGAGGGAGAAGGGTGGTGGACAAGAGAAACTCCTGGAGCCTAAATGAAGTCATTCTTGCTTGTGAATCACAGAATAAATGTTGGAACACACGTAAACAGAATCCAACCCAGGTGAACCCTAGACAGTGGTCCTCATGCTGAAGTTTTAAGCAGTTTAATCCTTTTTATACATGTATCTAATTCCTTTGGACTCCCTTTCCAAATATTCTCATACACTGAGCCCTAGAAGCACTGTTACAACCAACCTTCAGAGCAGATAAAGCAAAAAGCCAACTCCCACAAAGGCACTCAACCTTGGAGGGAAAAAAGCCCCTCTCCACCTAATTTTCAGGCCTAATTTTCAAAAAACCATCCCTGCCTTTACACTGCCCGCTCGTTTCCACCCACAGCACCCCAACTACTCCTTGCGTTAGCACAAGCATTTCTAAGACAGCAGCTGGGCAGGAAACTAAATCCAGGCCAGAACTCACCCGGCCAAAAAGATACTTATTTCCATCCAGAGCAGGTCTCTGGTGTGGCCAAACGCTCAGGCCAGCCAAAAGACAAACAGGGCAAGAGGGTTCCCTCCAGCACAGCGTTGAGGAAACTACTGCCTCGGCACGGGATGCGAACCACGCTTTAAAACCCCTTAATTTACGTTTATTTTCTTGACGCTCCTGCACTTCTGCCTGGCCCGATTTGTTCTCTTCATGCTGGCTACTCTTCACGCAGCTCTTGATGTCAGAACCCACACTGAAACAGAACAAATGAGTCGCACTAGTGAAACTACATAAAAGAGAAAGGGGGGGGGGAAGCACTGTTTGAATGTTTAATGCTTGTTTAATAGAAAACGTGTAGTCCCACACCTCTAAGAAGAGCTGCATTTATAACCACTCGAGGACCCCTTCTTCACCTATCAAAAGAAGCCTTAAACATAACCAAAAGAGTATTTTAATCAGCTATAATGCTATTTACGAGGAAGAATGAACCCGTTTTGATAAACTCCTCTCTCTGCCTCTTCTCAAACTCTTTAGTATTCGCCGTTCTGACAAACCACAACTCTGTACGCCCCATGTCAAATTAAGAGTGCAATATGACAGTTTGAGCAGGTTGTGCTCCTTCAGATGTCCTTTTCCTCCCGTGCTGTGGAACACCAAATCACAACACAAAAGCAGCTCTTATTGTTAACGGGGTATAAACAGGAGCAAGTATCACCCGTTGCATACTCTCAATACAGCACGTAACACATCAATGAAGTAACAAAATCGGCTCCAACAGGCTTCTAACCTTGGAGGTTAGACCATGAGGAGGGCCCAGCTTCAGCTCATTGAAGAGTTATGATTACCCTAATCAATGACTATGATTACCCTAATTCACATTTACGGAACTACAATATTTACAAGACACTATTTCTCATCTGTACTCCCTTTCAGGCCTCGGTGTATGTACATGCTAAAAACCCCAGGAACATTAAGTCACTCTCCAGCGAGGCACATACTCTTGCCACGCTCCCTGGTGTGGGACAAGCAGTGTGGAATTTCACACTCGTTCTACACCCTTTGAATTTAAGTACTTCCCCCCCCACCCCAGTTCTTCTGTCATTTATTCAGTACAGGGTACTCAAGTCTGGGCTCTGCCTGCATTTATTTTTAATCTATTTTTAATTGTTTATCAGCGTCAAAGAATACTACTGATAAGAAGTTTGTTGGAGCTACGGATGCTCAGTGATAACGAGTTTTTTAAAAAGCATTTGGAGTTGATCTTTTTTCATGTAAAACTTACTCTGCAAAAGTAACTCTGACATATGCTGTATACATTCCCTGGCCAGAGAAGGGGACACTTGGAAGAGAACATGAAACTGCTGACACAAGCTGCATCCTCGCCAGGTTCTGTGCTGTGAGAGCTCCTGCACAGCAGTGGTCAGCTCATAAAATCAGGTTTTATTCCTGGCTTGTGACCCCGGAGAAGACCGCTACTTCCTAAAACTTAAACACTTGTAAATTAGCACAGAAAATACTGAAGAGGGAAGGACTTCTCCAGTCAGAAAACACTCAATGCAAAGTGAACACCTTCAACTCAGAAGTTTCATCACGGGATGAAACACACCAGGACTCCTCAATAGGGCACATCTCATTGAATGGAGACATCCTTCTACCTACTGCTATTCTTTAATCCTAACTTTGATTTTCCCGATATTTTGAAAAGAGAAATAGTTTTCTTCCAATTTTCAGAAACTAACCTTCTGCTTGCCAAACGACTTAACAGTGGAGAGATCTGTTTCGAATAAAGATCATACCCAGCCTCTTAGTAGGGAAAGAGAGAAATGAAACAGTAATAATTGTAGTTCTTTTCCACCCTACAGACAACACAAATTCAGGAAGAGTTTATGGAGATATCTGCAGATTACGACTGATGGCGGGTTAATGTCAAGCACAACCATCACTGTTCTCTTTTCACAAAGTACTGACTCCATCACCAAACACGTTGCTGCAGTTTTGAAGTAAGCAACTTGGACATCACTCGAGGATCATCAGCCTAATCCTACACAATCCAAGGAGCAAAGTTTCCCAGCACTGCTTATTTCAAAATTGCAAGGCATACTTGTTCTGATCCCCTCCGTGGTAATGTCCCAGAGGGAAAAGCCACCCCTATCCTCCTTTCCAGTAAAGAGCCTGCTTCCCTTACAGTAACCAGTGCATTTGCTGGCATAAAATACCTTGCATGAATCTACATTCCTGTCAGACCTTTAACATATGGGATACATGAAGAAAAACAGGGATAAGTGGAAATTTGAGTGCTCCACATGCCTGTTTTTGAGCTTAGCACGCTGACCTACTAAAGAAAGAGCCCATTAGAGGGCTACCAAAACAAGGTGGCTAGAGGAGGAGACCTGCAAGAGCAGACTGACACAATTAGCTCGAGACCTTGCTGCCACCTCCAACTACCCAACGGGAGGGTAAAAAGATGAAACCACACTCTTGGAGGTCTGCAGTAAAAGAAGAAGATGCGAGAGACAAGCTGCAACAAGTGTAGTCAAATGTTGGAGCAGGTTGTTCAGAGATGTTGTGGCAACTCTAGTCTTTCAGGCTCTTGAAAAATATTTGCTAAATACAACCCTAAACAACTTCATCTAACTTCAAAGCCAGCCGTGCAATGAGCTAAGGATGGAACCAGGGTACCACAAGTCATCCCTTCCAACCCCAATTATTTTACCATTCTCTTGCACTATATAAAATGAAGGATGTAGCTAAACTTCCAACAAAATGACGAGGTTTTAATCATCTATACAGTTAGAACTACGATGCTCTGAGGACAGAGATTTGTTGGTCTCGGCACTCACTTGCACACAAGTTCTAGAGGACCTGGCACACTTCTGCAACATCTCAAACACACACAGTTCTTTAGCTAATGCACAGAAGCACAGTCATTCTTGGCAACCTACTACTGACCTGCACTTCCAGAGTGATGAATATACAACACCGCCTGGTATTTAAGGGAACGGCATTAGAAGAGCACAGGCTTCGTGTATCGTTGTTTAGGAGACACAAACCCACACGAGATATGAAATCAAAGAGAGGCTGCACAAAGACCGACAAGAGGTTGTATCTCCAGTGCCAGAAGGTGGCTGAAAAGTCTCCCTGGCTGCCAGCATGGCACAGACTACTTCACATGGCAGCTCTGGGACAAGAACAAGCGTTAAAACACCCCATCAGCCTGCAACCACACTGGATCAAGTACTTCTAACCAGTTCTGACAAACTTTCAGTGCTGCCTCCCCGCTTTGAATCTGGTGGAGACAACATCCCTAAGGATTTGTTTGGACAAGCCACACAAAACAGACATCTCCAAAATGATTACAGATGTCACATCAGGCAAGATAGACATCTGAATATTTGATATTCTGCTCCATCTTACTGTCATGGAAGCTGCCAAATTCTTCTCCATGTAGGTCAAAATGCTGGTAGGAATCAATGAGTACCTTTTGAGTATTCAGTATTACCACAGGAAGCCATAAACCTCTCTTCAAAGATCAGAAATGGCAGTAAGTTCTATACCCAGCAGGAATGCTGGGTAACACTAACTTCTTCCACCCTCCAAATAGAAAAGAAAAAAGGTTTTAATCATCTGATAAGCTTTGACTGAAGCTACTAGCCTTCAAAAGTATGATTATTTATTTTCCAATCTGTAATCTGAAAACCTCCTGAAGTGAGGAAGAACCAAAGAGTTCTCTCCCAGTACATAGTGGGAAGGCAAAACTAAAGTTTATATTGCCTCTCCACTGCAAACAGTTTAGCACACAGAAGGCCCCTGATTTACAATGTAGTATTGTTACATTTATGTCAAGTAGCCACAACCTTAAACCAGGGTTTAAGCCATTTTTAATTCAGTAGCATTTCCTGCTTTCACTGTAAATCTCTGGGTGTTAGTGGTGGTTTCAAGGAAAACAGCTTTGGAAATCAAATACAAGGAGACAGAAAAAACACACAAGAAGGTGAAGTAATTGGCCAAAAATCACTACTGGTTCCACAGCAGAGAAAAGCTCTTCCAGGAGCCAGTCCAGAGCAATGAGGTCTCTTTCATCATTAAACAATGGAAGAACTCAATTCCCTTGACAGTGATTTTAAACAGAGTATTTCAAAAGAGTAAAACAATGTTTACAAATACCCAAACACTGCCATTAGTGCTTTAGGTCTCAACTACCTTTTCAGAAAGCCCCAAAATCTTTTGAGGCATGGTTCCACAAAGGCTAAAATCAAACTCAGGGCTGCAGTTTTTCCACATCCACTTATATCTACTTGTCCCTCCCTCCCCTTTTTTTTTTTAGGGGACACATACACAGAGAGGAAGCAAACTGAGCTGACCAGCTCGCTGCGGGGCGATGGAATGGCCAGCACCCCAGTGGAAGGAGATGAGGTCACAAAACCTCCGAGCCAAATTGGTTTTCCAGTGAAACCATAGCTTTTACTTCCCTAAATGCTTTGGTGTTACTCCCAACACAACCAGAGCTGTACGCCCACTTGCACAGCTTTTATCAATAGGTTGGAAAAAAAAACCAACCAACAAACAAATTCCTTTCTCCAATATCAACATTAAAAAAAATGCATTGCAAGGATAGATCGGCGTGCATCTAATGCAGCAGTGTGTCCCCAAAAGCTCAAGCAGGAAGGGCTGTGTAGGGAAGAACAGGATCGGTCGTGTTTGTGGTTCACCTCACCCCAGCACCCAGCCACGGGATTAGGGATTTTAGTCTTTGGACCTCCTGATCCCTTTCCGAGCCTCTAGTGTCTCCACAGTCAATTATGGTGGATTTTCCACATTTCTTCCAGCAGTTACATGCTACAGGTTCACCACAAAACTCACTGCACCCACCTAAAAAGTTGGCTTTGTGTGAGCCCACAGAACAGCAACGGGGCTGGACAGATGGAATTTCTGCAGAGAACACAAGTGGCAGCAGCAGAACGACCCTGCTGGCCTTCTGAAAAACAGCCAGGAGAAACCAGACTTGCTGAACTCAAGCATGAGGTCCTTCTCTTGAAATTACCAGCCAGAGGAGCACGTGGGTTATACGGAAGTTCCCTCTGCAGCTCAGAGAGTTCTCAAGCTTACAGTTCCCCCTTTCCCACCTTTTTAACACGTGTAATACATTAAAGGTACTTTTAGCTTTCAGCAACCTCCACTAGACACACTTAGTCCACCATCAGGCTACTCACTGGAACGTTCTGGAGAGCTCAAAGCATCAAACACTTGTGTCAAGTCAAAGATCAATTTAAGTGCTGTTTTTACTCCTCCTTCCACAGCTTTAGTCTCCCTAATTTCATCCCTCATTATTTTGCTCAGCATCCATTTTAAAACAATAGTCACTGCATATTAAGTAATTTCACACAATACATATAAATGCAATATATAAAATATGAAAAATACTGTTACAAAGCTGTATTTTCAGAAGTGGATTCAATAAAAATCACCTTGCTTCACCTTCACCAAGTACTTCCTATGCTACAAACTGGGAAGGAAGAACCCTTTTACTGACAGAGGTTTGGGGCTGTCTGAGAAGGTCCTCAGGCTACTTGGTAGAGAGGAAGCTGAAGAGGAGCCAGCAATGTCCCCTGGCAGCAGAGGACAAACATCTGTCCCACCAGCAGCTCGCTACAGCCACAGATAAGGATTTTTTTACACTCAGAAACTTGGACTAAAATACACAGGACACTACTTTGACGTATCTCAAATATTTATCTTATACCTCCTTAGTTTCTCCTCTTCAGAAGAGTTTACTGGCTTGATCATGTTCTAGATTTCTAAGGAAAAGTCCTAAATCTATTTTTGTTCAGAAGGAAACAGCTGGGGAAAAAAAAAAAAAAAAAAAAAAAGAGCTGCTCCCCATCTTTTTTTTTTCAGCAGGATCACCTCTCATTTGATCACCCACTCTGACCTCTTAATTACAGTTCTCTAAACATATCTGTAACAAAAAAAGTGCAGTACCTTGCAGCTGGCTGAAGCAATTTTCAGATTTTTCCACCATCTTGATTCAAAGATGTTAAGAAATGAAGAAATACATGATTTCTCTTCATATCATAACCCAATGGTTAATCACCTTCACTGTGAAAAACTTTGGCTTTTAATTTGAACTTATCTGGCTACAAATTCGTGTTGTGTTCATCAGCAAGAATAGAAACAGCTCGCTAATATCCACTGTTATCTTGCCAGGGAGATATCTGAGGACTCTAATCAAGTCACCTCTCGGTTTTGCCAAGAAGCTGCACAGTAAACTCTTCACTGCATGGCCCTACTTCTCAGCTCTCCATCAGATTGGAGACTAATCCCTCTCTCAGAGGGTAGTTTTTTTGTTTGCCTGTTAAGTGCTGATGCCAGAACCACACATCGTGGTTTGGTAATGATTTCACCCCACACACAAAAAACGTCCCTCTATTCATTCCATTAATGCACTTGAGAATGACACTAGCTTCTTTGTCACAGCATCACCTTGGAAACTCATCTTTAAGTTGTTTATCCACTATAATTCCAAAATGCAGTTCAGCCACTGCTTTCTCCTGGAAAAAAAGATGTATCTATCTCCTAGATACCACGTGCCTGGATTTAAATTCAGCTGGATTGCCTTGTTTCCAGGTGTACAGCTTTCCACCTCAGCACATACATCTGCATGGATCCATCTCACCTGACAGTCAGGGTAGCTGCCTTAGTGCTATTTGCCTTTCTACAACGTGATCATGCAAGAGTTTTAACTCATTTTTGCACCAACAAAATCAGTAATGAAAACAAATTGTGTTAACCAATTACCCTTTTTTGCTGAACATCCATGGAAACCACTCAGTGTTGTACACCCTCAGATTATTCCTAGGATAGGTCCTCAACATCAAGAGAGTTAGCTTTAATAAAGCTAAATAATAGATTTAACAAGGTCTAGTTTCCTTAAAGCCTTAGTTACAAGGATTAATTACATTCTTTTCTCTCCTTATTAACCCAATTCTATACTAAGAAAAAAAAAATGGGAGAGCTGGTCATAATGTAAATTAAGATATGTATTAACATCATGCACTGCTGGTCAAATACCCTGTGTAGCCAGGTGTCTCTGCACAGTGCTACGTTACCTGCTGCCACGTTCATCCACTCAATCTCCTTTTAATATCGATGCATCAGCACTATTCCAACCTCCTGGAACTTCCCTAGTGTTCCAAAGTGCATCATCTATACAATATTCCTTCCATTACTACAGCTAGGAATATTCCAGCGCTGAAAGTAGGGAAAAACACTACACTGGCCAAGGCAAACCTCTCTATCACCTCCCAATGTACTTTAGTGGTGGCTTTGGGGGGCGTTTTATGTTTTGTCTTGGGTTTGCTTTTTCTATTATTTTTTCTTTTAGTTAAAAAAAAAAAAAAGAACACACACCCAACAGAGGAATTTCAGCAGCTTTCAGAACAGCAACCTAATTCTAAATACCTGAAAGAGGGAATAAGGGTTACTTTGACATCTCAATTAAGGCAGTAATATTCTTTATATAGTTAGACCAAGTGGCTTTCTCCTCTATGTTACAGATAGCTACTTTACCTGCTAACGTTTGAGATATACAAGCTTCTAATCATGATGCATATTAATAAAGCCAAAGATGCATTTCACACTCCAAACAATCAATGATTTGGCTTCTTTTTTGTTAGAATTTGACAAGGCTCAATGAGTCAACAGAAATTTTTTAGGGACTGGGGAAAAAAAGAAGAGAGGTAAAATAAGATTTTCAGTATAACCTGAGCTTAATCTCCTTACTCAGCCTTCACCTTTGAGTGAAGCTTTTCAGTGAAACCCATGAAGCTTTAGAAACGTAATGGGTTTGTTTCTATGGCAGATCCTGAGAGCTGACCAGCAAAAGAATAATGTATTTGGGCATATTACTTGAACTATGGAGTGTAAAGAAAATATCCTGTAGCAGAGCTGCTTCACTGTTACCAGTACAGTACCCCTCCCCTGTGTTACTGGTCAGCACATCCTAACTGAGCACCCCACTTTTTGTGCTTTTAAATGCTTTTAAACACACCCAGCCTCACCTCTGAATATCCACTCCACAAAGCACACTGAAATCCTCAGGGAGCTGACAGTAAGAAGCTGGAACTGAAAGGTCTCTAAAAACAAACCTTTACGTAGGAAATGTAACTGTCAATATCTTTGACTCACAACTTCATCTGTGGGGATAATTAAAGATTAATTCTTCAGGAATCCATTCTATCAGGGATCTCCCCTAAGTAAAGCAGGTAAACTGCGCCGTTCTTGAGGGCTGCCTCTGTACTACTTCTGCATTTTCACCTGTTAAGAACCATATTGGAAAGATATTAAGACTTGGTAGTTTCCAAGTTTTTATAATACTAAACGAGGGAAACTTCACTTTCACTTTAATTTGTATTAGGCTCCAAAACTGTTCAGTTACCTGAATGTTAATATGACCCAAAACTTAAAACTCCCTACCCACCTCATGTTTATTCTACTCTTCTTTTCAAGGTTATTTTTGTTAATCAGAAAATCCTGAGATCATTCAGTTAAGCAGCTATTTAGTTTCTTATGAATTATCTGTCTAGAATGAGAATATAATTTAATTCCTGAAGAATGACAGATTATTGGAGAGAAGTGGGAGGAGCAGCAGAACAGGGCATTTTAAATTAATTTAAAATATCCCACAGTACAAAAAAAGCTACATCTTCAATTACAGTGAGGACAGGACAAATATTATCTCTACGTTTCAACAGAAAATCCAAAAAAACAAAAGCCATGTTCTGAACCATTTTTATGAGCAGAAAATATAACCTTTAAACAAAAAAGGGAAGCTTCCTGGATCTCTGTGCATCCCTAAGACCACGCAGAGCAGTAGAGCTTGATACTGTATTGAAATATCAAGGTTTAGTACAACAAAGCCTGAAATGGGCATCTGAACCAGAGCCAAAGGGATGAGCAGAGGTTTAAAGTTAAGCAAACAAATCAGAACAGTTCAGTAAGTTAACACAAACAAAACAACCACCGAACCAAAGCTTTGGTTTCTTTCGGCTCCACTGTGGAAGGTGAAGACCAGCAGTTCAGCTAGTGCCTGCCTTCAGGTATGCAGGGAGCCAAGGTTGCTGTTCTTTATGTTACTTTATATCTATATTTATATATAATATGTCTCAAGCAGGTACAAGCACAGGAAAAAGCAATATTTGTGATCCTAATGCTCTACTACTCCCTCAAGCATTCCTGCTCTGGTAAAGATGAGGTAAGAGAATTAAGACTCGCCATCATGGATGAATCAGGGAGCTTTTATGCAAATATAATAAATATATGTAATATATCTGAAATAGCTAACATCCAAAGAAGCATTCAGACAGAGCAGGAAGCGCTCAACACTGCTTGCTGTCACAAACAATGAAGAATCTGCCAAAGAAGAAGGGATAAGGGCAAGGAATCAGCTGGCTTTTCTCAAGAGAGCAGATAAACCCAATAATGCCCAACATCTGACTTCCAAAAATCCTCATTGGAAAGGCAGGAGTTCTTGGACACAAAGAACTAAAGGGAAGAGATGAAATTAAGTTCCAGAGCACGCTCTATACAGAAATTCCCAAGTAATCGCATATAATTAGATTTTTCAGGTAAATGCTGAATAAACACAAAAATAACACAGGTCATCTTCTGGCATTTTCAAGGCAATGGCACCAGCAGCACCTCAGGCAGGTACCGACCTGCAGCCGCAAGAGCTGCTAACGATACACACTAATTGACTACAGCTCATACTGAAGATACAGCCTGCCAATACGAAAAGCAGTTCTTGGAATGGCTCTTTCCCTGTTGTGCTGCAGGCACGAGTTGCTGGTGAACTTAATGCCGTTGGTGACAGCTCCCCCAGCGATGTCCACATGGGACAAGACTCGCTGTATTATCTCAGCTGAAGGGCCCCACTTGAGGCTGCAAGAACTTACTTTGTGCACCTTTTGCTCAGACGTCACTCCTCAGAAATATCCCATGAAGTTTCAAGAGTGTTAATGTGCATCCTTATAACCTTCCTCATGTATACTATAAATATGGAGAACATTAAAATTGAGCTAGCAGTATACATCCAGAAGAAAAGCAAAATGGAAGTCAGAAAATCTATCTAAAAAAAAAAAATTGCTTCGCCCTTATGCTCAAATTTCTTTCTTTCAGTCGTTAAGATGTCTCCTGGACCAAAGTAAAATGCTAGGTACGGTTAAGTAAGAACTGCAGCTCAAATACAATATGGAGCTGTTCCTTATACCCAACAGACTCCTGCAAATTCAACAGGCTCTGCACAAGCAGAGAAAATTGGAGAACTTGAGAAAATATTTACAGGCTTCCTCCACTGAAACAAAAAAACACATATAGTGGAAGTGGTAAACAGTGTTTCGAATGCTTCTAATAACACCTCTGGTGTTTATTACCAGGATTTGATAGCTGGCAGGAGGTGAGAAATGACCAAGGGTTTATTTAAGGGGGGGAAAAGACTGGGTTAAAAAAAATAGGAAGTCACAAACAGGAAAGCGAGCTCGTTCTCACCAGCAGGCAAGTCCTGAGGATTACACCGACAAGAAAAGGATGCGTTCAGCATGACAAACCCCTGGTACCACAGTCATTCCATTAAGCTAAAGCGAGGCCAAACTGGACACATTTTAGCAAAGAAATTTGAAGTTGACATAGAGAAGAAAACACGAAGCGTCTGGACACTGTGTGTGTGCGGTTTCCTCCCCCCCCCCCAAAAAAAAAATAATGGGGTTTTGTGCTTTGAACCCTTGGAAGGGAAGCTGTGATGCATTTTGGAGGGACGATGGGCTCTGTGGGGAGCTCTGTGGGGGGATGATGGGCTCAGATCCTCGAGGCTGCAGAGGAAGAAGGATGAACCCCCAAAATAATGGGGTTTTGTGCTTCGAACCCTTGGAAGGGAGGTTGTGATGCGTTTTGGAGGGACGATGGGCTCTGTGGGGAGCAGTCGGCTCTGGGGGTGGAGGGATGATGGGCTCAGATCCTCGAGGTTGCGGAGGAAGGAGGGTGAACCCCCAAAAGAATGGGGTTTTATGCTTGGAACCCACGGAAGGAAGGGAATAAAACATAAAACAGCGTTTTGTGATGGGTTTTGTCTGGGTGATCGGCTCGGGGG
>NW_015090776.1:4801284-4825070 GCF_001431845.1 Calidris pugnax | reverse complement strand
GGGGGAGGTTCTAGAGCCCCTCAGGGGGGACCATCCGGGCGGTGCCCGGGGGGGACGGGTGTGGATCCCCGTGGACCCCCGGGGGGCCGCCGCCGCTCCACCTCCCCAGCGCCTGCAGCCCCCGCCTCGCCGGCTCTGAGGGCCCCACTCCCCTGTCGTCGCCACCCCGGGTACCAAACACCCACAAGCACTACCCCCCCACCTCTGTGTGCCTCTCCTAAGCCTCAAGTAACCTAAAATTACCCCCTTCACCTCAGCGAAACTTTGGCCAGGGCGGGAGGCTCCAGGGGAAGGAGCTCCTGAGGAGAGTAAGCAGAAATCTAGACTAAAATGGGTGCCTTTCTCTTCGCTCAGGTGGGGTTCACCAGTGGAGAGGCCAAAGCTTTTCTTAAGCTGGAAGAGGAGTTGATACTGTCGTGATTTAATCACTAGGAAAGTTGTAAGGCAATTTTGTACACCCCAACGAGTTGCTGGGGTTAGTTGGTGTTTGCCTGGTGGTTTTAAAGGGCCCGTGGGCATGTCAGGCTCGTAATGGAGCAGGGCAAAGTGCTGGAGTTAAGTTCAGCGCTGGAGGGATGGTGGATGTGGTGCCAGGCATGTAGTGATGAGCTTCAGGGGTCGTTAACGAGGTTGGGTCCTGCCCATCAGGAGTGGGGTCGTTAACGAGGTTGGGTCCTGCCCGTCAGGAGTTTGGCACCACGGCTTTCTCCCTCCACCTCTGAAAGGAGCATCTCCCTCCCGAGGAGAGGCTGAGGGACTTGGGTCTTTTGAGTCTGTAGAAGAGAAGGCTGAGGGGGGATCTGATCAACGCTTATAAATACTTAAAGGGGGGTGTCAAGAGGATGGGGCTGGTCTTTTTTCAGTGGTGCCCAGGGACAGGACAAGAGGAAATGGGCACAAACTTGAATATAAGAAGTTCCACCTCAACATGAGGAGGAACTTCTTTGCTGTGAGGGTGGCAGAGCCCTGGAAGAGGCTGCCCAGAGAGGTGGTGGAGTCTCCTTCTCTGGAGACATTCCAAACCCGCCTGGACACGTTCCTGTGCAACCTGCTCTGGATGGACCTGCTTTGGCAGGGGGTTGGACTAGATGATCTCCAGAGGTCCCTTCCAACCCCATGTGATTCTGTAAGGTGGAATCAGCCGTAGTGAGATGTGTGAATTTGTATTAACCAGCGTGAGGGGTCGCACGTCTTTCATTTTCTGCAGCTTCCCGCGTTGCTGAATCTCCTTGGTTTAACATTACTTTCTCACCTGCAGCAGCGTTGTCACAGGCCTGTAGCTGACTGACGGGCAGGCTGAGAGGAGGGGAGAATTCCAACAGCTTGTGCTGCATCCTCTTTGGATGTTCCTACCGGAAAAACATGTGAAGTGGAGCTAGAGTAATGGGTTAAAATATTAATAGCTTGAAAAGAGGAGGCATTGGAAGGAAGCTGCGGGAATTCAGAGAGAAGGCTAAATGTGAAGAAAGCTGAACACACACTCGAGCTAGTCGGACTAAAGAGCTGTAAGACAGTTGAAACTGATAGCAAAAAACCTTGCCCCAAATTTTCCCCTCTTGAAGATGTCACTGGGGGGCAGAATAAAAGCTGTTCAACAGCCGAGGCTTCCCAAGCGGCAAAACCATCCAACAAACATAGCATAAAATAACCTGTGTAAAGTGTGTGCTTAAATCCTAGTCTGAATACCGCTGGTGTCCCCTTGGGCTGTGCGGTGGGGATGAGGAGAAGGGCCTGGCAGGCTCCGTGAGGAGGGAGTTTGGCTGAGGGGTGGTGGCCGAGGAGAAGGTTGGCTCCTGACCCTGCGTTTCAGGTTCATCCTGCATCTGAGCTCTCTCAGGAAGAAACAGAGGTGGCAGTGCCATTGGGGCAGCGCTGTGAGCAGGGGAACTGTAGCTTACTGAGCAGCCAGAGGGGACAAGCTGGGTGTGTGGAGTCACAAGGATGCAGCTCTTCTTCTTCAGGCTTGGCCAAAGGAGAAAAAAATATAGTTAAAAAGCAATGGCGACAAGTGACTGTTAATTACAAGGCGACAGGGCGTAGCCCACAACGATGACCTCCGGGGTTTGCATTGTGTGAGGAATCTGGATCGTAGAAACAGAATATCCTGAGTTGAAAGGAAACCACGAGGATCTTTGAGTCCAGCCTCTTTCAGACCATCAGAAGCTATGCTAAAATCCCCCAAACCCTACATCCTCTGCCTTCCTTTCGTCCACTAAACAGGTGACCTTGTTGCAAAAAGGAAATTAAGTCGGCAAGGCGTGAAGAATCTGCTAAGAACGTTTCTGGGGAAACGAGATTCTGTAGTGTGAATTTTTTAAAAGTCATTTACGCTTATTCTAAGCTGTCAAACCATCAGTTCTTGTGCTGTAATTTTGGGGAGAACAGCCTATCTTTTTGTGTGCAGCCAAGAATCCTACTTTAAGCTCAAAACAGCTCAGGGCACGAATCAAAATGGAGAGGAGCACAGGCTCTGTGTGAAATTGCTTCTCATGCTCCTTCAAATACTCACCCAGGGCTGTGAGTAAATGAGTGCTAATGATCCCTCTGCCTTTTGTTTGTAGTTGGAATATCAGAAATTGCCCAAGCAAACACCTATTCCTGGACTTCTCCTGCCAGAAGTGTCCCAGACTGTTTATCGGTGCCTGCTATTGATCTTGGGTTCCTCACTTGGAGGTACTTTTGAGCTGATTTGCAGGGAATTCAAGACCACAGCTTCACTCCTAGTTCTGGGTGCTCCTGAAAATCGGCCTCCAAACCAAATTAGACACCCGGAGGCAGATGCTTCTCCTGGAGGAGTTTCCTGAGCCAGGCCGTTCCCAGAGACACCTTGTCCATGATGCTGAGGAGCTCCTGACCCAGGTGAGCTCATCCTCCTTGTTTCCTGCTCTTCTGAGCTCCGTGCTTCTGTCGCCCTCCCGCTGTACAAGGAGTCACCACCCCTCTCCTCGCTCATCTCTAAGGAAGAGAGTAGAGAGTTTGAGAGCCTGCACTAAATTCAGTTTTGGAGACTGCCTGGAGCACACTTTGGTCTCTGCATGAAACGAGGCCCCGGCTTTCACCGGAGGAGTGGTCCTTGGAGAACAAGCCCATGCGTATGTGCCTGACAGCCCTGCGAGGAACACGTCCATGATTGTGAGGAGGTTCTTGCTTTGCTCTGGTTCCACGCGCACTACTATAATTTCTCGGTGCCCTCATGAATGCCTTGGAAACCTGATTTCATACAAGCCTGGGATAAGGCGAGAGGTCCGATTTTGAGGCGGCTCAAACCGGAGATTCCCAAACTACAGCCCCCTAAAAATGACTTGGCATCAAGATTCGAGTCATTTCTTACACGGGAGGGACGATGGGAGCTTGTGATGCTATGAGGTGGCAGATTCTGCTCGGGGTCGTGCTGGCTGGTGGGTGCTCTTGGTGTCACAGCCTGGGCAGCTGCACCAACACCACCCAAGAGGAGGGTGATCGGTTATTTCGTGCTGATGATCTGCAGGGGCTCCTCAGAACGCTACCCTGAGACCAGCAGGTAAAAAAATGATACCGCAAAGTGCTCCAGAATCTCCATGCACCCCTTTAATTCAAAGGAAAACAGCAGTAAATAGGGAAAAGAAATGCTTTTCCAAAGCCAAGGCACATGGGTAATGCAACCGTGACACAGACACCCTCCCACGGGCTGCAGCTCCTACAAGAAAAGCAAGAGGCTGCTGAGCACAAGCACGTCCCTACGAGAGGGAGATGTTTTCGGCGCTGACACAGATTTGGCTGACAAACGTGGTGCTGGCAGTGCTGTCTCCTTCCAAATCGCCAACGTGCCGCTGCGAAACACGCACTGCGGGGCTGCCTTTGTCCCACTGTGCCATGAGAGCAGCTCCCAGGGGCTTCAGCCCACAAAGCGGTTCCTGCGCAAGGGCTGGAGGAGACATTGGGTTGCGGAGGGAAAAGTGGGGTCCCCTCCCTGCTTTCCACAAGGGGGACAGTGGTCCTGCTCCTCCCCAGCCCTCAGATTCAAATAAAAAACAAGCAGGGTGCAAACTGCAGTGAAGGTTTTCATTGAGTGCTGTCTGAAAAAACAAGAGTTTCTTTTTTTTTTTTTTTTTTAAGTTTATTCCAATTAAAATGACAATCCTGCAATTCCAGGTGACCTGGTAGTGTCTGTGGGGCAGAGGTCCTTGGCGATGCTGGCATTCAGAGCAAGGGGCTGGGCAATAGATTCCTAAATTAATCTGTTTGGGTGGCTTTTTTTTTCCCCCAGGTGTTCTCAAAGCCACTTAAATAATGAGATTATTCCTTGCAGTTCCAGGAGCGGAGTCGTTCTGTCCTGACCTGCAGCTCCCTACCTGCCCTGACAGAAGGCTGCTTTCCTCCTCCCGTCTCTCTACAGCCAAGGTGAGGTTACCTTGGAAGGTGGGATTGTGCTGCAGGGACGGAGAAACGTTGCGGTGGTGAGTGAACTGAAATCGTGGCTCTGGCCATGGGGGCACTGGGCTGGTTTTATTTCCAGGAGTTATTCGGGGGGGGCGGGGAAAGAAACCAGTCCAAGCATAAAAGATACCTGGGTGCTCTTTCCACTTCTTGGGTGCTCTTGTCCACAGTTGTATGTGCCAGCTGGGACCCACATCTCTTGCTGCTGCTTTGGGAGAAACGCTTCTTCCCTCTAGGGGTTTCTCCAGCCCCCAAAGCAGTTGGGGGAAGGCAAAGCGAGCAGTGATGCAGCAAGATGTCCCCTGGTTCCCCCCTTCCTGCAATCCCGTCTGCGGATAAAACCGCATCCCAAAGTGGTTATGCTGAGGAGGTGTCCCCATCCAGGTCACCCCATGCACCATGAGGTTCTTTGCAGCGTGCCCAGCTGCGAGTGGCATTTCTGCTCGAACCAGTCTGAAACACTCTGCTCCCATGAGGAAAAAGGATGTGGAGGCTGTAACCTCCTGGGACTTAGAATCATAGAATTGGCTGGGTTGGAAGGGACCTTTCAGATCATCGAGTCCAACCATCAACCTAACACTGACAAAACCCACCAGTAGCCCATGTCCCTCAGCACCACGTCTGCCCGGCTTTTAGATACCTCCAGGGATGGTGACTCCACCACTGCCCTGGGCAGCCTGTTCCAATGGTTGATAACCCTGTTGGTGAAGAACTTTTTCCCAATATCCATCCTAAACCTCCCCTGGTGCAACTCAAGGCCGTTTCCTCTTGTCCTGTGGCCTATTCCTTGGGAGAAGAGACCGACCCCCCCTGGCTACACCCTCCTTTCAGGGAGTTGGAAAGAGATAGAAGGTCTCTCAGCTGCTCCTCATCAGACTTGTTCTCCAGACCCCTCACCAGCTCCGTTGCCCTTCTCTGGACACGCTCCAGCTCCTCAGTGTCTTTCCTGTCATGAGGGGCCCAAAATTAGACCCAGCACTCGAGGTGGGGCCTCACCAGTGCCCAGTGCAGGGGGACAGTCACTGCCCCAGTCCTGCTGGCCACGCTGTTCCTGACACAGGTCAGGATGCTGTTGACCACCTTGGCCACCTGGGCACACTGCTGGCTCATCTTCAGCTGGTTGTTGACCAATATCCCCAGGTCCTTTTCCACGGGGCAGTTCTCCAGCCACTCTGCCCCCAGCCTGGAGCGCTGCAGAAACCCTGGGAAGAAACTAAGATGATGAAGGGATTGGAGCAGCTGTCGTACAAAAAGAGGCTGAGAGAGATGGGACCATTTAGCTTGGAAAAATTAAGGCTGGGGGGGGTGTCCTATCCCTGTCTATTAATACCTGGGGCAGGGGGGGCGGTAAAGAATCATCATCATAGAATCATCTAGGTTGGAAAAGGCCCTTGGGATCATTGAGTCCAACCATCAACCCTACTCTCTCGGTGGTGCCCAATGCACCAAACTTAAACTGAAGTGCAGGGACTGGAGTTCAACTTCAGAAAAGCTTTTTTTTTTTTTTTTCTGTGAGAATGGTCAAGCGCTGGCACAGGTTGGCCAAAGCTGAGACAGGACAAGGGGTTTTCAACTAAAACAGGGAGGATTTAGAGTAGGTATAAGGAAGGGTGATGAGACACTGGCCCAGGTTGCCCAGAGAGGTGGCTTCCAGAGCCTCATCCCTGGAATCATTCAAGGTCAGGCTGGAGGGGGCTCTGAGCAACTTGGTCGAGTTGAAGATTGGTCTTGATGACCTTTGAAGGTGCCAAGACACCGCACCAAGGTACAGAAGACAGTAGAAACCAGGGTGGCTTCTTGGGCTGGTCACCCCCGTCGTGCCACCTACCAGCTACCCTGCCCCCTGGGGCAGTGGGGCCAAAGAAACACCCTCACAGCGGCACTCGGTAAAGGTTTGGGTTTTTTTATTTCTGGTTTAAAATCAAAATTAGTTGTTCTCTGTAATTACATTATATATAGATTTATAGAGACATTATAGAAAAGAATTTTTTGCTTTTGTTTTTCTGCAAAAATCTGTAAATAAAAAATAAAATAAAACAATGACAACAACAACAACAAAAAAAAAAGGGTGGCAGCTTCTGTCTGTCCGTCTGTCCGTCCCTCTGTCGCTCCTCCTGCCCCTGCCCTCCCCGGCGCTTCCCAGCAGAGCAGGAGAGACCACATCTGGCCATACTCCCTACAGCCACAGCCAGGGAGGGACAGGAGCACGGGGAGCTGGAAAGAAGAAACGCCAGCAGAATATATTAATATCTCATATTTCACTTTATTTAAGTCCTTGGGGAACTTCCAGGTGGCAAAAGGGCAGCAGTTCCCCCCTGGAACGAAACGGCCGTGGTTTCCAAAGTGCAGGTCCTTCCGGGAACAAGGGCAGGTGCCCACGAGCGAGAGGAAGGCAAAGAGGAGGCAGAGAAATCCCGTCTCCCTGCTGCTCCGGTCCCAGCGGCGCAGGGCGGAGGCAGGAAGGGTGGGCACCCCCCACCCCCGTCCCCGTGTGTTTTAAATAGCGATCAGAGAAGGTGGGATGTGCAGCGAGATTCCACCCCCTGCCCCGGGGGGTGCGAGAGGTGGCACCTGGGCGGTGGGGGGACGCGGTGCTCCGTAAGGCAGTGTGCGGCCGCGGCGAGCTGCCCAGCGGGGGGGAATACTGCGGTGTGCGGCCCGGAGCCGGAGCTGCCGGCTGGCCACCATCCGTGCAAGCCCAGGTGGCCCAGCCAGTGCTTTTGCCCTCGAGGAATGGCGGGTGGCTTTGCGTGGCATCTCAGAAAGCTGTACTGGCCATGCTGGCTGGTGCAAAGATCCTTGGGAGGCTCTCCAGGGTTTCCTCCAGCCGCCGGTGAGCGGATTTACCATCTTCCCCTGCAAGTACACGCCATGGTCAGGAAACCCAACTGCAGAAGCTCTGTCCCCTGTCCATCCGCAGCTGGCTTTTCCAGGGAAACGTGGCTAATGCCCAGCAGAACTGAGCCGGCATGCTATGGCCACAGAGTGAGACCTCTCTTGTCCTCCTTAGGCAGGTCCCAGCCAGGATCTGGCTCAAAAAGCCCCCAGAGCTCCTGATTCAGATGTTGTAAATCCTGTTCTTCGGCCACCTGCCCTACCCGTGCCCACGTGGGGCAGGGATCACCCACGTCTGGGCTACTGGAATGACAGCTTTGGCCAAAGGGGCTGGAGCTCAGGGCTGTGCTTGCTCCAGCGTCTCAAACAGCGGTGCACATCTGCATGCATGGGGCTCATAGAGTCATGCAATGGTTTGGATTGGAAGGGACCTTCAAGACCATCCAGTGCCACCCCCTGCCCTGGGCAGGGACACCTCCCACCACACCAGGTTGCTCCAAGCCCCCTCCAACCTGCCCTTGAACCCCTCCAGGGATGGGGCAGCCACAGCTTCTCTGGCCAACCTGGGCCAGGCTCTCACCACCCTCAGGGTGAAAAATTTCTTCCTGAGATCTCATCTCAATCTGTCCTCTTCCAGCTTGAAGTCATAACCCCTCATCCTATCACTCCATGCCCTTGCCAAAAGTCCCTCTCCAGCTTTCCTGTAGGATCCCGAGGGCTTCCCCAGGACCCCCGGGCAGGCACAAGGATGTACACATCCATGCTACAAGCTGGCTCCAAGACCTTCTCCTGGCCACCCCCCGCACGCCAATCTGCCCGCGGCGGCCATCCCCAGCAAGAGGTGGTGACATAGACAATCTGCTGGGACATGGGACACGAGGCGTCTACACGTGCCAGGGTGTCACGGGGACGGGCTCTATGAACAACCAAGACACACAGACTCCAAAAACAGTGACGTGGCTGACAGGCTCTAAGACGGAGACAATCGTGAGCAAAGCGGCAGGAGTGGGGACAAGGCGGAGGGGGACACAAGGACAGCTCACGTGTCCCAACCTGTGCAGCAGCTGCCGCGATCTGGAGGCCTAGAAACCCCACTCAGATGGTTCTCTCAGTGCCATCTAGCAAATAATAGATAACAACCAGGCTTAGCGATCTGTGGCCACTGGACGCCTGGCCCCTGTTGCCCGCTTGCTCTTGGCCCGGCAGAGCTTGAGGCACGATGAGCCAGAGGGACCACCCCCTTTTCCCGCGGGCGCTGCCGGCACCAGGAGACGCCGCGGGGGGATGCGGTGGGTGGGGAGGGAAGGGAGGATGGAGAGGAGCAGCAGGACACTCACCGCACAACATCAGGCTCTGCTTGGCCGCCTCCCGCACGGGCTCCTTGTCGGTTTGGCACAGGTAAATCAGCTGCTCGATGCTCTCCTTGGCCTGCGGGACAAGGAACCAGGGGCTGAGCACACAACCCAACCCAACCCAACGGTGCAGCGAAGTCCCTCGTCCTGTCCCTTCCCTCCCCGTTTCCCTGCCCCCTCCTGCTTCTCCAGCGCATTGGGGACACCTCCAGCTCCTCTCTCCCAGGAGCAGGAGGTTCTTCCAGGTGTATCCGGACTCTGCTGCCTCCTCCCCACCTCCTTCTCACCTTCAAGCAGCCCAGCGCTGCGCACCCAGCCACGCGCGTCTGCACCTCCTCATCCTCCAGCTGCTCCAGGTAGCACACCAGAGCCTGGGGGTTGACACGAGGGGGTCAGTTCCACCGTCCCCAGCAGAGCTGGTGGTCAGCACCCTGGGGACCGTGGCACTAGCCCGCTTTGTCCCCGGCTTGCCCAGCACGTACCCGTTGGCGGAAGCGGGGGTTTTCCGCCAGGCTGCGGAGCTGGGCTGACACGGCGCTCACCACCTTGCTGTTGCCCTCCACGAGGAGCAGGCTCAGGGCCTTCAGCCCTTCCTTCTTCAGGCGGCCCTCGGGCACCCGCTTCAGGGCACGCAGCACCACGTCCTGGTCATCCGAGTTCAGGTTCTGGGCCAGCAGCGCTGTGGGGAAACGCCGGCTGAGCCCAGTGGCACTGCCCTACATGTCCCCTCATGCCACCTGGAACCCATCTCTGGGTGTCCTACACCCATGCCAGGCAAGAGGTGGCCCCCACACAGGGTACCAATGCGTGGGGCTGCTGGGGCACCCTACGGACGTACGGCATGGACCCAGGGTGCTCAGGAAGGCAGTGTGCACCAGATCAGACCTACTTGCCCACCCCAAGGATGGCTGAGCCCCTGGGTGATGCCCCAGGGCATCACAGTGGTGCTGTGGGATGATCCCCTATGGTGGTGGCCCACCACTGAATGCCAGGGTTTAGAGAAGGTGGGAGGGCACCCACCTTCCTCAGCCAGCTCCATCACGTAGGTCTCGAGCACCAGGGGACCAAGGGACTCAAAGTGGCTCCAGTACTGGAAGATGGTGACCTGCTCGCCTTGGACACTGCCCGGCCGCCGGGGCAGCCGCCGATTCAGCATGTCCTCCACCAGCTTCACACCCACTGCAGGAAAAGGCGCCGGGGTCAGGGTGCGCAGGGGCCATGGCCACCCCTCTGTCACCCAGTGACACCCCCTGTGCGCCCACTCACCGGTGTCGGCCAGGTCAGGGTGCCGCTCGCTGAAGGGTGCCGTGTACTGGGTGCTGAGCACCTGCAGGAACCGCTCCACGGGGCAGGTGTAGACATTGGGTGCCTCCACGCAGCAGTCCCAAAGGGGCAGGACACCCTCTTTCTGTGTGGAGAACTGCACCACTGCGGGGACAGACAACTGTCAAGACCCCCCTGGGGCTGGGGTGGGGTGGGCAGCAAAAACCCCTCGCTGCCCAGGCCATGCAGATGGGGGGACTGAGCCCCACGCAGCCCTCGAGATATAGAATCATAGAGTCATGGAATGGTTTAGTTTGGAAGGGACCTTAAAGAGCATCCAGTGCCACCCCCTGCCCTGGGCAAGGACACCTCCCACCACACCAGGGTGCTCCAAGCCCCCTCCAACCTGCCCTTGAACCCCTCCAGGGATGGGGCAGCCACAGCTTCTCTGGCCAACCTGGGCCAGGCTCTCACCACCCTCCCACCAAACAAGTTCTTCCCCACATCTCAGCTCCATCTCCCCTCTTGCAGGGTCAAACCCTTCCCCCTCCTCCTAGGGCTCCCCTCCCTGATCCAGAGTCCCTCCTCAGCTTTCCTGGAGCCCCTTGAGGGACTGGAAGGGGCTGGAAGGTCTCCCCGGAGCCTTCTCTTCTCCAGGCTGAACCCCCCCAGCTCCCTCAGCCTGTCACAGCGCAGTGGCCAACCTGGTAGCACAGATGGTCCCCCCCTCAGCTGCGTGTCTTTACCTTCGGCGGCAGAGCCGGCGGCTCCTGCTCGCTCCTCTGTCAGCTGGCACACGATCTCCAGCACTTGCGCCTCCCGCATGAGCCTGTCCAGGGCGTACATCTCCTGGCACCGCAGGGGACCGAAGTTGCCCAGCTTCTGCAAAGGCACAGCCAAACCAGGGACCTCAGGGATGAAGCTCATGTCAACCCCTTCACCCCCCCCTCCAAGACCAACTACAGCCTCTGTGCCAGGGCGTCCCTCCCCAGGATGTCTCCTGCCACCGCGCCACAGCCCTTGTCCTCACCAGCAGCAGGCGGTTGCAGTTGTTGAGGTGAAGCACCAGGGCCTTATCCAGGAACTCATTGCCAGTGCTCAAGGGGTCGGTGCTGGCCTCGGAGCCGCTGCACGTGCCGGTGTTGTCTCCCCCTGTCTCGCCGGTGCTGGGGGCCCTGCTGCCGCGCCGGGCTCTGCCAGCCCTCCTGCGAGCCAGGCAGGGATGGAGGCAGCAGGTCAGAGTGGGAAAACTGGACCTAGACCTTCCCCACCCCACAAGGATGACACTGGACGGTTTCTGTAGGACCTACAGCATCACGGTGTCAGGGCTGGGTGAAGCAGCAAGTCCTGGGGTGACAGGGGTGGGGGCTGCCCCCCAGCACAGCCCCCACGGAGTAATCTGGGGCAGCACTGTGCCACCAGAAGGGCCACAACCTGCTGCTTCTTGACCTGCACCTGGCTCTGAGCTGTGATGGGCTGGTCTAAGGCTTGGGGACCCGAGAACAGTTGGGCACCCCCCATCCTGACTGCCCCAGGGCCACATCCTGCCCCACGCCCCCATCCCACAGGCCCCGCTCTGCACCTCTCGTCGTGGAGAGGCTCCTCCTCAGAGCCCTCTGAGTCCTCCATGTCAGAGGTGTTGAGGAAGCTGAAGCTCTCCAGCGCGTGCTCCACCGTCAGGCTCATGCTGGAGGCTCGGCTGAGGAAGACACCCTGCTTCTGCTGCGGAGGAAGGCATGGTGGTGTCACATCCTGGCTCGCCAGCCACAACAGCCCTGCCACCCACGTCCCCGGGCACTGCCAGCAGGGGTGGCCCTATCCCCATCGTCCCCGAGTGTTGTCACCAGGGATGGCCCTGTCCCCAGTTGTCCCTGGGCACTGTCATCAAGGATGTCCCTGTCCCCATTGTCCCCAGGCACTGCCATCAGGGATGGGCCCATCTCTTTTTTCCTCAGGCACTGCTATTAGGGATGGCCCTGCCACCCTCACCCCTGGGCACTGCCAGCAGGGATGGCCCCGTCCCCATTGTCCCTGGGCACTGCCAGCCATGACAGCCCCATCCCCATCATCTGTGGGCACTGCCAGTAGTGATGGCCCTGGTGGACCATCACTGCCCTAGTGATAGTCCTCATCGTCCCTGAGTGTTGTGAGCAGGGACGGCCCTGCCAGCCATGACAGCCCCATCCCCATCATCTGTGGACATTGCCAGTAGTGATGGACCATTGTCCCTGAATGTTCTGAGCAGGGATGGCCCCATCCCCATTGTCCCTGGACACTGCCAGCAGGGATGGCCCTGTCCCCATTGTCCCTGCTACCAGAGATGGCCCTGTCCCCATCACCCCTGGGCACTGCTATCAGGGATGACCCCATCCCCATTGTCCCTGCTACCAGAGAGGGCCCCATCCCCGGTGTCCCCTGGCACTGCCGGGAGCCCCTCACCAGCAGTATCTCCTCCAGGTGCTTGAGCTCCCGCTCGAGGGGCTGCAGCTCCAGGAACTGCCCCCGATAGTCATCCAGGGCCGAGCCCAGGAGGCCGATAGCCTCCTCCAGACCCGAATCCACTGCCTTCCCCCGCGGCACCTCGGGGACGGTGGCAGCCAGCGGCGGGGCTGGGACGGGCCTCTCCTCCGCGGGGGCTTGCGCCAGCGCCGCTGTCACCCCGGAGCCGCAGCCGCCCCGTGCCGGCGCCTGGCTCTGCACCGGCTCGTCCCCACCGGCCTCCACCTCACAGGAGGTGGCCCACGCCGCGGTGGCACGGGGCTTGGCCTCGGCACCCCTGTCCTGCCCTGCCGCGGCCACGGTGGCACCAGGGAGGGGGTCCACGTCCTGCTCGCCCATTTCCGTGTCCTCCGGACTGGGCGCGGGCTCCCAGGGGCCCTCTGCAGCCTTGGCTTCCATTGTGGCATCTACGCTGGCCTCGCTGATGTGGCTCAGAGTCCGGGAGTAGGGCACGTGCCCGTTGGCCACCGTATCCTTCTTACGGTTGCCCGGTTCCTCCGGCTGGCTCCCAGAGGGGGGGACGCCGACATCACTGCCGCCGCCAGCCCCAGCCTCCGCTGGCTGCTGGGAGAAGGAGATCTCGATGGCGGGGGCGGAGGCCTGCACCTCGGGCTGCACGATGGGCTTGTGGGCGGCGTGGCGGGAGCTGCTGGACAGCTGGGGGCTGGAGGAGTCGTCCGAGGACTCGGAGGAGATGGACCAGGCCGTGCCGTTCTCCAGCTCCTCCTGGCGCCGCAGCATGTTCTGGGGAAGGGGGGCAAAATGGTGTCAGCCAAGACCCTCCTGCTCCTCTGGCTGCCCTTCCCTTCGACCGGGGGCAGGAGCCAGAGGGCAGCGAGGCCACTGCCACCACCGGTGCCCGCTGCCACACTGCCACATTGCCTCGGCTCTGCTGGCACAGCAGGACGGGTGGGGAGGAGACCATGGCTGCCCCTTCCAGCCCTGCACCCCGTGCCATGGTCAGGGGGAGACCGGCTCCCCAGGCCCCCGGAGCCCCAGGGTGCCAGCAGCTCCCCAGCACAGCGGGCATCTCCATCCCGGCCATGATGGCATGTGACATGTCCAGCAGAGGACACCACCCGCCATGGCGGGGCAGCACTGACCACCACGCCAGCGTCCCACCAGTGGCCATACAGACGTTGGCCACGTCAACGCCATGTCAGCATCACACTAGCAACCACGCCAGCATCACGCCGGTGCCACGCCAGCAGTGTCACACCAGGACTGTCCCACCAACACTACGCCAATGCCACGGCACAGCACACCAACGCCACCAGTGCAGGGACACGGACAAGCCTTCTACTCACTAGTGCCCAGCTCTTGCGCAAGGGCACGCGGACAGAGGCTCCCCCAGCTTGGGGAACATCTCCCCAGGCCCTGGCCTGGCAGGATCAGGCCTCTGGCCATCAGCGGAGGGCTAGTGAGTAGGAGACAAGGAGCTACGGCTACTGCGGGATGGCCACACCGCTGGGCTAAGCTACTGGCCGGCTCCAGCCCTGGCACTTACGCGGCCGAGCTCGGCCGAGGAGACGTCGCCGCAGGAGCAGCTTTGAGACAGCTTCTCGAAGAGTGTCTCCCGAAAGATGTCCAGCAAGGACCAATCGTGCTTGTCGGCCGCCCGCCCCAGGCTCTTGGGCAGAGAGAAGAGGAGCTGTGAGCACGGGGGGAGGAGGGGCCGATACCTGGGAGCCATGGTCGTATGGCTGGAGAAGAGCTGCCCACCCCTGTCCCCGAGCCGTGCCACCCTCTGGGACGCCCCCACACGGACCCCCTCACCCAAGCAGCCCTGCCCGGTGTCACACTTACATAGAAAGCCTGTTCCCGCAGGGATGGCGTGTCGGGCGGGCTCTGGTTGTAGGTGGAGAACCTCTTGTTCACCGTGGAGGCCTTGTTAACAGTACTGGCTGCCGAGGGCTGGTCATCCTTGTCGAAGGGGCTGGGGAGGACAGCAGGAAGGTGAAGAATGTGTTGCCAGCCCTCAGGAGCAGATCTCAACCCTGCTCTGCAGCGAGCAGGACACCAGGATGCCATCCATTCCAGCTCTGGCAGCCCAGCTTTGGGACGGGAGAGAGCCCAGGACAGGCCACCTCTTGCCAGACCGTGCCAGGCGTCCCCAGCCCCACCACGTGCTACCAGAAATGCCTGCTGAACTACTCACTTCCAGGTCACCTCCAGGCTGAGTTTGAGGGTGCCCAAGTCATTGATATCCACAGCCACTACCTGGGGCAGAGCCGCAAAGAGGTCCTTGGTCTCGCAGGACACGTTGCCCACCACAACATGGTTGGCCAGGCTCTTCAGCTCCGTCACCTGGGGAAGGAGAGGGAGGAGAGGAGAAGGTGAAGCCATGGACCTCACACTGTGTGCTGGGACGCTACCACCACCAGATGGCCTCCTCTCCATCCCAGTGAGGGTGACGTTTAAGTGAGGTCCTTCAGGGAAGCCCTGCTGGGGTGCAGGGTGGCTCCACACCATCCCTGCCCCTTTCTGCACTGTACCTTGATGGAGAGGAACTCGGTGACGAGGGGCAAGAAAACCATTTCCTCGCTGTCCCACACCTGCTTGCTGTTCACCTCGATGCGCCCCCGCAGCTTCCACCGCTGCCGTCCGTACTTCATGAAGATCTGGGGACGTAGAGGGGTGGTAGGTTACGGGGGAGACCCAGCCCCGGGGTGGTGGGTGCTCTCTGCGCATCCCCGGGCACGGCCAGGGAATCTTGCCACCCACCACCACCCTGCAACATGCTTCCATGCCAGCGCCCACCTACACTCCCCCCCAGGCACCCCAAGGACCAAGGGCAGGAGAAGAGCAGATCCCAACCCTTAGAGCCCCACCAACCTCGTACTGGTCACCAGCACAGAGCCGGGCAAAGCCTGCCAGTCCTGCAAGAGAAGGCAGAGGGGCGTCAGCAGGCAGCAGGCAGGCAGGCAGGCAGCAGGGCAGGGATGGAGCGGGACACAGTTACCTTTCATCCGGACGTGGAACTCCCCCAGCTGGCTCTCCAGCTCGTTCTCCAACAGGCACATGTTCTGGGGACAGAGAAGGACCCATCAGCAGCCACCCACGGGACCCAGCACCCTACCAGCCCACCCCAAGCCAGTGGCCTCACCTCCGTGTACTCCTTGTAGCCCTTGCTGGCCTCGGCCAGGCTCTCACGTGCCTCCCGGCTGCCCGGTGAGCCCGTGCTGTAAGCCTTGACCATGTTGTGGGCTCCATCACGGAGCCTCCGCTGGATGCAATAAGCCTCGTAGAGCTCATCGATCTGGAAGGACAGACCCGAGCTGCAGTGAGGGGCAGGGCAGGGGACAGCACGGCCATCCCAGCACTGCACCCAGGGAGCCCCAAGGTGACCCCCTCTGGTCCCCAGCTCTCACCTTGCTAGCGTGAAACTCCAGGCGACGCAGGAAGCGCTCGATGGACTTCACTTGCTGGAAAAGCAGAGGAGAGGGCATGAGAGACAGCCCAAGCCCCTCCGGAGAGGAGCTGTGGGTCAGGATGCACCCTGCTGCATGCCCGGGCTGTGGCTGGGATGGATCCTGGTCACCAGCCCTGCCTGGTGACCCCATCCCCCAGGTTCTCCAGCACCCTCCAGCCTCCCCTGCTCCGGAGGATCCCCCAGGAGACAAGCCAAGCTCTTGGGTGCTCTTCTCCCAGCCTCCCCAGAGTTAACCCAGGCTCAGCACTCGCCCAACCACAGCTTTTGTTTGCCAGAAGCGGGCTACAAGCCCCTGCCTGTCTCTGCTTCATCCCCGGCCCAGACCCACCTCACCCGCAGATCCCACCCCACATGCAGGGGACTGAGGGGCAGGCAAGCAGAGAAGGGGCTGGCAGTAGCACATCCCTGGCACCAGGATGAGGGGAGACACGGATCCCGCTTACCTTATCCAGATCGTAGAGAAAGCCCTGGAGGAGAGAGGAGAAGGATAAAACGCAGCACAAAGCCAGCTCTGCCCACCCAAGGGGACCCGGCACATCGCACACCCACCACCCATAGCACGTCGGCGGGGACATGCAGCACCCAGCCAGGGCTGGGGACTGCATGACAGGAGGGCAGGAGCCATGTGTAGCCCAGCACCACAGCCCGGGCTGGCCCCTGATGTCCCCAACAGAAGCAGGTCTGCCCTGGGCCACAGATGGACCACGAGTTGCCACAGCCGTGCCCACAACCCCGGCCGTTTGCCCCAAAGGATCTTCCCAGCAAGACTCACCAGGCGCGAATTCCTCTTGGACTCACGTATCTGGGTGCTGAGCTTCTCCAGTTCCAGCTGGTGCACCTCCAGGTAGGCTCTGGGGGCAACCACACCACAGGGGTCAAGCTGGGACACCTTGCCCAGGGCTCCTGCCACCCACAGCCCACAGCAACCCAGCATATCTGGGGCCCACAGGTGCCTCTATGTGGGACGTGGTGGGACCCCACGCCGTTCTGGGACCCCAAGACACTGTGCCCAGGAGACCTAGCATGTCCCTGTCTGGTGATGAAAGGGGAGACCTGCCAACCCCAACCCACACGGCAAGCTGTCCCTGTGCCCCTCACCCAGCCATGGGAAGCCCCAGCACTTACGTTAGGCCCTTCTTGAGAGCTTCGTACACCTCGTCCAGGCGGTTGGGCTGAGGCACCTTGGGTGGTGGCGATTTGTGGGACATTGAGAACATCCTACTGACCCTGGAGCCAGTCTTGCGGGAGACGGTGGGGGTGAAGGGCGAGAGGTTCCTGGGGAGAGAGGCAGGCAAAACCAGGGCGACGGGGGTCAGCACGCAGTACCAGTGTCATCTTGGGTGCCCCAGCTTGCTGGGCACCCTTTCTCGAGACAAGAAGGAGCTCTGGGATGGAGGCCAGGTCTGCCCGGACCTGTCTGCCTCTCCCAGGACTCCCCAGCAGCCAGTCTAACCAGCCAGCGGGGCTGGGCGAGATGGGGATGTGAGGCTGGGTAGTGCTGCCTGCCCTGGGTGCCTGCAGCCCCCTCGATACATTCAGCTGCCCCAAAGCCATGGGAAGGACAAGGAGAAACCCACAAAGCTGGTGGGAGAGAGCAGCAAGGAGGCAACCCATCCCAGTGGGGTCCAAGAAACTGGGGTAGTCTCTGAGGAGATCTGTGGGTCCCACGCGCTGGTCAGGGGGAGCAAAAGCAAACGGAGCTGACACCAGCTGCAACCAAACTGTGTTCCTGGAGTGCCCGTGGGGACAACTCCAGCCCTGGCCACTCCCTAAAGGGCCCATGTTCTGCTCCATCCCCAGCACCCCAGGTGGCCAGGGCCATGGAGATGCTCCCCACGGTCTGGGCACTGTGGCAGGGGGACACATGCCACCATCAGCTTGCTGTCCTGCCACCATGAGCTCCCAGTGACAGGCAGGGATCCCAGCAGGGGAGCATCCTAGGGACAAGCAAGCGCTGTCACCCCATCCCAAAGTGCAGCAAGACGGGGTACGGACATCCTCACTGATGCTACGCCTCCTCAGATGTCACCAAACCCACTGTATGGAGCTGCCAGCTGCCTGTCACCTCCACCTGCCCCACCACTGCCTTGGGGACCTGAAGAGATGCTGATCCAGCACCCGGGACCCGAACACCACCCTTCCTGCCTTGTGCAATGGAGTCGCTCCCCAGCCCAGCCACCAACGCCCCACTCAGACCAGCTCTTCCCTTCCTCCTCCCAACACATCGTCGCGCCACCAGTGCCCAGGAGACATCACGGGCTCCTCAGTTCCCATCCCCAGTCTGGACCTCCCATCCTGTGCCGCTCTTCTGCAGGAGCGGCCGAAAGACTTCCCTGAATCATTGCGGGGTTGGGGGGGGAAATGAATGTCTTGGCCTCCTCCCAAGCCAGAGCGATGGGAAGCACTTGATTTCCACCATCCCTCCTCACTCCTCTCCTCCAGGGCCTCTGGAGGCATCTCCCACAAGCATCTCTCCATCAGTGGGCATCCAAAAGTCCTCCCTCTCCCCTGTCCCCAAGCAAGCTCTTCCTGGCACTCTTAGATCCCATGACATGCTGGTGCCCCTGGAGCATGTCTCTTGGCTCAGAGGCTGAACAGGACCTGAGGACAAGAGCCAAGTAGGGCTGGAGGTCTGCTCCCAGGCATGGGGAGGCTCTACCTGGGCTTGTGCCCACCCAGTAAAGGTGGCCCATAGCCAGGGAGCTTGGCACTGCTCTCCCCAGCCCTTTGGCTGAGCAATGTCTCTCCCTGGGCACCAGTGGGTGCACTGGGAGGTGAGGAGCCTGGCTGGGTGCTAGGAAAAGGGACTAAGAGCATTGAAGTCCTGCAGCCCAAAGCCATGGCATACCCATGACCTGAGAACCACCGGCAAGAGGGTAGCCAGGAGCTAGGGAGGGTGGGGAGGAGGGTGGCAGGGATGAGCAGCGCATGGGGCGGTTCTCACTGACATGAGGTTGAGCAGAGAAGAGGAGGGAGGGTACCATGGGACCGTAACATCGCCAGCAGCCAGAGAGGATGAGGAGGGAACAGCTGCTCCTCGCGACGCAGCTGATGGGCGGCCCATAAAACCTTTCAGCGACAGGTCTGAAGTGATCCGGAGGAAACCCTAATTCACACCAGCCCTCAAACCCCAAAACCAGCCAAGGGTCCCAGGAGGTCAAGGCCATCGAGACACCGCTTCAAAAGCCACCCCAGCTCCTTCACCATACCCATTAACCAGGATGAGATGGTCACAGGGAAGTCCTTAAGAGCTGACTGGAGAACGAGGGTGAGCTACACGTGCCCCCTCCATGCTCTGGTGGCAGCAGCCACGGGGCTGCAGGGTCCTCGTGCAGCTGGGACACGGCACAGTGCAGTTGGGGTGACGCTTCCCATCTCGATGCTCCCTGCAGCCCCCCTGTGACATCCCGTGGGTACCACAAAGGTCCCTGCGGGAGATGCCAGGACAGCGGGTTGGGAAGATGCCTCAGGGTGCACAGCAGGTCCTGCCACCACGCCCAAGCCCGTCCCTGTCCCCGTCCCTGGTGGCAGGCAGCATGAGCACCCGTTTCCTACCTGAAGGGCCGGTCGGCTGTTGAGTTCACTCCGGCGAAGGACTGGCTCCTATTGATCTTGGTGACGAGGACTCGGCGCTGCGGGCGCACAGACAGTGACATCGTTGAGTGTGACCTGGAGGGCCTCCCTGGGGGACATGAGAGAGCGGTGTCACCGGCCAGCAGGGTGGGGAAACACACTCAGGCAGGGCTGCCACTGAGGCTGGGATGGGAACGGCACCCAAGGGCCAGGGTGGCTACAACACCCACGGGCTGGGAGCCTTCCCTCCCTCAAGGAGGTGGCACCTGGTGGCACCAGGGATGCTGGTCTCAAGCTGTCCCCCGCAATGGTGTCACCCTGCCCTGGGTGAAGCAGGGCTCAGGACACTGTGAGCACTCAGTGGGGACAGACGGACGGACACGTCCCAGCTTTGCCCCCTGGGAGCCAAAGGAAGGGGCTGATGCCCAGTGTTTATGGTGGCCCATCCCAGACACAACCATAGAATCATAGAGTCATTCAGGTTGGAAGAGACCCTTGGGATCATCGAGTCCAACCATCTCCCCTACTCTACATAGTCCTCCCCTACACCATATCCCTCAGTACCCCATCTAAACGTCCCTTAAACACATCCAGGGATGGTGACTCAACCCCCTCCCTGGGCAGCCTGTTCCAATGCCCGACCACTCTTTCTGTGAAAAATTCCTTCCTGATGTTCAGTCTAAACCTACCCTGTTGGAGCTTGAAGCCATTCCCTCTTGTTCTGTCACTAATTACCTGTGAGAAGAGACCAGCACCAACCTCTCTACAGTGTCCTTTCAAGTAATTGTAGAGAGTGATGAGGTCTCCCCTCAGCCTCCTCTTCCTCATACTAAACAGTCCCCAACCATGGCAAACCCCTCACTGTGCCCCAGCCCTGCCACCCCCTCCTGAACCCCGAGTTGTCCCCTGTCCCGCTGTCACTCCTGCCACGGCTGCAGGGGCAGGAAGGGTGCGGGGCCGGACCCGGACGCCCAGCCCTTCGCTGTCTCCGTGCTTGCTTCCGCTCCCTCTGGCAACCAAGAGGGAAACCCAGGGACAACAAAGCGCTTTGGAAAGTCCCCAGCCCCACCAGGAGCTCTGCAGCCGGGAAGGAAAGGCCGAGCCATTCCCTGCCGGACCCCGGGAAGTCCAGGCAGGCAGCACGTGTCCAGCCCCACGGCCACCGCAGCCGTGTCCTCTGCTCCTGGCAGCACCAGAGCCGGTGCTGGGAGCCACGACCCCGCTGCTGGGACCTGCCTGTCCCCACGGTGGCTGGTGCCATCGATGCCAGCCAGGACAGAGCAGATTTCCGAGCCTTGGGGCTGTCACCCTGTGTCACAGGAAGCGTTGCCACAGCCCTGGCCAAGGTGAAGAGCAGGGGATCCCAGGGCTCCTCCTGGCCCTATCACCTCCAGCAGTGCTGGGGGGGCACACAGGGGACCCCAACCTGCAGGGCAGGAGCAGGGCACAGGCTGCTGGATGCTCCACTTCACCCCTGATGCCAACTTGGTCCCTGTGTCCCCGCCAGCCCCCAGAGCCGAGCTGCCGGTTGGGGAGCCAGGAGCTGCCAGGGATGAGCCCACACAGTGCCCGGCAGTCAGGGATCCTGCTACAGAAGGCCAGGGAGGGTCCTAGGGATGCAAAGCTTCCCCGGCTGGCAGAGGGGGCCAAGCCAATGCCAGCCAGAGACACCCCCTGCCTCCCTAAGGGGCTTGCTCTGCCTTTCCTCCTGCCCCAGCACTGCCCAGGGACGGCACAGGGATGCAGACACTGCCAGGCGTCCCACCACATTGCCACCATTCCCACCACTTCCCAGCTGATGATCCCAGCTGGGAGCATCGTGGCACGGCACGCACCTGCTCGGCCACCAGCGGCCATGCCCCCGGCGCTGTGGTCCCCACCGCCCCGCAGCCACGCCATCACCTCCCCGCATGCCAGGCTGGGGCCGGGCATTCCCAGCGCTCGGGATGAGCCGCAGCCGTTCGGAATCAAAGCCAGCCACCGCCGATAACCATCATCCCCACGAAGCCAGGACACGGCAGGTCCATCTGGTCCCCTCTGGGCACCAGGGTCCCAGCCCAGGACCACGGAGTCGCTCTGCGGGTGCCACCGCCTCGGCGTTATCTTGGTGCCAGTCCCTCCAGTTTCCAGGACAACACTGTCCCAATTAAGCTCATTAGGAGGAGCTGTAATCCCTGGCAGCCCGGCTGACCTGCAAGGCCTGGGCAGATTACCCTCTGCAGGGCTCTTTAATCTGCTCCCCACTGGGCGAGCAAGGCCAATGGCACGGGTGCTTGCTGGGCCTTCCATCTACAGGGCAAGCACCCACCACCCCTACGATGGGGTTCTCCACAAGTGGGGCAGGTGACAGCTCCTATGGGGCGAGCACAGCCAGGCCAGCCCATCCTTCTCCAGCCCACGTTACTGTCTGGGGACATGGGGGGGCTCTAGGGAGGGTCAGCCAGGCAGGAGCCTGCGCCAGGGAGAAGGATGCTGGGGACGTTGCAGGGGGAGAAGGATGCTGAAAGCACCACAGGGAAGAAGGATGCTGCGGGGGGGAAGGATGCTGAAGGCATCACAGGGGAGAAGGATGCTGGGGGTGCTGCAGGAGAAGACACTGAGGGTGCTGTGGAGGAGACGGACATTGAGAGCATTACGGGGGAGAAGGATGCTGGGGGCATTGCAGGGGGAGAAAGATGCTGGGGGTGTCACAGGGTGGAGAAGGATGCTGGGGGTGCTGCATGAGACCAACTCCCCAGTAAAGTCAGAGCAGTCCCCAGCCATTCACCCAGACCCCTCAAAGACTCCAGCAGCCACCTGGGGCTCCTGCACTAGCACAGGGACCAGTGCCACGAGTGGTGCCCGCTGGCAGCACCACATCCCTGTGCCCTCACCCAGGGACCCAGCTCTCCCCCAAACCCCCCTGTGAGGCACCGCACCAGGGGGCCACATCACCGGCAGGGTGGGTGCAGACCTGAAGGGTCGAGGGGATGGCACAGCCCCACCACTTGCCACCAGCAAACCCAGCACCTGGCCCTGGGCACTGCCAGGTCCTGCCAGCACCAGCCTGGCTGCCATGCCACCCTGCGCCCCCAGGCCTGGCACCCTGCAGCCCAGCTCCTCTGCCAGGAGGAGGGCAAAAATCTCCTCCCAAACCCCCTTCGAGGAGGGGGACACCATACCCTGGTTTAGGGGACCGATGCCCTGGGGAGCCCCAAGGATGCTCGAGCCTGGCACACCTGGGCACCCAGCCGGGTGCCAGCCGGCAGCGCTGCCTGCGTGAGGCAGGGCAGGCAGGGTGTGGGGTCTCCGCTCCTGGCACGCCTGGCTCACCACGGAGGGAGGAAAAGAGCCCGGAAAAGAGCCCGGCGTGGTGCATTCCTGACATTACCGAGATAAGAGGTACCTGGTACCGCGGGGGACCAGAGCCCGGGGCACACTTGGAAGGGGCCACCGGCCACCACATCTCACCCAGGGTGGCAAGACCCCCGTGCCAGGCTTACCAGGAGGCTGGCACCGGGCACAGCACCGGCACACTCATGTCCCTGCCACGGGCTAAGCCCAAAGCACAACCCTCCCTCTAACAACAAGGTGCCACAGAGGTCCTGCCCCAAAGATCCTGCCCGAAAGGTCAGGTCCCCGCCAGCCCCACCGCCCTCTGCCCTCAATTAGAGCATCGGTGCTAACGAAGCAACCTCCCCACCAAGCTTTTCACCTTGCCGTGCCTGCGCCGCAGACCGCCAGCAGCTCTCCCGGCGCAGCAAACACAATCCAGGGAGTCTGTCTGTCTGTCTGCCCGTCCGTCCCTCTGTCCCCGGCCAGCGCTGCCCGTGGGGCCAGGGCAGCCAGATGTGAGCAGCGTGGCCGGGGCGGGGGTCGGGGTTGCCCACCCCGGGGGCTCACCAGCCCGGCCGGTGGCTGGCTCCTCACTCGCCGCCCGCCCGCCCGGTGGCTCTGGAGATGATTGGGATGCCAAGAATGCTGGTCGGAGCGGCGGAGGGGGCAGTCCAACCGGCTGGGTTGGTCCCAGCTGGTTTCTGTTTCCGACACTCCAGACACCAGCCTCAGGTCGCTCCGGCGGGTTTATCAACACTGCCCTGGTTGGAGACGCCCCAAACTGCCTTCCCCCCCAACCCCGAGCCCCACAGCCCTGGGAGAGCCCCACAGCCTTGACCACCTTCTCCAGTAACGTTGCTTACTGGAGGCCAGCAATACATGGGGTGGCCAACCCAGCACCCTGGGGGAGAAGCACCAACGACCGGCCAGCAGCGCCCACAGCCACCCGAGGGGTGTCCCCAGGAGTGGCTGGCAGGGTTGGGCTGTGGCCCCCCCACACCCATGGCCCTGCGGCCACCTCCCCAGGCACCAGTGTCCCCCGACGAGGGCGCAGCACGATGGCCACGGGCCAGTCCATCCTACCTACGGTGTCCATAGCA
>NW_015090776.1:4801047-4801274 GCF_001431845.1 Calidris pugnax | reverse complement strand
GGGGTGGCCAACCCAGCACCCTGGGGGAGAAGCACCAACGACCGGCCAGCAGCGCCCACAGCCACCCGAGGGGTGTCCCCAGGAGTGGCTGGCAGGGTTGGGCTGTGGCCCCCCCACACCCATGGCCCTGCGGCCACCTCCCCAGGCACCAGTGTCCCCCAACAAGGGTGCAGCACGATGTCCACGGGCCAGTCCATCCTACCCACGGTGTCCATAGCAAGCTGGGG
>NW_015090776.1:4797856-4801032 GCF_001431845.1 Calidris pugnax | reverse complement strand
CCTCCCCGCCCCCGGCACCCTTGGGTGCGCGGCGGGGATGACCTTGGGAGCCTGTGAACTCAGCCCCTTGGCACGGCTCCCTCCGGCCCGGGCGCTGCATCCTTGTTTGCACAGCTGCGTCCCCGCTGCCAGAACCCGAGCCCGTACCCCGGCCTCCCCCCAGCAGCCCCTTCCGGCCCCGGGACGGCCCCTCGGCCGGCTCCTGGCGTGGGCTGGGGCGGCTCTTCCCTCCCATCACCCCTCGTCCCTCCCCAGCACTCGGGACGGGAGCATCCGGGGGCCGATGCCACGCTGCCTCGGTCACATGGAGACCGGGACACCTCTTCCCTGACCTCCACGCTCTGCCTCTCCTCCAGGCAGGCAGGACCCCCCTTCCCCACACCTCCTCCTTGCCCAGCGAGGAGGGAAATTGGGTTTTTTGGGGAGTTAGTGAACGGCATCCTGGCTGCCCACAGCTCCCCGGGGAGAGAAACTCCCAGCCATGAGGCGGCAGGAGCAGGGGGTGGCAGTTTGGGAGCCGTGGGCAGGGGGCTGGATGGGCACTGGGTGCTCCTGTGGTGGGGGGGGGACACGACATGGTGGCTGTATCCCCCCTCGGGGCGGCGGGAGGCCCGGCTGGCTCCTTGGGCCGAGTGGGAGGGCGGCAGGAAAGGGAAGGAGCTGGGAATGGGAAGAATTGGAGGAAGTGCTTATTTACCCCGCGGAGCGTCCCCGAGGAAGGGCAGGGCAGGGCACGGCGCAGGCAGACACTCAGGGGGGGGGCTCACAGCCTCCCACCCCACCACACATCCCAGCGGCTCCCAGTTCACAGCCAGAAGGGGATGAAAGCCCCAAAGGAGGATCCATCCCACCCCACCGGGGCCGGGGAGTTCCCCAGTGCCTGGCTGAGCTCAAGCCCAACCTGTTTTCTAGAAGAGGTTCCTGAGAACCAGCCCGGGACCACCAGGGTCCCAGTGAAGTGGGACCCCCACCACCGAGGGTGCAGACCGAGCCCCCAGCCAGGATCCCCCATGGCTTTGGAGGCCTGGGGGGCCACAGCTCACCTCCATGCTGGCCAGGGGCACCAGAGTGGGCTGTGACCCCTCTCAGAGGGGCTGAGATCCTCTGGAAGGATCCTCCTGGGGTTGGCATCACCTCGCATAGGTCCCACATGCCACCTTTGCCCGTACCTTGTCACCTCCAGGGTGGGGCCCAGTAGCTTCCGAGGGTGCAGACCGAGCCCCCAGCCAGGATCCCCCATGGCTTTGGAGGCCTGGGGGGCCACAGCTCACCTCCATGCTGGCCAGGGGCACCAGAGTGGGCTGTGACCCCTCTCAGAGGGGCTGAGATCCTCTGGAAGGATCCTCCTGGGGTTGGCATCACCTCGCATAGGTCCCACATGCCACCTTTGCCCGTACCTTGTCACCTCCAGGGTGGGTCCCAGTAGCTTTCTGCCCCCGCTTCTCACCTCCAGGATGCTCTGCTGGGTACCAGTAGCTTCCCCCCACCCCAGCCTGCCCAAGTAACTTGGCGAGAAGCAGCCCCAGGACCCCATCTTCTGCCCAGGTCCCCTGGGGCGACTGTGGCAGGGATGCTCGACACAGAGCCAAGCTCCGTGTGTCCTCGTTGGCACAATACACGGCGGGTCCAAGGGTGGGGGGAAAACCTGATTTTCCACGGAAAGCCTTGCTGCTGTGACACCTGGGGGCACCTCCTGCCCCGAGATGCAGAGCCCGGGTCTCAGCATGGGCAGTGGTGAGGCTGAGTGGTCCTGTCCTGCCCTGGGCACCGCGTTGCCACATGCTGCGGTGACAACCGTGTCCCTCGCGAGTGAGGAGTGCCCATGTCCCTGCAGCCCCTGGCAGGGAGAGCGCTCCTCTCAGGGAAGCTGCTTGCCCAAAAAAGCCCCCTGCTAGCCCCACTACGCCACGCTGGGAGCCTCAAACAGCTGGGGGTCCCCAAATTACCGGTGTTTACCGGAGCCCTCCCCCGGTTACCTTTTGCTTTGCCGCTCATGGCGGGCTGTGGTGGCACGTCCCCCTCGGGCCGGGCTCGGCGTCCCCAGCCGCGCAGGCGGCTGGTGCTCTCTCATGCCGTCCGTCCGTCTGTCCGTCCGTCCCTTCGTCCGTCCACCCGCCCGTGTGCGGGGGCCGGGGGGGGGGGATCCCCCCCAGGGGCAGCAGTCTCCTCCCACACTTCCCCTGCCCCGGGGCTGACATCACTGCCCGGCGCCGCAGCCCCGGCCGCCGCTCCAGGGCTGGGGACAGACGTCAGGATGGAGGACAGGAGGACAGAAGGACGCCCGTCCCCCTTGGAAGGAGGGGACCCCACCAGCCCCGGCCACCCTGGCGGCAGGGACAGCACGGCTCGGTCCCTTTCCTTCCCTCCTTGCCACCCGCCTGGGGAAACTGAGGCACAGGGGAGGGGACCACCCTGCAGGTCACCGGGGTGCAAACTCAGGACCCTCCGAGCCCCACCAGCCTCATGCCACCCTCCCCCCTCCCCGTCCATGAGACTGCTCCCCCCCAGAGCCCCCCTTCCCTCCAGCACCCAGGGATGGCCACCAAACCGCCCCCTGCCAACTGCAGTGCTGTCCCCAGGCTCTGGGCAGGGGGTGTGCTCCAGGCACAGCCCCTCGCCCCCATCCCCAGGGGGCTCTGCTGGGGGCAGGCACAAAGCCGTGGGCACAGCAGGCAGCCCACGCTCACGCCGCTGCGGCACCAGTCCCGGCAGCCCCGCTGCTCGCTTCTACATTGGTTTGTTTCAATTTTTTTTTTTTTTTAAATATATATATAAAACTGCCCTGGCTTTGCTGGGGGCTTCCCCTGGCACACCCGTGGGCACCCCGCAACAGCCAGGAGCCGCTGGGAAAAGGGTTTCCTTGCTCAGATGTTCCCAGTTTGGGTTGTCTGGGTCTCCAAAGCCTCGGAAGGGCTGGCTCTCCAAAGATGCTGGGTGTGTTCCCACACCGAGGATGCCCCGCTCCCCAGAGGGGTCCTGCACCCACAGGTGGCAGACCCACCTGCCCCCCACCCTCCCCATGCCAACCTCCCAGCCCCACAACTGCCTGCCAGAAAGCACACGGATGCCCTAAACAACCAGGGGGGCGCTATGGCACAGATGGGACCTCCCTCCTCTTCCCAGTGCTGTGGGTCCCTGCACGGGTCCTGCTCCTGGGTCCCTGGCACCCCCCCCCC
>NW_015090776.1:4793910-4797846 GCF_001431845.1 Calidris pugnax | reverse complement strand
GGCCCCGCCCCCCGGCCCCCGGCCCCCCCCCCCCCCGGCTCCGAGGGAGGAGGCTGGAGCAGCCAGCCCAATCCAGGCTGGGACCGGCTGCCACCACCACGTCACTGGGGCAGGAAAAGACACCTCCCTCCCAGGCTCCTTTCCTGTTTGCTGCTGCTTTTAGAGCAAGTTCAGGCCAGGTTTGGGAAGAAAAACATCGAGGCAGAGCCTTGGGAGGTTGCTCACAGAGATGGGGTGCTCCCGGACACCCCAGAGGGCGAGCCAGTCATGGGGCTGCTTGCCCAGCCCAGAGCTGGTCCCCTCCTTGCTGGTCCCTGTGCGGGACAGGGCCAGGACACTGCAGGGAAGGAGAAGTGTCCCTTGTAGGACACTTCACCCACCGCGGGCACCCACGGACATGGTTCTGGGGCCAGGCTTGGCAAGTTGGGGCTTGCAGCGGTGCCACCAAAGAGAGCTGTAACCCAGGGCACCCTCTCCTTCTGGTGTCCAGGTGGGTGCCAAGCGCCAGCCCCATCGGGAAAGCAGCGGGGAAAAAGAGCTGGTGAGACTGGGCTGGCCCCCGAGCAGCATCTGAGGAAAAACCACCCCAGGATGGCAAACGGAGGCACGTCGTCGCCCACCTGCCAGCAGCCTCCATGCCAGTGTGGTGGGGAAGGAAGCCAGCAGCCCAGCGCACCACGAAGCAGGGTGAGGAGGGACCCACCTCCAAGAACTTTCAGGAAGCCCATGTCTCCTACCCTGCCTGGCTGGGATGGTCCCCCCGGCTCTCCCTACCCATGGGCACTGTCCCAACCCGGTGGCTGCCATGGGCTGAGGAGCCACCACCCGGCTTTTTACCCCTTGCTGCTTCTCCTTGGGGGAAATCATGGCTCCTGGGAGCACCCACCAGCCTTCTGCAAAGCCACCGCCGTGCCGGCAGCCATGCGGAGCCAGTGTCCGGCACGCAGCCAGGCAAGGCGCCCGCAGCGACGGCCCATGCCAGCTCGTTTGTTCTCATTAAAGGTTAACGAGAAAGGCCACACTAAAGCTGCTGGGCGCCGCAGGAGAGGCGTTCCCCAGCGCCACGAAGGGACCTCCAGGCTTCCCTTCCCTTAGAGGGGTGACGGCCAGGCTGTCCCACTCGTGGGGACCCTGCCTCTCCATAGCCCTGCCCAGGGGGCAGTTGGTGCGCGGGCAAACCGGGTGGCACAGCACCCTCCTGGGCATCACCCCCGGGGGACATCGCTGCGGGCTGGGAGGAGGCAGGGGGCTGAGCATTCAAAAGCTGGCAGAGGACGCCGGAGGAGGCCACGGGCCACCAGACATCATCTCCTCTGAGCAGCCCGTGGCACCCTGCGCGGCACTCAGCAGGGCTTGCCAGCTTCGGGGACACCTTGCCAAGGGAGGGCAGAGGAAGGGCACGAGCCCAGCCACCGCCGCCAGGGCCTGGGCGGTAATTGAGTTAAATGAATCTCTGTCCCTGGGCTGGACAAGGAGAGGGTGCAGGGAAGGGGACAGTGCCATGGCCCCCCACAAGGCGCTGGTCACCCCTCCCCAGCTCAGGGGACTTTCCCTGGATGCCCACCACCCAAGGCTTGGCACAAGCAGCCAGGACGGCTGCCTCCATCCACAGCAGGGATCTGGGTGTAACACCCCAAGAGCACCCTTTTTGGGGGTGTCCCCACCATGTCCTCCTCTCACCAGGCCTGGGGACCTGTCCCCAGCATCCCCACCCCGTGCAAACCAACCCCTCTGTGGGCAGCTGTGCTTGGACCCGGGTGAACAGTCATGGCCAAGCAGATGAAAAATCCAGGCACCCCAGAAGGATGTTCCCACTTCCCTGCCATCCATGAGATACAGCACCGCCATCCCCAAGACCCCGGTTCCCACCAGCACCAAGTCCTGGGGAAGTTCTCCAGGTACTCCCTGCTGGCCCTGGGACCACCAGCACCGAGGTTGTACCCACCCAGCATCAGGAGAAGCCACCAGCCCCAGGAACACGCTCTCCTGGTGGCACCAGCACCAAAGGCCAAGGTGATGAAGAAGAAGGTGTTTCAGGCTGTTCCTGGACAAGCGCTCCCTGGACACAGCCACCCTTGCACGGCGGGGAACGTCACCAGAAACACAGCACAAAAGGGCACAGGCCAGCCTCAGCTGGTGAGCAGAAGTCACTGCTGGCCAAAAGAGGCTGGGGAGGTGAGTGTCAGCATGTAGGCACCAGCCTGGTGAAGAAGCCAAAGAGCTTCTGGCCATGGGAGACACCAAGGAGAACACATGAGGTGGCAATTCTGGCGAGAAGACCCACTGTCATGGCTTGAAGGAGAACTGCAGTGAGTGACCAAGTGACGTGTGGCCTTGCAAGAGCCAGTCCTGCTCTGGGAGAGCCCGGTCCTAGAGCTGCAGGTGGTGACCACCACCACCACCGTGCCACAGCCGACCCCGCTGACTTCTTTTGGTTTGGTTTTGGGTTTTTTTGCAGAAACCGGCAAAGCCAGCTCCAAAAAAAAAACCCTGGTAGATCATCCGCAGAGCTTTTTTCTGCAGCTTGATGCCCCCAGGGCTGGAGAAGGAGCCGCCCTTGTGCCAAGCCAGGGCTCTACCCGCAGCCAGGCTGGCACCAAGGCCGCCGGCGGCAGCATCCCTCGCCGGAGGGGCCGGGCACCCCGCATCCGGGCAGGCTCGAGCCCTCCCCCTTCGCTTCCTCCAGTCGTCCCCACACGGCAGCAGAAATAGAAGGGATATAAATGGCAGCCCTATAAATAACCCCCGAGCACGAGGCGGGGAGCTGGTCCCAGCCTGGCAGTGGCCTCAGCCCACACAAAGCCAGGGCTCGGTCTGCCTCCCCCGTCCCCTGGGGACCCCAAAACGCCAGCTCCCTGCCCGCCAAGGGTCTCCCAGGTTGCCCATCCTTGAAGTCAGAGCCATGGCAAGCAGCTCCAAGGCGCCCACCAAGCCTTGGCCACCGGCGCAGGATGGAGCCCAGCGTGGTGACATCCCTGGGGGACGTCCCCACATCCCTGCCTGCTCTTCTTGGGGCAGCAGCAGGCACTGGGCAGTGTCCACCCCTCGTCCCCCAACAGCATCCCAGGCTGGAAACCGGTGGGCAAAGCAGAAGAACTGGCCAGGAGCCTCAGGAAGGGTTTGGGAAGGGATGTCCTTCTCCCCACCACTGTCCCCGCTGCGGATCAACAGTGATCCCCGGGTCGCACCCCGACACCCACCTCACCGGCTGCCCATCCCGGCATCCCCCATCCCTGCCCGCCTTCCCACAGCTCGACCCCATCGCCCTGTCTCCTCCACACAGGGCTTGGCGACCACCACGCCGGGGACGTCTGCCAGCTGCAAGCAGGACACACCACCGGCCCCGAGCCCCGCACCGCCTGATTTAGAATCACAGCATCTATGATTCCATGATTTAGGGTGGCGTCATATCCTCAATCCCAGCCCTGCCCGGGGGGAACGCCGCAAGGCTGGTCCTCAGCCACCAGCCAGGAGACGGGGTCCTTGGACTTTTCTAGGAAGGCCAGGACGTCCCGGTGGCCTCGGGAGACTCCTTTGGGAATCTGACAGGGGTAAAACCTGCCAAAGGCTCCGGGATGGGAGCCCTGGGGGTGGCAGGGAAAGCGTTAATGGTGGTAGGCCTTCCCAAGCACTTCTTGGCAGGCTGGGGAGGGCTGGGAGATAGGAGGATGGGGCCAGCAACAAAGCCAGATCTGTCTCATTAATTCCTCCGAGCATTCCTCCCCTCCTCACCCCGGAGGAGGAGGAGGAGGAGGCAAGCACCCAGCTGACAAGGTCCACCCAGGTCCCACGGGAGACCACCCCACCCCACCCCACCCTGAGGTCCTGTTTGGGTGCAAAGCAGGGGGAGATGGGTGCAGCTTCTCCTCCGGGTTCCCCGCAGAGCTCTCCAAGACCACGGGCAGCTTCTCCCCCCCCCAACCCCAACCTTGTTTG
>NW_015090776.1:4735462-4793688 GCF_001431845.1 Calidris pugnax | reverse complement strand
GGGGAAGAAGCGGGGGGGGGGGTCAACTCACATGTCCCAGGAGAAGCGGGGGGCTCCGGCCGGCTTCATCCCCTCTTTGTTCCGCTCCCATGGAACGGGGAGGTGGGGGAAGAGTTGGGGCAGGATCGTCTTGGCAGCGCCCACCCCGGCTCCCTCTCCATGGAAACGCGGGAGCCATGTGATTCCGGGCAGGAAATGGCGGCCGGGAGGAGCCACCGCTGCCACCGCCATCACCGGCAGCCGCCACCGCCACGGCCGTGGCGGTGCCGGTGCCGGTGATGCCGGTGGCGGCTGGGTTTTTGGGGTTGGAAGGGACACCTCCCACCAGCCCAGGTTGCTCCAAGCCCCCTCCAACCTGCCCTTGAACCCCTCCAGGGATGGGGCAGCCACAGCTTCTCTGGCCAACCTGGGCCAGGCTCTCACCACCCTCCCACCAAACAAGTTCTTCCCCACAGCTCAGCTCCATCTCCCCTCTTTCTCCCCCTTCCCCCTCCTCCTGGGGCTCCCCTCCCTGATCCAGAGTCCCTCCCCAGCTTTCCTGGAGCCCCTTGAGGGACTGGAAGGGGCTCCAAGGTCTCCCCGGAGCCTTCTCTTCTCCAGGCTGAACCCCCCCAACTCTCTCAGCCCCCCCCTCCCATCATCTTCGTGTCCCCAGACCTTGGTGGCAGTGCAAGGCTGCCACCCCAGCGCATGACACGGAGCCTCATGGCTGCCCTGGGTCCCTACCCTTCCAAGTCCATGTCCTGGAACCTCCGAGCACCTCCAGAGCTCTGAGTGGAGGCCATGCTTCCCCAGAGCCCTTCCGGTCCATCTCCTGGCACCTCTGAGCATCTCCAGAGCCCTCCCAGTCCATCTCCTGGCACCTCTGAGCATCTCTGGAGCTCTGGGCAGAGGCCATGCTTCCCCTGCCCTTCCAGTCCATGTCCCGGCACCTCTGAGCATCCCCAGAGCCCTTCCAGTCCATGTCCTAGCACCTCCAAGCATCCCTGGAGCTCCAGGTGGAGGGTAGGGAGGAAGCCACACTTCCCCAGCCCCATACCTGCTGGGGATGAACCCTCCTCCTCTCCTTTCTCCCAAGCTCATCTTTCTCCTAACCTGTCCTAGATCATGTGGAATCGACCCAGTTTTAAATGGGACTGGTGCCTTCACGGCCCCGGTGAGACATCCTCCATGCAAGGACGAGAAAGCTCAGGGCTCCAACCAGCCCAGCGATGCAAAAGCACTAATTAGACCATCACCAGGTCTCGGGGCTCAGCGGAGTAGGGCAATATCAGTGACGAGGAAATCATTGCACCACTGTGGCTCTCCTGGGGCCGCACCAAGGAGCGGAGCACCGTTGCCAAGGACACTCGGCGAGAACCGGGGCATCCCAGCTCCCATTCCAGCCCTCCAGGCTGGCCTGCTTACATGGCAGGAGAAGGGTGCAAAGATGGGAGAGAGGACAGCAGGTCCCACGGCCACCAGGGAAATGCCATACCAAAAGGCCAACATAGACAAGCAGAGAGGGTGTGTGGATCCATCAAGCCAGCTGCCTGATCAATCAATTAACCCAGGTCCCAGTGCCACACGGTCCCTGTCCCACCATGATGGTCCACCATATGCCTGACATGATCAGCTGTCATTGCATGGATCAAACAAGGGGCTGGATCTTACTCACAGTCTGGGGATGGGGTCACCACCTTGGTCACCCCCAAAAGTTCTCCAAGGGCAGCCAGATCTTGCTGCATGGTCAAGGGGGGTGAGGTCAGCTGGGGCAAGGCAGGAAACCTCCTCTGCTACCACCACTGAGGAGGCTGTGGATGGTCAAAGTGCAAATAGAGGTGCTCTGCTGAACTCCTGGGACTTGCCCCATGCAGACACCCTGCCAACGTCCCTGCCAAGGCTCCCCCTGAAAAAATAGGGGTGGGGGAGAAGCTGACCTCATGCGGTACCCAAAGGAAGCTCTTGGTGCACAGAGTCAGTTGGGTCACCCTCACCAAGCCCTTCCAGCAATACCAGCTCTTTGGCCCACCAATGCACCAGGCTCTCTGCCAACCTGCCAGACCTGCCACCACACCAGCAAGGTGGCCATGGGGACTCAGTCTGCACCCACAACTGGCATGGTACAGCAAAGCAGGCACGTGGGACCCCTCACCCACCCACCCCACCTCTGCATGGGTGCACCCAATCCTCCCGTGCCCCCAGCCTGGCTGCCCTGGGCTGCCCAGTGCCCACCACAGCTTGCCTGGGCTCACCCACCTCATCTGAAGACCACCAAGTTGGTCCTACCTGCTCCCTCACAGTGGGGTGGGTCTTCAGATACTGAGCATTTGGAATGGGAAGGGAATGGAATGGGATGGCATGGAATGGAATATTTTCAGTTGGAAGGGTCCTATAACGTGGTCATCTGGTCCAACTGCCTGACCACTTCAGGGTTGACAAACAGTTAAAGCATGTTATTAAGGGCATTCTCCAAACGCCTCCTAAACACTGCCAGGCTTGGGGCACCGACCATCTCTCCAGGAAGCCTCTTCCAGGGTTTGACCACCCTCTTCATAAAGATTTGGGGTGCCTGGAGGTGGAGACTGACCCACACCACCCCGTTTCGCTTACCCACGCATCCCCCACTGCAAAGTGAACCACCGTTCCCAGCTGGTGGAGGGCTGGGGGGGCACCCGCACCCCCCCAGCAGCTCTTGGGACAGGGGGGCCGCGGGGGGGGTCAGGGCCGAGAGGGCTGCCTGCAGCTCCCCTGCCCTCGGCCACACGCCGGCCTGCCCTGCCAGAGCGGGTCTGTCGAGCCAAACACTCCCGCTGCCAAGGCTGGGGCTGGCACGCCGCGATGGCTATTCTAGGCCACGGGGAGCTTGCTTAGCACGGGCCAGCTTTGCAAACAAAAGCAAGAAGGGCAGGCTCAGCTCCCCAGTCCTCCCAGCACTCCCCCTGCCTGCTCCCCAAGACCCCCCCATCCTGGTTTTTAGGGCAGGATGATGCCCAGCGCCAGGCGGGATTAAGCTTCCCAGCGTGGACAGGGATACTCCTGGAGCCAGGCCACCGAAGGAGGCTTCCTGGCAGCCCCTGCCAGCGCTGGGAATGGGGGTGCTGGTGCAGGCAGGAGTCCCTGGGCGTACAAGCCCCCTGTCTGAGCACCGGTGGGCATCCCCCAGCAGAGGATGGCAGCTTGCTTGGTGACCCAGGACCACCCTAAGCACATTCCATCCCCCTCCCCGGCAGCTCCAGCTGTGCCAGCTGCCTGCTCCTGCCCACCCCCGCGCGGAGGAAGGTCTGAGCCTTCATCAAAACCCCTCTGCCCAAATGGCTTTTCTGGCTGCGGGCTGGGCCTGGAGCCACGTCTCCCTCTTCCCTCTCTCCAGAAGGCAGGAGGCCAGCTCTTGGCTCCAGGCCTGCCTCTCCCCTCCACGGCTGTCCTGGAGCTGCTGCGTGCTCAGCATTCCTGCTCAGCATTGGAGCAAGACAGTAAGCTCAGGCCAGACCTTCAGGACTCCTAAAACCTTGTGCTGCCACAGCCGTGGTGTGCCGAGCACGCTCTGAGCCCGGCCGTCACCTCCGAGAGCAGCCGCGGGCTGGGAGCTGAGCATCCCACCATCCCGGCACTGGGCTCCTCATCCCTCCAAGGTGCGCATTTTTGGGGAACACAAACCCAAGAAAAAGCTAAAGGAGCTGGGGGTGGTGCCGGTTACAGTGTGAGCAACGGGAATCACTGTTCCAGCTGACTCACCAGGGCCCCGGCCGCGCTCGGGAACTGGCCGGCAGCAGGGAAGGGCTGTGCCAGCAGGTCCTCCGAGCCCTGCTGGAAACCATTCCCCACCACGCAGCCTGGGACACGGCCCTGACCCGACCCATCCCATCCCTCCCCGTGGGGCAAAACTTGCCTGTCCCAGCACTTTGCCAGCCCGTGGGGCCAGGAGAAGGGAGGCGAGGACATCCCTACGGTGGCCACGGACCTGCTTGGCATTGGCCAGCTCTGGGTGCGGGTCAGCTCGCCCAGACTCTCTGGCTGCCAGGCAGCACCTCAGCCTGGGCGTTGCAGCAAAGCCAGAACATCCAGACTGCAGCTGCATCAGCTCCAGCTGACGGGCCAAGGAGGGGAAGGAGCTGCAGACGGGCACCATGGGCTAGTCCAGGCTCTCCAGCCACCAGCCAGCTGTCCCCTCTCCTATCTCCACCCTGGGAAGGTGGCAGGCAACATCTCCAACCCTGACCCTGGCTCAGCCTGAGGGGCTGAACATCCCCTGGGACCACATCAATCCTGGGCAATCAGCCATCCATCCCCAACTCGGCACGGTAGGAACGATCTCACGCACACCCCGGAGGAATCACTCCCAAAATATTCATGATTCACACCATTCCTGCAGCCCCTCGGGAACCATCTGACACCGGGCAGGAAAGCTGAGGTCATGGGCAAGCCCAGGGGCCAGCCCAGCCCGGACCACATGGCCAGCAGCCGGGAGGCTGGCAGGGCCGGACCACAGTGCGGCATCAGCATCCTGGGGATGTGGCACCGTGCCCACGGGCTGCGGCAGGAATACTTCACCCCGGAGCTGGCCTGGGCCAGGAATGCTGGTGCCGTAGGGGACGCAAGAGGAAAACGCGACTCGGAGCACGAGGTGCCCTGGCGGGGGCTGAATTTGCAAATTTGGCAGGGCTGTTTGCAAATGTATGCAAATATGGTCCTCCCTGAGCGGTGCGGGGGACCCCACGTGTACCCGGATCCGCCCCATGGGCACCACTGAGGTGGGGTCCCCGTCCCATTGTTGAGCAGCACCCGCTGCACCCAAAAATGGAGAGCTGGTCCCTGCAGGGGCAGCCGGGTTGGTCTCCCAGAAGGAGAAAGCACCCCCTGCAGCGAGACCAACCAGCCTTCACAAAGGATCCCTCCCCTCCAGAGAAAACAACAAAGAAAATACAGGGATGGGGATTAAGGAAATGAAAGCGGCTGCCCGGGGTAAGCAAGGGTAGGAAATGGCTGTCATCATCTCCTGTCCCCGCCGGCCTCCAGCTCTCCCAGCCCGGATCCACAGCAAGGCACAGATAAACCCAAGGGGAAATCACGTGCTGGAGAGCACATCGGACAACCCAGAGGTTTCTGAGCCATCCCTGCTCCCAAGCCTGACACTTCCATGCTCGGTCTATCCCTGGGGAGGAGAAGACGCAGGGAGACCTCCTGGCGCTGCGAGCTGAGCTCTGCTCCTGAAGCTGGCACCACAAGATGGCATCTCAGGAGCTTTGCCCTCATCCTGCACCCCTTCTGCTGGTCCAAAGCTGTCCCCTCTGGGAAGGGGGGAAAGCGGTGGCAGCCAAACAAGCAGAACAGGGGTAAAACTGGTTGCTAAAAGGCACCAGTGAGGCAGGGGTAGCAGAGGAGGCAGGGGGCCATACCAGTAGTCATGTCCTCTCCACCCAAGTGATGCTCCCCTGAGCCTTAGGACGGGGCGGGAGCAGACCGATGCTGGCTCTCCGAGGCCAAGCCCCCTCTCACATGCCTCTAGCACATGTGTGGATGCCACCAGCCCCGGGGGCTGCGGCTCCAGCCGCTCTCTCCTTTAGATATCACATGCCCTGGCCCGCCGGGGGCCAGCTCTGTTTACAGCTGCCGGCTCCATATTCTCCTGCGGGGGATGAGTCAGGCTCCCCTCCGACACCCGGCAGCGTCAGGGCCGCGGTGCCGCGTCACCCGGTTGGCGTTTGCCTCCTGACTGGCCGGGCACAAGGCTGGGGAAGGGCTGGAAAGGGCTGGCGGTGGCTTTCCATCCTGCTCAGAGCCATCTGCAAGTGGTGGGGACGGCGCTGGGAGGCTGGAGCTCGCTGTCAGGAAGCTCTCCTTGGCTCGGCTCCACCAGAGCAGCTTCCTCTCCCTCCGCCCCACAGGCACGTCATGGCTCAGCGCAGGAAGCAGGGGGTCAAGCCCCCTAAGCAGGCGCCCCATCCCCCTGCAGAGTCCCCTCCGGAGGGTCTAGGGTGGGATGGCCAGGACGGTGCTGAGGAACCCCAACGTCTGCAAAGTCTTGGGGTGCTGGGATGTCTCCTGGGGTGTCAGATCCCGGGAGAGGGGTGCTCCTGGATTTGGGGGGGACAGAGGCTGCGGCTGGAAGGAGAAGGCAGCCCTCTTTCTGCCTGCACATCACCCGGAGATGCCGAGCTGGTGCTGGGTTTGTGGGGTGGCAGCGAGATGGGTGCCAGCCCCACACCACCACCCTGCCACGCACAGGAGTTTCCCCAGTGACAACCAGCCATCTGTCCCCTCAAGGGGGTCCCCAGCCAAGCTGCAGTGAGGGGAGCATCCCTGGCCCTTCTTGCAGGGGGCGAGGGGGTATCAGACACCCCCAGTGCCCCCTGGCCTCATCCCTGCCCTTCCATTGCTCCCAGCCCTTGCCTTCTGCTCCCTCACCCCCACACACCCCAGAGCCAGGAGAGCTCTTCCTCTCCGGAGAGAAGCCTTTTCCCTTTGCTTCCAGCTTTCCCAGGGTGGGTAAAGAGCCTTGAGGCTCCTTTTTGGATCCTGTCCCCCCCCTCCAAGTGCGCGTCCCCCCTCGCTGTGCCCAGGGCTGGGAGGGGGCTGGCTCCACAGGAGGACGGTAACAAGAAGCGTGTTGGAGCCATTGGGAAGGAGCGATGTTCCCTCATGGTATGCAGCCCTGACAGCACTGGCTCTGCTTTAAAGGGTAACTTTATCCTGTAATAACAAACAAGAGGAGCCAAGTTCCTCCCCAGCGTCACTTCCCTGGCTCTGAGCAGAGGGACACTGGGGAGAGAGCTCATGGAAATGAGCTTGGATCCTTGTTCTTGCCATCTCCGGGGGCCTGTCCTCTCACTGGAGCCAATAAGGAGGGGAGGATGCTCCAGGGAAGCAGGGCTGGGACATCCCGGCCATGTCACTCCGTGTCCCCAGCAAAGGCTGGGGCATAAGCCATGGGGCTAGAGAGGATGGAGACCCGCTGGTCTCAGGGACATCCCTGAAGTCCCTGTGCCACTCGCTGGGCTTGCACAGATGCATTTCGGTGGTGACATACTGGGGACTGAGGGACACAGCAGGGGATGCACAGGGGGCATGACCCCTCCAGTGAGCCCCATCCTGCTGCGGGGCTGAGCCTAACAAAGCCCCTGGAAGCCCATGGCATACCCTGGGCAGCTTAAGCCCATCCCCGCAGCCCCCCACGCATGTTCATGGCACCGGAGGGACGCGCCGGTGGCTCGGCACGGGGCCAGCCCTTGCTGCATCCTCCCGGGAACTCGTTCTGCAACAGCTGGAAATTCAGGCCCAGCCAGTGCTGGGGGCCTGGGCAAGGAGAGGCTGACCTGCAGCCAACCCCCAGCAGGACCCTTCAAAGCGGGACTGGGTGGAGGACCCACACCTTTCTGAGGACCAAGGCATGGGCAGGAGCCCAGCCGTGGGAGGGAGGGCGAGCACCTCGCTGCAACCCATGGCTGCACGCTCCTGTGATGGATTCAGGTGACACCGTGGCACACACAGCTCCCTGAAAGGTGGTTTTGGGTTTTTTTTTGGCAGGGTCCCAGCTGGGTGGCCCAGGAGAGCCACTGGTTTATGCTGGGGGTGCACCACGTGTGATGGACACGTCAACGTATACGGTGTATTTTCAGGGCAGCGTGGAGCATCTCTGCATCCCCCCGTCATCAGGCTCAGCAGCTGGGTGACCTACCTCTGCTCCTGCATGGACACCGATGCTCAGGAAAGGTGTCCCACGGCGTTCATCACCAGGGAGGACACAGCCCCAGCCTGTGCTGACAGGACACTAAGGTCCCCTCCCTGCCAGACAAGAAGTGGGGGGACAATTTGGCCACGGTCAGTCGCACGAGAAGGTGATCTGGAGAAGATTGTGGAGATGTCTGCCTGATTTCCACTTACCCAAGGAGCAGCAGGCAGCACCTCCAGAGACCCTGGGGTTCAATTAAACCCTGGCTCGTTCAGATGAAGCTGGTGAAATGCTGCGATTTTCTTCCTCAAGATGGATTTCCTCAAAACCCCTTATTAGGTATTTGGGTTAAAACTGTGCAAAGCTGGCAACACTGCTGCCTCCATGGTGCCCCACAGCAGACTTAGGGGACTTCCAGAGGAAGCACCAGGCGGGATGGGACCAGCTAAAAGGGAGAAGAGAGAGCAAGGAGGGAATCGTTGGAACCCAAAGCCTTCAGGACCTCCTCTCCACACTGAGAGATGACAATGCCAGCATCCTCTCTTTGCAAGGGTGGCTGGGGGAGACAACATGGCTCGGGGGAGACCTGCCGTGGTCCCCAGGAAGGCAAAGCCTGTAGGATGCTTCTGGTACCCAACCATCCGCCCAGGGCAGCTGTGGAGCCTTCCCGGCTCTGGCTGAGGGGAGCAGAGAGCAGAAGGCTGGGCAGCAGCGAGTTAAAAGCTCGAGGTGGGACTTGGTGAGCTGCTTCCTTCCCGCTAACAATAATAACTCCGAGGGAGAAAAGGGATGCCCGGGGCTCTGCAGGGCCAGATAGCTTAGAAGAAGCCTGGCCCTGCAGCTGTGTGTGCTAGAGGAAGCCTCGGCACACTATCTGCTGGCCCCACTTGGCTTCCTCGCAGCCCGTGTGCTGCAGGGACCGAGACGTGCTTCCTCCTGAGGTCTCCTGAGGTTTCTCATGCACCCAGGCTGGGTCCTGGGACTTTGATAGGCCCCCAGCACCCTCCCGGTACTGCACCCCCAAGAGAGCTGTGGGTCCTCAGACCATCCAGCCTTCCCAGCATCAGCCTACCCCTCCACTGGTGGCTCTGGGAATGGTGTCACCCGGGGCTCAGAGCCACAGGACTGCATTGCCACCCACCCGGCACAGAGATGTCCCCACCATCGCCATCCTGCTGGCCCGACCCTCCGTGGGTAGTGCCCGCACCTTGACAGAATGAAGAGTGGTTTTGGCTGGAAGAAGGCTCCTGCCCAGGGGATCTCCAGGTCCTGGCTGAGGTCCCTGCAGCTCTGGTTGTCTTTGCTCCCAGTCCTTCCCCTGGCTGGTGAAGTTCTGCTGCCCCTGGAGCTGCTGCAACCGGCCGCCCTGGCTGGTGTCCCAGCGCTTCCTCGTGTGCTGGCTGTTTGTGACCTGCCTCCTGCTCCACCTCCAGCTGCATCCGTATCACGGGAGCTGCCCTTTTCCGTTCCTGGTCTCCTTTTTTGGCCCTCTCCTCCTGGAGAGGGGCTTTGCCTTCCAGGGGGGCTCTGCCTGCCGCCGTTTGCCCCGCTTGGGCATGGGAGGTTGCCTCTCAAAATGGATCTTGCCCCGATCCTGGCAAGTCCTGCCAGGACTCCCCGTGTCCTCCCCACGCCGTTCCTAACCCACAGACCTGCCTGACCCCAGCTCATGGTGCAACAAGTCCTTGCCCATGGCTGCTGATCTGAAAGAAGGCAGCTGGTGGAAGACCCTGGAAAATACATGCCTTTCCCAGCACTGAAGTCAATCCCAAGAGCCTGGAAAGCTGCTGGGCTCCCCAGAGCAGAGATGTTTGCCCCCAGATGCTGCTGTAGCTCCACAGGGACTGGTGGGGACAGTCTGAGCTGCTCTGGGCAACAACCTCCCCACCCATGGTCCTCAGATGTGTTGCTGTGCCCTCATGCAGCCCCTGTGTGAAGAAGGTTGCCCAGATTTCCCTACTGCTGGACCCAGTGGCCTCCTGCGGCAACACGCTGGTCCAGTTGGCACAGATGTATAAGCTGCTAAAAGCAGATGGATCCTAAACCATCCTTGCTCTGTTCCAGTTCACCTGTGCCTCTAAGGAGCTGCTAGATGGCCAGGTGGAGCTGGCACCTCAGGTGTCTCCTGGGGCACCCAGTGAAAGGACACAGGGCAGGGTGCTCAGTGCTGTGTGTTGCCCTCAGGGCGGACACCGAGGTCTGACGCTGCCCAGAGCCAGGAGATAAGCCTGACACAAAGGACAAAGCCAGCAAAAGGGAGCGACCGAGGCAGGAAACATCAGGCAGGAGAGGAAACGGGGAGATAATCAGCTGTGTGAGCACAAACACCCGGAACTTGTGCAAAGGAAAAGCCAACTCCACTTGGGAAAACATTTGTGCAGGGAGACCTGCCCCACCGGGTCTCACTGAGGCTTCTTGAGGAACACGTGCCCTGGAGCACCTTAAGGTGATTCCTGTTGCGGAGGTCCAAGCTGGGTCATCCCCCCCCCCAACCTCCCGATGGCTTGAACAATGGGATGGACTGACCTCCTGCCCTTGGCTCTGCGCGGCGATGAGCCCGCTGTCCCAGCACCCAAAGGGGAGATGGTTGCACTGGGCTTCCTACAGGCTGATGGTGCTTCAACATCCAGCAACCCCTTGAGGTTTGTTCTCATATCCCCAGCAGCTGGGCTTCTAGTAATGCCAGGGTGGACTTCACTTGCAGAGCTCCCAGTTCCTCCTCCCAGCACCTTTGGCACACCTGGGGCACAGGGAGCCACCCACATCCCGGGTGACCTGCCCACACTGTTCCCAGGGGGTCGGAGAGATGCTCACGGATTTATGAGCCACCCCAACTCAGCCAAAACCCTGGTGCCACAGCAGGTGGGCAACCCTCCTGTGTCACCAGCACTGTAGACCATCAGCCAAGCTGATGGAGCTCATCTCAACTTTCAGCAGTCCCATTTCTCCCCATTTTCCCAGGGGAGGATCTGCATCCATCTCATGGGGCTGGCACTGATGATGGGGAGGGGCTGTAAGCTGCCTGCAAGCAGAGGTGGGATACCTGGCACAGCTCATCCCCCAGGATCCAGCACGTGGTGTAGGGCAGAAAAGAGAAACATGGAGAGAGAGATGGCCATGGAGCCAGTCCATGGTGACTGGTGGGCTCCAGCTGGCTTCTGTGGATCAACTGGGTCAGGAGAACCTCTGCCAAGGGCCAGGAGAGATGCTCAGTAGAGGTTTGGCCGTGTCTCTGAGCCAGGGCTGGGCTAAGCACAGCCGTAGAGCTGCAGGATCAGACCCTTCACCCATGCTTCTGTCCCTCAACCGTTCCTCAGAAGGGATTTCTCACCTCCTGCTGCCATCGTGGTGCTGACAGATGCCTGGGGAGGTTCCCAGGCGGGCACTGACTCCTCTGGCCACAGCTATGAGCTGGGAAAGAAAAGAGCAAAGATGAGCAAGCGATTGCATGGGAAATCAGGTGGCTGGGAAGAGCCCAGATGGCTCAGAGCTTCCCAGAGGATGGAGCAGCTCTCAGCTGGGGCAGCCAAGGCCCGTGTGTCCCTGCCAAGGAGCACCCATGCAGCAGTGGGTGCCTCGTGCGGGTTTGGCTCCCCACGGCCATGCTGGCAGCGCCGTCTCCTGAGGGCCTTGGAGAGTGGAGCACAGGCTTGGGAAAGTGCAGGTCAGCCTGGGCATGGGGAAGGGAGCGAGCTCCAAGAGCCTGGGGGCTTGGCACAGCCAGGTGGGTGTTGGCACTAGCCCCAGGCCAGGGATGGAACAGCAGTCCAGGAGAGAAGTGGGACCCAGGTGCCCCAGCCCCTGAAGTTGCTCCAGAAAGGACCGTTATGGAAAGTGCCTGCAGAATAAGGGACACCTTCTCCATCTGGGGATGCTCCCAGCACCCATGAACTTCACAGGACCATCTTGCCCCTCCTCCTGTCCCTGGCTGGGCACCTGGTCTGCTTTTGACCCCCAAGAAGGGGTTACAAGGAGGCAGGGGACCAAGCTCACAAGATCTGGCAGCGCTGCTGCCTCCAGCCACTCTGTCCCCAAGCCCAGGACTGGCACCCAGGTTACAGGTGCTCCCTGCTGTCCCCTTTCCCAGCCTCTCACAAGTCTCAGCTACCAAACCACCACTGGTTGGGGAAGAAGAAAAGCTCACTGGAGCCTGTGACTCAATGGGCTGTGGGTTCCAGGGCTTGTTGGAGCTTGTTGGGGCACAACTCACCTCGGTGGGGCAGAGACGTGGCCCCAGCCCAGTAGACTGCCCCGATGCTCTGTCTGCCTTGGAGGGGAAGCCTGGGGTTGGGGGGACAGTGGCATTCGTGGTCGTGGTTGGGAAACGGTGGGGGGCTCCTGTGCAGAACGGTGCACGGCCTCAAGATACCCAGCAAAGCTGGTGCTGCCAGGCAAACCCGCACTCCAGGGGAGAGGTACAGCTCCAGAAAAGGTCAGACCCAGAAGGACAGAGGTGCTTCAGCTAATCTTCCAGATGAGAAAGAGGAGGTGGTGGCCTCTGAGGCAAGGAGGGGTGGGTTTGCCTCTCCTGCAAGCCAAGCTGCTCTGCCCACCTGAGGCTAGGCTTGGTTTTGAAGGAGCCTCTGCTCCTTTTCCACATATCTCCAGAAGGAGAAACTCTTTCCAGATGGGGCAGAACCCTCCTGAGAAAACCCAGCACCACCCCAAAGTCCTTTTCTTTGGGGGTGTTACCACCTTCTGGGCAAATTCATGAATCCAGGGCTGCCTGGCCCATCTTACTAAGGTTCTCAGCCTCTCCATCCTGCAGAAGTGCTATTCCTATGCTGTGTGCTCCCTGATGGGACCACATTTTCCCCACCAAGGAGTACTGTGCCCAGCTGGGGTCCCACTACGGGAAAATTTGGCTGCCTGGGATTGCAGAACTGGACTGTGGTGCTATCAGTCCTCCCATTCCAGCCCCGAGGCTGATCCCAGGGACACTGTGTCCCGTACAAAGTCCCCCCAAGAAGTCTGCAGCAAAGACACCGTGCTTTGGGTGGAAGAATGGCAGAGACCAGGCAGACCTGAGCACACTCAGTGGCCAGGGAGGCCACCAGGGCTCTGGGCCCATCACGTGCCCCCTGTGGGACCTCCCTTTGGCTCAGAGCAGCCAAAGGCAAAGCAGGCAGACTAATCATAGAGTAGTTCAGGTTTGAAGGGACATTTAAAGGCCATCTAGACCAACCTCCCTGCCCTGGACAGGGACACCTCCCACCAGACCAGGTTGCTCCAAGCCCCCTCCAACCTGCCCTTGAACCCCTCCAGGGATGGGGCAGCCACAGCTTCTCTGGGCAACCTGGGCCAGGCTCTCACCACCCTCACAGCAAACAAGTTCTTCCTGAAATCTAGTCTAAATATCCCCTCTTTCAGTTTAAAGCCATCTCCCCTTGTCCTGTCGCAACAGGCCCTGCTAAAGTTTGTCCCCATCTTTCCTTCTCCTGTAGGTACTACACTTATTTTTCACAGGGGACAGCCCCAAGCTCCAAGGGCAGAGACAGTCTCAGTGGGGAAACTGCAGCTGGGAGAAGGCACAGGTACTAATTGACTTTATTTATTAGCAGCTCGAAGGCAGGGATCACAGGTTGCCCGGTGGAGTCCCAAGTAGGTCCCTTGCAGACCACAGAGGGCTGAGCATCCCAGTGCTCCAGGGCACCCACAGTGTCCCCCGTCACTGCGAGGTCCCTCGTAGGGACAGAGAGCTGTCACCAAGGAATAGCTTTACCTTCCCAGTTGAGCAGCGTCCCACTGTGCTTCTCGGAGAGGATCGGCAGTACAGACAGCAAACCCCGCACGCTTGTGTCCACCGTCAGGTCAGCCTGCAACGGGAACAAGTGAGAAGCAGGACCAAGACCCCACCACCATTCCCATCAGCTCGTGGACGTCAGCAGCAAGGCTCCTTCCACCCAGAGCAAGTACAGAGCATGGGAGGTGGGACGGGTCCGTCACATGGCAGGGTGGTGGGTATCTGCCTGCTCACTGCTGGCTTGGATGGAGGTGGCTTGGGCTGGGAAGCCCTTCAAACCACGTAAGAGATCCCTGCTGCAAGCAGAATGCTACATGCAGCCTTCTCAAAACTCCAGGGTTGCAGAGACCAGCACCATCCCAAACACAGGGATCTTGCAGGGTGAGTGGAGATCTCATAGACCTGCTCCTCTCCTCCCTGCTCTGTTGGATTCAGATTCTCTGCACATCTAAAGGCTGCTCAAAGCCTTTTTTTCCCCCCGAACAGGCCTCCTGCTCACCCTGGATATGAGCAGCACCCACATGTTCTGCAGTGGCCCAACACAGACATGGGCAACCTGAAGCCCAAGAAGCAACTCATTCTCACATGGATCCCTCCTCCTGAAAGCCATCTTGGCCACCTGAGGAACTTCCTGTGCCACTGCAAGTTTGCAGGCTTGGGTCCCACCCATGGGCATCCCCTCCTCGACCTGCTCAGCCAAAACCCACCTCCTGGCTGCCCATGTCAGTTTTCACCCAGCCGGGATGAAGTGCCACGCAGAGGATTCCGGCTTCCCCGTAGGTCAGAGCCTGGCACTTGGTGAGCATATTGAGGGCAGCCTGGGGGAAGAAGGAAGCATCAGCCATGGGCAGCAGAAAGCTCCACACACTCAGTTCCCATCCCACCACCGCCTCATGGCAAAGGAGAAAAGGCAATGCCAGGTCTTCAAGAGATGGTATGCATCTGGCCTAGGTGGGCACCAGCTGGGCATGGAGATGCTCAGGGATCTCAGTGACCAGCACGGGTAAGTCCCTCCATCTCAGGGACAGCTCTGACTCCCAGTGAGCTCAGGAGCACGGGCAGGTTCCCGGTCTCCATACCTTGCTGCAGCGGTAGGAGATGACAGGCTTGAAGAAGGACTCAGGAGTTTTCTCAATGGACCCCATGACAGTGGAGATGTTGATGATGGCTGCCTTGTTGCAACTCAGTCCCTTCTCCGTGCTCTCCCGGGCAGCCTTCTTCAACAGGGGCAGGAATGCCTGGGGAGAAGCAACCTTGTGGGACGCCTCGAGCCAGCCCTGCTTACAGCAACTGCAACAGGGAGGATGAGGAGGAACAGTAGGAAGCCAAGAGAGCCCTGGTGTTTTGCTGCAGTGGTCCTGCCTGGTCCCGGTTAGCCCAGCACAACGTAGGCAGGCTATATAGCTTTTGGGCCCCCTCCCTCCTGCAGCCCTGGGAAACTTGGCAAAGCCCTCTGAGATCTCCATCATCACCACAGATGGGTGGTGGCCAGGCTAAGCCTGGGCTACCCTCATACTGGGCTAAATTCTCCCTCCATGGTGAGCTCCATCTCCAGAGCTTCATCCATACCTGGGCCATCAGCAGTGGCCCCACCGCATTGGTCTTGTACGTCCTTATCATGTCTTCAGAGTCGACCGTCTCCAGCGACGCCGTCGGGGTGTAGATGCCAGCGTTGTTTATCAGCAGGTTCAAGCCGGCGCCGTTCAGCTTTCCCTCCACGACCTTCACTGCATCGGTAATAGCCGAGGGATTTGCAACATCTGCAGTGGAAGAGAAGTTTGAGAGCCACGGGGTCCACACGGGGGAGGTGGGGAGAAGAAGGAGGTGAAGATGCTGAGGAACAGCTATGCACCCTGACCTGTGTGGCCTTCCATCTGTGGGCACCAGATGGTGCTGTGCAACCAGCTCAGAGCAACCCGGCTCCCACAAGGCATAACTCATCCCAAAACTGCCTCCTTCGCCATCCTCAGGGTCCCCCACGACTAGGAACTGAAAGACCCTGGCCTGGGGCAGCCCACCAGGCAAAGCCACTCTGGGGACAGCCCCGTGGTGGCAAAGCGCTGCTCTGACTCCCACGCTGTTGTCAGGCACCAGCAGTCATGGCCTCCTCTCAGGGCAGAAAGTCCATCCCTGAGGAAGCTCTGGAGCACCCGGAGTGGTCTTGGGGTGGAAATTGTCCCCATGGGGGCTGTGCTGGGACCTGCTGGGGGGTGGCTCTACAAGGTCCTACAGCTCCTACCCAGGCTCTGGGACAATCACACAGTGTTTCCACGGGCTTCCTACTGCTTTCCAGGAGGAGGCCTCCCAGTCTCGCCTGGGACTTCAGATGATGGCAGCTCAGCTGCACAGCACAGCAAGGACACAGCCACTCAGCTGCAGGAGCAGGACACTGCCCAGGATGGGTCTCAAGAACCTCCTGGTCCTGCAGCCAAGGGCAAGAAGGCTCCAGGGAACAGGATATTGGGGCTGAGACAGGTCTGGAGAAGCTGGGCTTTTCACAGCAGGACTTGAAGCAGTTCTGAAGAACTGGATCCCCATGTAGAGCCTGAAGGCAGGGAGGGAGGGAAGGAGAAACGGGGCAAGCGTGGCTGGCAGTCACAAATTTACTATCTCGGCAGCAGAGTGCACCTACCCAGCTTCACGAGAACCAGGTTTGGGTGTTTGGAGGCCAGATCTCTCAACTCCTACAAAGAGAGACATGAAAACAATCAGCACGAGGCAGAGGTGATGCCAAGCATGATCCCAGGGCACCAGCGATGGTCCACCCCGAGGAAAGCATCTTTCAGATGTTACTCAGCACTTGTGAATGGCTGGACCAGGGACCTGTCTCACCACGTGAGCTTCTTCTAGGGTCCACAAAACAACGTGCACGTGCTCAGAGTGTGACACGGCCACAACCGCAAGATACTATGGCCACTCTCCCAAAGGCTGTTGGGCCTACACACACAACCCAGCAAGAGCCACAGCAAAGGATGACAGCAAACAGTTAAAGACCAGCTCACCCAGAAATTATGCAAACTGGGCGGGAATATGGCCAGAAACGTTTCCCAGAGGCAGCTGGAGATGTGATGGAGGAGGAATAGCTGTGAATGTCAACATCAGATTTGACGTCTGGGGACGTCACATCTGGATCCAAATAGCCCAATCCCAGGGTCTGCTCTGCTCTGGACACTACCACTCATCCACTCAAGTGAAATGAACCCCTCTGCATGTTTTTATTGATTATTTTCACCAAATACAGAAGATTCAGAAGCCCTTTCCAAAAAAGGAACCATTCAACTTTATGGTTCCTAGCAGGTCTTTGCTTTGAACCTTCTTCAACTACAGCAGGTTTTAGACAACAGAAACCAAAACACCACATTCAGCATGTCCAAAATGATTGCTTTTAGAACTAAAAGCCTCTTAGAAACAAGCCCACAGAGAATGCTACAGGAGAAATGCAAATTGGTGGGTGAAGGGACTCATGCTACCAACATGGAGAGCTGCTAGCACTGGCTGCAGTCCACCTTCAGTTACCTCTGAGCTTCCCCACCAGGCCCCATGTTCCCACATTACCCCTGGGCACAGGAAATGATGGAAAATCCATCTAAATGGTTTGTGATGGCCAACAGATGTTTCTCCTCCCCTCCTGTGCCCAGCTGCTGACCTCTACAGCCTTGCACCATCCCAGCAGTCCACACCAACACCTGATCCAGGCACAAAGGGACAGGAAGAGCCATGTGGCACCAGCCTGACGGAGGGTCACTCTGCCCTTGGTCTCCTGTGGTCCCAGATTTCAGCAGCAACACCCTGAAGACGCTGCCCTCACCCTCCCACAGCTGGACAAGGCTTAGAGAGGCATCCCATGGTTGACAGCGATGAGCATGGGCCACCTTGGGGCGAAACTGGCTCCAGGTCCAACCCTGCAAAAAGTCCTCTGATCTCACCATTGCCTGAATCCAGCAAGTTGTGGGGGAGAAGAACAGAGCAAAAATAAGGGACCCAAGCTAGCTTTGACCCAGCCAGCTTGGGCACCAGCAGCAGGAGGAGTCTCATGGCACCGGGATCACTCCTGAGCCAGAATAACGCCGGCAGCGAGCACACCACCGGGATCACTCCTGAGCCAGAATAACGCTGGCAGCGAGCACATGAGAAGCATCTCAAGGGCTTCCTGAAGAAGCATCTCAAGGGCTTCCTGAAGCTTGATCCCTGCACACAGCCAAGCTGGAGGCAGGATCTATCAGAGCACAAGTGGCTCCCTGCTGGGATTTCAGTGCAGAGGAAAACCAGAGCTGGACCTAAGGAAAGCTGGAAGCACGACGATGCTTTGCTCCTGTGATTTCCCCCTGGAGCAGCAGGTGTCTCTCCCATTTTCCTGAAGCGGGAAGCAGCAGAAGGATGACCCTGCAGCTCCAAGGATCACCCCGACTGTGCAGAGACCCGTAACACATCACAGAGATGTACCACTGCCATTCCCACCAGCTCAGCCAGACACAACCACCCCGTAAAACCCTGCTCAGACCCCAGGGTGTGCAAGCTGCTGCCCTGCAAGTGTCGCACAGGTGAAGGCACTGGGAGCAGCCAATGCAGCCTCCAAGAGACCAGCAGCGCGTATTTAAGGCGGCACAGCTTAGTCTTAGAGTCATAGAAACACGGGATCGTTTTGGTTGGAAGGGAACTTAAAGCCCCCCCAGTGCCACCCCCTGCCCTGGGCAGGGACACCTCCCACCACACCAGGGTGCTCCAAGCCCCCTCCAACCTGCCCTTGAACCCCTCCAGGGATGGGGCAGCCACAGCTTCTCGGGGCAACCTGGGCCAGGCTCTCACCACCCTCCCACCAAACAAGTTCTTCCCCACAGCTCAGCTCCATCTCCCCTCTTGCAGGGTCAAACCCTTCCCCCTCCTCCTAGGGCTCCCCTCCCTGATCCAGAGTCCCTCCCCAGCTTTCCTGGAGCCCCCTGAGGGACTGGAAGGGGCTGGAAGGTCTCCCCGGAGCCTTCTCTTCTCCAGGCTGAACCCCCCCAACTCTCTCAGCCCCCCCTCCCAGCAGAGGGGCTCCAGCCCTCCCAGCATCTCTGTGGCCTCCTCTGGCCCCGCTCCAACAGCTCCATGTCCTTCTGCTGTTGGTGGCCCCAGAGCTGGAGGCAGCACTGGGGGGGGTCTCCCCAGAGCGGAGCAGAGGGGCAGAATCCCCCCCATCCATCCCTCTCCCTGCTGGCCACGGGGCTGGGGATGCAGCCCAGGGTGCGGGGCGTTTCTGGGCTCCAGCGCAGGTTGCCGGGGCGTGTGGAGCTTCTCCTCCACCGACCCCCCCAAGTCCTTCTCCCCAGGGCTGCTCTCCAGCCATTCCCCGCCCAGCCTGGATTGGTGCTTGGGGTGGCCCCCATCCAAGGAGCAAGACCTTGCCCTTGGCACTTCTTCACCGGGGCGACCCTCGAGGAGAGGGCTTCCACAGGGGGAGAGGGCTTCCACAGGGGGAGAGGACCCGGTGCCAACACCCCGCTCCCCGCCACCGCAACGCCCTTTTCCCGCGGGTGAAGCGGACCCAGCGCGTCCTGACGGCACCCTCCTCCCCGCCCCCCCCAAATCCCGCACAGCCCCGCACGGACCTGCGCCCGCGGCCCCTCGGGGTCCCGGCAGGTGGCGAAGATCCAGGCTGGCGGTCGCGGTGTCCCCAGGAGCTGCTTCACCAGCTCCAGCCCGATGCCGCGGTTGGAGCCGGTCAGCAGCACCGCCCGTGCCCGCACCGCCGCCATCGCCGACCGCCCCCCCTCCCCCCGCCTCCGCGGGGCGGGACCGACCCGACACCGCCCCCCCGGCCCCGGGCTGCCCGGGAGGGGTTTGTCCCGAACGGCGGGAGCGGTGTAGGGGGTACCCGTGTGGATTTTTTTCCTTCCCATCTCATATTAAGTGGGAACACACGGGCCGCATCCCCATCCCAGTGCCCCCCACCCTTCCCCCCGGCGCTCGGGGGTGTAGGGGGGGAGCTGGAGGGGACCCCCACCTCTTCCCAAGGCTAGGGTGCAGGGGGGGGGGAAGGCTCACAGCGTTTCTGGGGTGGTGCTTTCAGCAGCTGTGGCACAGCAATGCGACTTTTCCCCCTAGATAGAGGGAGGAATAAAAAAACCCCCAAATCCCAGCAATTCCATCAGGGAGGTACCAAATCCTTCCCAGCTGCATCTGTTCCCACCCCCAAGAAACGCACCTGGTTTTGGGTCTCTCTGTGGTGATCAGATGGGAGAAGCTGAGTAAGGTGGCTGCAGTGTGGGGATGGACATGGACCTGGTGGAGGGGACCAGAGGAGGTCCCGGAGATGCTGGGAGGGCTGGAGCCCCTCTGCTGGGAGGGGGGGCTGAGAGAGTTGGGGGGTTCAGCCTGGAGAAGAGAAGGCTCCCGGGAGACCTTGGAGCCCTTTCCAGTCCCTCAAGGGGCTCCAGGAAAGCTGGGGAGGGACTCTGGATCAGGGAGGTGAGCTCTAGGAGGAGGAGGGAGAAGGGTTTGACCCTGCAAGAGGGGAGATGGAGCTGAGCTGTGGGGAAGAACTTGTTTGGTGGGAGGGTGGGGAGAGCCTGGCCCAGGTTGGCCAGAGAAGCTGTGGCTGTCCCATCCCTGGAGGGGATCAAGGGCAGGTTGGAGGGAGCTTGGAGCAACCTGGTGTCCCTGCCCAGGGCAGGGGGTGGCACTGGGGGGGCTTTAAGGTTCCTTCCAACCCAATTCTGTGGAGGTGTTTGTGGGGACTTTTCTTGTTGCCTTTGCTGATGAGTGTCAGGGACCTGGTTCGGCAGCTGGAACCAAAGGCATGGAAAAGAGGAAAGCAAGGAAAAGGTTTGGTAGCATCTAGGGATGGGGAAATGGGGCATAAGGGGAAAGGACGAACAGGAAAGAGATCATCAGCGTCAGCTGGAGGACAGTGTCTGGAGGGGACCTGCAGGTACCAGCTCTGCTGCCAGCCCTGAGGTGGGTGCTGATGTCTCACTTATAGGTCTTATATGGAAAACCAGATGCACAATCAACATTAAAATCACCTTATGGTGAGCCACACCCAGGAGCTCAACAGTGAAGTAATGACTGAGCAATTCTGATTTATATAAGTGTGATTATTTCTATTGGTTTTTTTTTTTTTCAGCCTTGTTTGACAAACACGAGACAAAACATCTCTGATACCCCTAAGTAAATCAGAAAATAAATAATGAAATCGATCTCATGATAGCATGAGGTGATTTGTCCTCGCGTGACTTTATCCTGCTCCACTGCAGCCCAACTACATGGCTGAGCCTCTGCTCCCCAGTTTGCCTTGGGATATAAAAATGCCTTGAGAGCCTTTTCATTTTGAAGAATGATATAGAAATTGGAATTTACTAGAAATAGGTCTTTGATTATGCCAATAAGCACTCAGAAGCTGAAGACATCTGTGGCGTACATTTGGGTTAAAGGTTTCATTCTCCCTTTTTCTGCCTCGTTCTGCGCTGAAGCTGTTAATTAGGTGACTTTTCACCAGAAGGGCTGCTCCATCGGTTGCAGAGATTGGCAGATGGGTCGCAAATGAGGACACAAACGGTCATGGTGGACCCCTCCGAGGAGTGGGGTTTCGGCCACCTATTCCACACAGACCTTGCGTACTGCAGGTCGATTATACTAACGAGCTCTTCCTAGGTGCTTGTTCCAAAAAGCCTTGGATACGGGGATCCCGTGCAACCTACTGTGCAGAAACAGTGAATGCGCGGTCCCAGCTGAAGTCAGCAGGAGCCTGTTCTGAATATAAATGTGAACTGTGGAAAAAGGCCAGCTCCGAGCATCTGTAACCGAACACTTCCCAATGTGGACGTCGCTTGACCCACTTTTGTGCTTCAGTTCCCCATCCACAAAATAGGGGATAATAAATTTTTTGAAAACCTTGTTAGTTAAATGTTGTGAGGCTTCTAGAAGGTAATAAAGAGAAATACAACTGCAAGTGTTGCATATAAATAAACCCAAGTGTTTTATTTTCTCTACCACAAACGGGCATTGGTAAGTTCCTGCTGCCTGGTAAAGCCTGGTTCTGGTATTACCAAATTTTGGAGTGCTTGAGCATGTAAATACGAGCATGTTCCACCTGTTTGCTGGCATGTGGCCCTCAGCCCCTTCTGACCTTGGTGGGCACTGTTGTCCTACCGTGATGGACACGCTTGACCACCCCTTAGACCAGATGGTGGTTGTGTCCAGGAGAGTTCTCAAGCTGCGTGGGGTGACTGCTGCAGGGAACTGCTGTGTGGCCTCTGCAAGCTGAGGGCAGAGTAGGCAGGACCCAAACCACCTTTGGTTTTCTTTCTCCTTCCTTGCAATGAGAAGCCAGCTCCTGTGAAACCCATGAGGTGTGACCCAGCCGGAGCTTGTTGCGCTACCTCTTAAAGAGATGCCAGTAGACAGAGACTTTGCAAGGAAGCCTCTGCCTCCATGCTTTCTCCATGTACCTTTCCTGACAAGCCCTAAAACTGTCCAGTCTTACAGGAATTCCATTGTCGGTGGGCCATTGTCTGTCTTTGGGCAACTGAATCAAGCTCATGGGCCCTGAAACTCAGTCCAAATCGGTTGTGCTCTGTCTATACTCAGACTATGAAAAGTACATTGGTCAGCATTTTTTAAGCTCTCTGGTTGGAAGGGGAAGCAGAAGGCTTGGTTGTCTGTCCTCCCCATCTCTTCCCATGGCCTGGCCAGCCTGGGCTTGAGCAGGCTTCCACCACCAGCTCAGTGGTGATGGGGATGGTTGTTCTGGGCAGGGAGGTGGCTCTGCCCCTCCACCTGCCCAAGCCCAGCACCACTAAAGGAAAATTGTCTCCTCTGCACTCTCTCTCATAAGTAGAGTCCTCCCATCCTGCTCTACCCACTTGTCCCTCGGTCTGGTGCTTGAATGCAGGGAGTGAAGGTGTCTTGTGCTCTTTGTGCCTCTCTTGGCATTGTGTTGGACTCCCTTCAGCACTAAGCATCCAGCCCAGCTTCCATCTAAATCTCTGTGCCTCCAGTGAGCTGGTTTGAGGTCTTCAGAACTGCTTTGCTTAGAGGAAACCACATCTCAAGGACTTTGGTGGAATTCTCTGAAGTCTGGACCAGAGAACCCACTGTAAGTTTGGAAAAGGAGAAATGCCTTTGCTCTCTGCCTGATGTAGCCACAAGTGGAATCCCACAGATTCATCTGGACCTTAAGAGACCCAGCAGTTCCTGTAGCCGTCCTCTCCACTGGGCAGAGGCTGTTTGGAAACTTGCCTCAGCCTTGGTTTCTTCTCGTGTTAAGACACTGTTTGCTCTGCCAGGGTCATGGGTGCTTTGCATCTGCTTCCTCTGCTGCCAGCGGTTTGGGTGCCTGGGCTCAAGGCCAGCTCCGAGATAAAGCTGTTGTAACCTGGAACAGTGCACTGGGAAAACACCAAAGCTATGAAAAAGGACCGTGGGAAGCCTTACTTGGGACCACCTCACCTCACTTGGGAGCTCAGGCTCTCACCTTCAGTCCCTACACAATCCATTCACAGTGGGGTGTCACTATTCCTGTCCATCAAAAAGAAAACAAGTTAGGGAGGGGGAACGTGACCTGCCCAGCTTCACACAGAAGCAGTGACAGGGCTGGGTAGGTCTCACCCCACCCCTGGATTAGCGGTTCATTCATCACTATCTATTGATTCTTCAGCAAGTGAGTAATATGTGATGGGTTGAAACAACCCTGACTACACCGTGAAGGAAATAGGCTTGATAATAGTAATGTGCTTTTTCTTACTTACACAGTAGATTAAATGTACTAAAACTAATTGTGCCACACACCCATTCCCCGGGCTGGCAAAGAAGAATTGGTTTCTCAGTGCCTCTGCAAGGAGTGCTGTCGTTGCCCTTTGTGCAAACATCTAGATGAAACCCAGCACACCTGGGCTTCCAGCAACTGATAGCGGAGGAGGTGTGACTGCATCTTGGAAAAGTCTTCTCAGTGTGGTGAGATGGAAAGCATCCATGTGGGAAACATGGCTGTCCGAGGGGTTATGGGAGAGGGGTGTACACAAGGACCTTCACGCTCATCTTAAGGTGTAGACCATGCAAGAATGTTTCAGAGCATAAGAACTGTATGACTCTCCTCTTGGGAGCTGGTCTCTGGTCCCTTCCAGAGGCCTGGGGACAGCAGTAGAGCATGTGAAGAGGCTGGGTTGCGAGCCAGGCAAGGCTGGTTTCTCCTCCTCTTCACACCAGGATGGACTCTGACTCCTGGAGAAGCAGCGCTTGTTTACACTCGAGCAATCAATGATGCTGCATGGGGCCCCCGAGCAAAGTCAACATCATAAAGTTACAACTCCAAAGCAGTGAAAGGCTGTAAAAACATGGTGACACAGCAAAAAACGGGAGAATTAGAAGGTTCATTTTTTGTTTCTGATGCCGCCCGGTTCTAAGGGACCGCAGAGGTTTCTAACAGACTGTGGGTATGGCCTCATCCTTCACCCAGAAGAAGAAAACCATGGAAGGCTGCTTGGAGGAGCAGAGCTCTCGCGTAAATGCCATATATCTGTAAGTATAGCTGTGTCATTGAAAAGTAAAAATACAGAAAAGGCTATTGAAATGACCTGTCAGAGTCCGAAAGACAGTCTGAGAGATGTGCTGAGGTGGGGAGAATTTCCAGGGTCCTCAGCAGGAGATCAGTCCAAGAGGAGCAGCTGGAAGACCAAGAGATTTGTACTGCTGGTAAGTGGTAGGAACTCACAAGGCCAAGGAAGTCTCTCAATCCAATGCGCAGCATCAGGAAAGCAGAAGGAGGTCTGATTAGCCCCAGGGAAGAAAATGTGAAAAAAACCAAAATGCGTAGAGCTGAGGGAAAGGCTGAGACTTGGGAGGGTCGAGGAAGGGAGAAGAGGGGAGGTCTTTGATGGGCTCCCAAATGCAAGCTGCAGATGCGCAGGGGGGCAGGCGTCAATTCCTGCTGCTGTGTTCCCACCAGGGATCATCTCACCTAGAAGGTGGGCAACGCAGCACCAGATGACCATTGAAGCAAGGGCAGTTCATGGGATGCTGGTGCCAAAAGTATCACAAGACCCAAAAAGGAGGCATCGCCATGACAGAACAGCTCCAGGCAGTAGAAGGGAGAAGGTTAAAACCGCAGTCTTGGTTGCCATGAGGTTGTCCAAGTGAATGAAATGTACTTAACGTGCTGATACTGTACTTGTGGGCAAAGCCTTATGAATAACAGCAGAGGAACTAAACAAATACATTAACAGGGAACATTTTCCACAGGGTCCAGAAGAGGAAACGTTGGTTATTGCCTGCCAACAAAGATTGCTTTTCATCTGCCATGCCAAGGATCCCAGTGTGTTTGTGTGCACTTCTGTCACGTGCTCCGGGCTTTATCTCAGGATTTTTACTGAGCGAACAAAATGGGAAATTTTACTCCAAGGATGTGAAAGCAAATGAACACCCTACAGCAAAGAGGGGAAGAGGAAAGGCTGAAGCAGTCGCCAACTTATGTGTTCCAGGGTACAGAGGGAATTACGAAGCCCCTTAGAGCTGGATAGAGACGTGCATGCCAGGTCTGGCCAGCAGAGCAGGCGTATCAGAGGAATTTGGTGAGATACTGTCATGGGCTCACAGAATCACAGAATTGTCAGAGTTGGAAGGGACCTTCTAGAGATCATCCAGTCCAACTCCCCGGCCAAAGCAGGGTTGCCCAGAGCACATCACTCAGGAGCATCCAGGCGGGGCTTGAAGATCTCCAGAGAAGGGGACTCCACCCCCTCCCTGGGCAGCCTCTGCCAGGGCTCTGCCACCCTCACCCCAAAGTTATTCCTCATATTTTAGTGGAACTTCCCATGTTCCAGTTTGTGCCCGTTGTCCCTCATCCTGTCACTGGGAACCACAGAAAAGAGTCTGGCTCCATCCTCCTTCAACCCACCCTTTAGGTACTTGGAAGCATGAATAAGGTCTCCCCTCAGTCTTCTTTTCTCCAGGCTAAAGAGGGGATGTGTGGGGTGTGCAAAATTCAGTTCTCTCTCCAACAGATACATGGTGATGATATGGTTTTCAGTGGTGCCCAGTGACAGGACAAGAGGTAACTGGCACAAACTGCAACATAGGAAGTTCCATCTAAACATGAGGAGGAACTTCTTTCCTGTGAGGGTGGCAGAGCCCTGGCAGAGGCTGCCCAGGGAGGTGGTGGAGTCTCCTTCTCTGGAGACATTCCAAAACTACCTGGACACGTTCCTGTCCAACCTGCTCTGGGTGACCCTTCTTCAGCAGGGGTTGGACTAGATGATCTCCAGAGGTCCCTTCCAACCCTGACAATTCTGCCATATTCTAACACTACCAGCAGAAACTTCAATTTTCTGTGTTAATAGCCTGGCTTTATATAAATTCAATTAGTTTTTAACATGTCTGGGAAAGAACTGGTGGCTATCAATGAGAGTATTTCCCAAAGGCGTGATGTCCAGATCTAGATGAGATCTGTGCTGATTTGATGAAAACTACTTGCCCATCCTGTGCTGGATTAATGTCTACTGTGACTACCCCAGCTGTGGTCTGGGGCAGAGCCTGGCAAAAGCAGGTAGGGATGGAAAGGTGAGACAGGGCAGGACTGCTTGTTTTGGTGGCACCATGGTGACCATGCAACTTGTCTGAGGTGCAGAAGGTTCCCTGGGACCAAACCTTGGCACATCTGTACTTTGAAGTAGTTTTGTTTGGGGGGGAAGGTGAACCCAGTGGTGATATGAGGGTGAGGATGCTGCAGTCTTAGAGCAGGACCAAGTCAGAAGCAACTGTGGGACTGAGGATGGCAGAGCTGGACCACCAAATGGGTTTGGGGAAGGTGACACTGGCAGGAGCAACCCAGTGCCTCACAGTGTCTGCCAGCTGAGCCCCAGCAAGCAGAGAGGACTGGGGAGGAGGAAAGCGGAGTACAAGAGCTCACGTGGTACTGCAGCTGGGAGGAAATGGCTCTAGATAAACACTACTCCCCCAAACATCCCAGGGGAGAAGAAGACACATCAGCAGTGTCAGTGTCTCCATTGTTGCCCAGCAGCCCATGCAATGGCTCTGGGACTTGGCGCTTGAAAGCACGGAGTTGGCAAGAGGTTTCTGGGGATATGTCTTCACCTGTAGTGGTGCAGCAACACATGACGTGCAGGCACACCAGCCCCAGCCCTGCAAATCTGTAATGCCTCACTGGAGGTACTGGGCAGCACTGGTCTTCACAGGCAATAGCACAGAACTGTCTGTGCCCCACGCCAATGGGCGATGTGGAGAACGGAGTTATGACCAAGGCATCTCTCTTTGCAGCAGGATGTCCTGGGCACCAGAGTCCTCCATGGCTCTGGGCAGAGGGACAGTTCAACTTAGAACTGTACCCCAAGGGATGGAGTGCATCATCAGCAGAGACGTGATGTGCTGGCCATGCAGGGCCACTGCCTTCAGCCAGTAGACCATGTTGGGTTTGCTCCACCTCACAGTTCTTTCATAGGACAATCAGTGAATGGGAATTGGCTTGGAGGAGGCAAGAGCAAGGCAGAGAACACCTGCTCGAGGCCATCTGAGGCATGACCTGGTACAGTGTGGAAAGACCATTGAGCTCGCAGGATGCTTGTGAAGCTGTCAAGCTAAACACTGTCAAGTCCCCATGATGGGGACACCCCACATCCCTCCCACGTGCTGCTCCCTCCCTCCTCACCCACCTCAGCTTCTCCTGGACTGGCTGCCCAGTAGCTCCTGGATTACGGGGCCAGGTTTCACAAGGTCAGCTGAGTTTGCCTGAAAACCCGAGTGATTTTTGCCCTTTGGCAACAGGGGCTGGCTCCCAGCCAGGAACTCTGTCCTAGAGTTTGAAGAGCTGGAGAAGTTGTTCCTGGAGCCGAGGGTTTGTTCAAGCCCTGAGTGGGTGGGGTGGCTGTGGAACATGCTATAAAGAAGCATTAGGAGCTGAGCAAACACCACCAGCTGGAGCAGCGGGAGGAGAAGCGACATGGCAGGGCTTCACTTCCGCTCCGTCCTGGTGACGGGGGCCAACCGGGGCATCGGCCTGGGGCTGGTCCAGCATTTCCTGGAGATGCCAAAGCCACCCACGTGGGTCTTTGCGGGTTGCCGGGACCCCAAGGGCCAGCGGGCGCAGGTGAGGCCGGGCTGGGAGGCAGTGGGTGGTGCTGGGGATGGGGGCGCCAGGTGCCGAGGCGGCGGGTGGGAGCAGGGAGGGGGTTTGCCAAGGGCTGGGGCTGTAGCCGGGCACGCGCGGCACAGGGAGCCAGGCTGGGACAGCCCCGGGATCAGCGGTGGCTGGCGTGTGCGGAGGGGACGGTGGCCCGTGGCCCGTGGGGGAGGCAGGGAGCCCCGTGCCAGGGCAGTGGGAGCAGGGTGCTGGGCGTGAGGCCGGGCAGGGACGGAGCTGGAGCCCGAGGGGCTTTGCCCGGGAAAGGCTGAGCCTCTGCAGGGGCAGCCCCTCCTGCCCCTCCGTGCTCAGGCAGCCCCTCTCTTGCAGGAGTTACAGAATTTGGCTTCCAAGCACCCCAACCTGATCATCGTCCCGCTCGGTAGGTGCCCCGAGGTGGGCTCCCTCGCCCTGGTTGCCCTGGCGTGTGCCCGGGCGCTGTGCACACCCCGGGAGCCCCGTGCCGGGAGGGAGCCGTGCCCACGGGCCAGTGCCTGCGGGGACACCGGGTGCTGCCGTCCCTGGGGGGACACAGGGGACTCCAATCCACCATGGGGACGCTGAGCTCCCCCGTGTCGGCCCTGCAGAAGTCAGTGACCCTGCCAGCATCAAGGCGGCTGCAGCCAGAGTCGGGGAGCAGCTGGGGGGCTCGGGACTGAACCTCCTCATCAACAACGCTGGAATTGCAAAGCAAGTATCACTTGAAAACGAGACGCTGGAGAACATGACCCAGGTTTACACCACCAACACGGTTGGGCCCCTGCTGGTGGGCCAGGTGAGATCCTCACCCGAGCAGTGCTGTCCCCAGGGAGGTGACAGGGTCCGGCCTCTGTTCTGGTGCCGACGGGCTCTTTCCTGACAAGAAGGTCATGGAGCCTCTGGCTGGAGCTCAGGAGATGGAGCCTGGTGGGCTGCAGCAGCGGGAAGAGGCGGGAGGATGCTCTGGTCCTGGTGCCAATGTTGCCCGCTGTGACAGGAGCTGGTCCTCTTCCCTGTACCATCTCCATGTGTGGCCCTGTCTCCTCTTCCTCCTCACAGGCGTTCCTGCCCTTGCTGAAGAAGGCTGCCCAGGGGAGCCCAGGCTCAGCGCTGAGCTGCAGCAAGGCAGCCATCATCAACATGTCCAGCATTGGGGGCTCCATCGCTTCTCTGTTTGGGTTTGATCTGATGCAAGTTGTCTCCTACCGCTGCAGCAAGGTACAGCCCTGCCGTGCTGGGGACGGGTTTGCTTCCCCTGCCCTGTCCCGGCCATGTCCCCTCGCAGCCACCCTTCCCCTCCCGCCGCCATCCCTCCCTCTCTCCCCGCAGGCTGCTCTCAACATGCTGACCAAGTGCCAGTCCCTGGGCTACCGGGAGCACGGCATCCTCTGCGTTGCTCTCCACCCTGGCTGGGTGCAAACCGACATGGGGAGCTCAGCTGGACACACAGTAAGAGTTTCCCTCCCAGCCCCCCTGCTGATTTCCCCAGGGAGGGAGGGAGTCGCTGCCCGCACCCCCCACCATCCCCTCCCTGCCTGCCCCATCCCTGCCCGGGCGGCTGCCCCCATCCCCTCTGCTCAGCCCCTCTGCCCGGGTCTGCCACCTTTCCCCTCATCCTCCGGGGGCTCCTCACCCTGGCCCAGCTGCTCCAGGGCAGCCCTGAGCCCGGCCTGGGGCAGGGGCTGCCTCTCCCCCTCTCCCCGCAGCCCCCCGTGACGGTGGAGGCCAGCGTGCGAGGGATGCTGAAGGTGCTCTCCTCCCTCGGCGAGAAGGACGCTGGCACCTTACTGGACTGGGAAGGGAAGGTGGTGCCCTGGTGAGACCCCAGCCTGGCCTCCTGGCAGTGGGGCCTGGGGCTGGTGCTCCCGTTGGCCCCCAGCCTCAATAAAGCCTGACCCGAGAGCCCCCGGCTCTGCTCTGCGGCCCCACTCCTTATCCTGGGCTGTGGCTGTGCCTGCAGCCACCTGCTCGCCCCACGGCTGCCACGGGGCTCCCCACCAGTGACACCCCCTGGGTGCTGTGGCACCATGGCCGCCCTCTGGGGACGTCCCCTCCAGGAGGCACCACAGATGGGGCACAGCCCCTCTCCTGGCAGTGGGGCTGCCCCAGGGACTTGGGATGTCCCGGCGCTGGGATCCCAGGGCCACACAGACACCACTTGGATAGGGTGCCCCAGGGACTGTGAGTCACAGAGGCTGGGGGTGACAGAGACAGGGTGCCCGAGGGGCTGGGAGTGCAGGGACAGGGTGCCCGAGGGGCTGGGGGTGACAGGGACAGGGTGCCCGAGGGGCTGGGGGTGAAAGGGACCAGGTGACCAAGGGACTGGGAGTGACAAGGACCGGGTGCCCATGGGGCTGGGGGTCACAGGGACAGGGTGCCCCAGGGACTGGAGGTCACAGGGGCTGGGGGTGACAGGGACAGGGTGACTGAGGAACTGGGGGTGGCAGGGACAGGGTGGCCAAGGGACTGAGGAACTGGAGGTCACAGGGACTGGCCACCCTCTCCCCTCAGTCGGGGGACACGGGGTCTCAGGGGGGAAGAAGGACACACGGAGCTTGGGCAGCAGGTACCAGGCTCGGCTGGGGCCTGCCTGTCATGGCAGCCTGTCCCGTCCCCTCCTGCTCTCTCCTCAGCCCACCTCGCCAGGACGGGGCTGCCAGGGAGGGACCCCCGAGGCCTGGAGGCCAGCTCTGGGGGTGGCCCCAGCCCCCTGGACAGGGCGGGGGGCTCGGGTGGGAAAGCAGCGGCCTCTGGAGAGGGGCCAGCACTGGCCCAGCATGGCTGGCACCTCTGTGGGGAGGGAGGGGAAGGGCTCCTGGCCCGGCCCTGGTCGCCGTTGGGGCTGGGGATGTGTGGGGATGTGACGTCCCTGTGGGTGACTGTGCTCCCCATGGGGATAACATGGGGCGCAGAAGGCCTGGCCCCACGCTGACACATCCCCGGGCTGCTGTGATGTTCTCCTTCCATGCCTTCCTGGACCCAGGGCTGGCAGGGCTGCCTTGGCCAGTGGTCTCCTCCCTGCCCTGGAGTGGCTCCAGAGCCTCCAGCCCCATGCTCACAGAGTTGCAGGATCCAGAGCGGGTCCTGGGGCCCAAGGACCAAGGGCCCACACCTTCCTGGAGAGGGAGGAGAGCTGGAGGTACAGCGGGGATCCTGCTCACCCTTCCCTGCACAGCCCAGTACCTCCTCTGTCCCCATGTCCATCTTCACCCAGCCAGGATGGGTGGCCACGCACAAGATCCCCTTCTCTTGCAGCTCCACAGCCAGGCACCTCGTCACCATGTTCTGGGCAGCCTGGAAGAGGCACCGCCATGCCATCACCATGGGTGGGAAGGAGGGGGGAGGTTTCCCAGCCAGAAAATGGGTGGGGAGGTGGAAAAAGGGCCTTTTCCCTGGGGTGAAGCATCGTCACCACCTGCCTGAAGGGCTCAGCCCCAGGTGCTGCTGTCTCCATCTCAGTGCTTGCGCTTGGGAGGACTAGGCAGGGGGTGGGTGGCCTGGGGCAGGTGGATTACACAGCAGAGCATCCCTAGCACCTCCCCTGGCACCTCACCTTGCTGGCACGGTACGGGTACATGGGGGCCTGCAGCACCCCACGGCACAGCCCGATGGAGCCCAGTTTGGTGGAGACGTTGATGACGGCGGCCCTGCTGCAGCTCAGCCCCTCCTTCCCTGCGCCCTTCGCTGCCTTCTCCAGCAGCGGCAGAAATTCCTGGCACAAAGACACCCATGTTCAGTTAATCCGTGACAAACCCAGAGCCTGAGGAGCACCCTGGAGGTCTCTGTCCCAGAGAGTGGACGAGCAGATAGACAGATACTCCTGGAAGAAGGGCAGGGTATGGGGAGGACACCCCAAGGACCGTCCAGACTCCAGCCTTTCCCTTCCCCAAGGAAGGAGGGAGCCAGCACAGGCAGCCCTGGGAGGGCAGGAGCTCCAGGATGGGAGATGCTGGGGCTGAACTGAGCTGCCTTTTGACTTCCCTGCTCCTCTGGGTGGGCAGAGGAGACCCACTGTCCTGGGTCTTGCCCCATCGGTCTGTCTCATTTGAAAAAGCCAACCAGCTGAGGTGACACTGCACATAGTGAATTCACAGAATTCATAGCATCATTGAGGTTGGAAGAGACCTATCAGATCATCAAGTCCAACCATTAACCTAACACTGCCAAAACCACCACTAACCCATGCCCCTCAGCACCACATCTGCCCGGCTTTTAAATACCTTCAGGAATAGCAACTCCACCACTTCCTGGGTAGCACCCAAAGCGTGCATCACCAGTGGAGACATGATGTGCTGGACATGCAGGGTAACTGCCTTCAGCCAGTAGGCACACTGGGCTTGCTCCACTCCATGAATCTTTCATGGGACAATCAATGAATGAGCATTGGCTTAGAGGAGGCAAGAGCAAGGCAGAGAAGGTCTGCTCCTGGCCACCTGAGGCACCACCTGCCTCATGGGACCCAGGGGAGAAGGATGAGCACAACCCATTTCCAGTGCTATACGGGGACAACGTGGAAAGACCATCTCGTGAAGCTGCCAAGCCCACCAGAGCTTGACATCCCACATCCCTCCCACGTGCTGCTCCCTCCCTCCTCACCCACCTCAGCTTCTCCTGGACTGGCTGCCCAGTAGCTCCTGGATTACGGGGCCAGGTTTCACAAGGTCAGCTGAGTTTGCCTGAAAACCCGAGTGATTTTTGCCCTTTGGCAACAGGGGCTGGCTCCCAGCCAGGAACTCTGTCCTAGAGTTTGAAGAGCTGGAGAAGTTGTTCCTGGAGCCGAGGGTTTGTTCAAGCCCTGAGTGGGTGGGGTGGCTGTGGAACATGCTATAAAGAAGCATTAGGAGCTGAGCAAACACCACCAGCCGGAGCAGCAGGAGGAGAAGCGACATGGCAGGGCTTCACGTCCGCTCCGTCCTGGTGACGGGGGCCAACCGGGGCATCGGCCTGGGGCTGGTCCAGCATTTCCTGGAGATGCCAAAGCCACCCACATGGGTCTTTGCGGGTTGCCGGGACCCCAAGGGCCAGCGGGCGCAGGTGAGGCTGGGCTGGGAGGCAGTGGGTGGTGCTGGGGACGGGGGTGCCGGGTGCCGGGGCGGCGGGAGGGAGCAGGGAGGGGGTTTGCCAAGGGCTGGGGCTGCAGCCGGGCACGCGCGGCACAGGGAGCCAGGCTGGGACAGCCCCGGGATCAGCGGTGGCTGGCGTGTGTGGAGGGGACGGTGGCCCGTGGCCCGTGGGGGAGGCAGGGAGCCCCGTGCCAGGGCAGCGGGAGCAGGGTGCTGGGCGTGAGGCCGGGCAGGGACGGAGCTGGAGCCCGAGGGGCTTTGCCCGGGAAAGGCTGAGCCTCTGCAGGGGCAGCCCCTCCTGCCCCTCCGTGCCCAGGCGGCCCCTCTCTTGCAGGAGTTACAGAATTTGGCTTCCAAGCACCCCAACCTGATCATCGTCCCACTCGGTAGGTGCCCCGAGGTGGGCTCCCTCGCTCTGGTTGCCCTGGCGTGTGCCCGGGTGCTGCCGTCCCTGGGGGGACACAGGGGACCCCAATCCACCATGGGGACGCTGAGCTCCCCCGTGTCGGCCCTGCAGAAGTCAGTGACCCTGCCAGCATCAAGGCGGCTGCAGCCAGAGTTGGGGAGCAGCTGGGGGGCTTGGGACTGAACCTCCTCATCAACAACGCTGGAATTGCAAAGCAAGCATCACTTGACAACGAGACTCTGGAAAACATGACCCAGGTTTACACCACCAACACGGTTGGGCCCCTGCTGGTTGGCCAGGTGAGATCCTTACCCCCAGAAATCCATCACAGCTCCTGTGAGTGTTCCTTCCTGAAAAGCTGCTACCCAAGCTGGGCTCTACCATGGGATGTGAAGGGAGAGTGACAGATGGTCCTGCCTCCACTCTGGGGCCCTATGGACTCTCAGTCAGTGAGAAGCTTATGGAGCCACCAGCTGGAGCTCAGGAGCAGGAGCCTGGTGGGGTACAGCAGTGGGAAAAGGAGGAAGTTCTGATGCCGATGCCAACATTGCCCATTGTAGCAGGAGCTGGTCCTCTCCTCTCTTTGCAGGCATTCCTGCCCTTGCTGAAGAAGGCTGCTCAGGGGAGCCCGGGCTCAGCGCTGAGCTGCAACAAGGCAGCCATCATCAACATGTCCAGCTCTGCTGGCTCCATTGAGGAACTCTATTTATGGAATTTAGGACATGTTGTCTCCTACCGTTGCAGCAAGGTACTGCCACACTGTGCCAGGTGTGAGACCAGACGTTTTCCTCTCCAAACAATCTTGCACACCTTCCATCCTCCCCCTCAAGTCCCTGCTCCTCTCTGCCCTGTGACTGAGCTCCCGTCAGCCACTTGATCCCTCTCACGGCACATTCCCATGCTTGGCCCCGGGTCCCACCTCAGAGGGACGTGCCAGGACGGGCCCTCAGCTGGGCTGGGCAACCATACGGGGATGGTGCAGCAGCACCCTATGCCCTGGGGCAGCTGGCTCCACCTGCCCTGCCCTGTCGCAGCTGCGGGGTCTGGCCGTGTCCCCTCGCAGCCACCCTTCCCCTCCCGCCGCCATCCCTCCCTCTCTCCCCGCAGGCTGCTCTCAACATGCTGACCAAGTGCCAGTCCCTGGGCTACCAGGAGCACGGCATCCTCTGCGTTGCTCTCCACCCTGGCTGGGTGCAAACCGACATGGGGGGCTCAGGATCACAAAAGGTAAGAGAGCATTTGGACAAGGTCTGGAAGAACCTCTTTATTTGGCAACGCAGAGTTTGCTGTAGATTGATCAGTCCCAGACACCTTGGGCTCTGGGGGAGCTCTTTGGCAGATACCCTTAGGGAAGGAGATGAGAGATGAACAACTCTTCTTGCCCTGTGGTGGCCTCTCCTCACTCAGTTCAGAGAGCCCAAACCCTGACAATGACCTGCTCCAAGGCAGACCTTAGCCAGGCCTTTGACACATGGCTGTGTTTCTTCTTCTGCCCCTGCAGCCCCCTGTGACGGTGGAGGCCAGCGTGCAAGGGATGCTGAAGGTGCTCTCCTCCCTCTCTGAGAAGGAGACCGGGGCCTTCCTGGACTGGGAGGGGAAGGTTGTGCCCTGGTGAGATGCCAGTCCAAGATCCTGACAGCAGGTCCCACCTGCACCACGTCGTGCCTGTGTCTTAATAAATTTGTGTCTGTAACTGATAACTAGCACTGTTTAAGCCTTCATCTTGGTCTCCTTCTAACTATCATTGTGAGAGTCTTCACTAGTGTTTTGAGAGAACTTCTCAGACTTATTTCTGTGTATAATTAAGCTAGGTTGGTCGAAAATTCTGATCTGCTCTGACTGGCAGCCTTGGCCATCACCCTGGCAGGACTCATCCCACAGCTCGCCCTCTAATAACCTTCTGATGCATCAGGCACTTCTTTCAGTGAACCTTTCCTTGTTTCTAAGTATGAGGACCAGCAGAGCTCTGCTCCTTGTCAGGTCCTCTATCACATATGTCAGGAAGTTACCACCAATGCCCTCTAGGAACCTCCTGGGTTGCCGATGGCCTGCTGTGTTATCCCTCCAGCAGATGTCGGGGTGGTTAAAACACCCTGTGAATACCAGAGTGTGCAAACACAAGGCTACTTCTGTCTGTAGAAGGCCTCATGCACCTGTTCCTCCTGATCAGGCAGCCTACAGCAGACACCCACTACAATGACACCCATCACAATCATCTCCTTAATCCCGACCCACAAGCTCCCTGCTGGCTTATCACCCATCCCCAGGTAGAGCTCCATGCACTTCAGCTGTTCTTCACATAGAGGGATCCCTGAGACCCACCAGTGTCCCAGGACTGGAGATGCTGTTGTATGTGCCTGTCTCCAAGCCTTCTCTCCTTCTCGTATCCCAGGAACTGGAATGTTGCTGTGTGCACAACCCCACACCAGCAGTGGTGGCACAGCCTCTCCAGTTGGGACTGATGAGCCAACCAGACCATATGGAGTGCAGAACATGAGCCCACATCTGAGGACAACCCCTGCTCCATGGCTGTCAGTGCTTCCTCATTCTCTTTAGAGAGTGGACAGGGAGATGGGGATTGCACCCTCCCCTGCCTCTTGTAGGGCAAAACCTGCCAGGATCTGGGAGAGGCTAAGGTGGAGAGGAGAGGAGCCCTTGGAACCCCCACGTGACACAATCTGGGGTCACAATGGGACATTCCATGTCAGGATAGAGCTGGAGGCCCTTGGGCAAAGTGAAAGGAGGAGGTGGAGATAGTGGAAGAGACGTTTCCTTCTCAACCTCTTGCTACAGGAATTTACCCAAAGGGAGACAAAGATGGAAAACCTGTGCAAAGATGAGTTTCCAACACTCAAGAAACTCACCTCTGCTGGTGAGGCTCACAGGAGCTATTTCCGGATGTAGTAGACAATTTCAGCTGTGAAAGTAGCTGTGGAAACATGGGGACTTTGGGTGAGGACTGGACAGGGCTGTTGGGTACAACAGCAGCCCTGTCTGATCATCTCTTCCTGGCTCAGGATCAGTTTGGCAGCCAAGTCTCCTGGGTCCTCTTCCTGAGGACCTTCCTCTGCCATTGCCTTGCTGCCCACTCCCCAGGTTGAAGCCCCTGACACCAAGGGTTGCCAATTGCCTTGCAGAGGGGATTGCCTGCCCAGAGCTCCCAGCCACGATGGCTGCGCTGAGTTGATGAACCCAGAGAGCGTTGACAGTGATCCCTGCAGGGGAGATACCTGGGGGTCCCCTGAGCCTCCGAGCCCTCTGTGGGCTCCACACCAACCTCTCACTGGTTTGGACATCTATTCCCAATTTCCTACATCTCCTGACATGTGGAGCACGTCACATGTTCTTAATTGGAGCGACAATATGTTTAATCTCACCCGTCATCTCCTTGGGCAAGAGTGTACTGAAGCTGATTTGGAGCATGACACATCTTTCGCTTGCTTTCCAGAGGTCCTCATGATTTGGGATAGCGTGTCTGAACATGTGAGACAGCATTTGGCAGAGGATATGGTGAGTCTTGCATCTTCTTCTTCCCCTGGTGAAGCCCTGAGAGCTTGCCTTGCCCAGACACCGCTGCGCCATCGAGTGCCATCGCTTCCCCATGCTGAAAGCAGAAGCAGCCGCCCAGCAGGACACTGCTGCCAACAAACATGACATAGACCAACTTCTCTGGCTGCTGCAATAAAAGTGAAAGTCCAGATGAAGTAAAAGAAAGTGTTAAGCACTTTCTGGGCCTTCTCTCATCTCCGTTGCTAGCGTGGGAAGGCCATACCCTGGTACCTCTGTAAGGGTTTGCCCCTGTTGAAAACTCCTCCCAGTACATCTAGGGGAGGGATGTCGACTGTGCCATCACTTTTCCCAATAGCTTTCTTGACCAGAGCAGAGGAGAAATAGCAAAAAACACCTGGAGTATGTGTTTTCTCCAAAGTTTCCTCAGTGTCCCATCTTGGCCTTTGTAGACTTGGGGTGGGCAAGGCACAGGGTGGCTTTCCCATGCTCTGACGAATCATTGGATACTTACAATTGTTCCTTCTTTTTATCTCCACTGTTCTCAGGGTGTCCAACTGTTAGGAATCGGGACATTCTATGTTCTCAAAGACTACATGTGCACTGTGAATGGTGAGGTTTTGCTTGTCCGGAGACCCGTGTTTCAGATGTCCAGAGTGATTGCAGATGAATGCAACCTCAGATACACTGAAGAAGATGTTCCTGGTAAGAGGACAGATTAAAACCTTTGCCTGCCCTTGCACTACCCTTGAGGCATACGCTAACCACTCTTAAGGCATGACTGAATAACTAAATATGTCCTGAGAACAACCTCAGCTTGTTCAAGCTGAACAGATCACCAAGGAGCAATTTCTTAGAAAGAACTGTTGGGTGTCCTTTCTTGATGATAGGCATTCAGCTAGAGGATCTCTTTAATTGCTTTCACACTTGGCTCCATAACATGCACAGTTATGCAATATTAGGACTACTGCTTTCGGACTGTGATTTATTTGAGCTGCCTTTCCTAAAGAAACTGAGATAAAGCTCATGCTCCACCTTGATGGTGCTGCTCATCTACTTGTAAGGGCAACAGCCTTAGGGCGAAGAGCTCCTGCTGACTCTTTCAGGCTCCCTCTAGAGCCATGTGGGTCAAAGTCACTTGTAAACAGATTAGAACCAAAGGTGGGGACAAGAGTTTGTGGAAGAACTCATGAATGGCTAAATTTAACATGACTTCTGGTCAGTGCAGGTGCAGTGTGACACGGATGATGCTGTGGGGCAGAAAGAGCTTGGGTTTGTGTTTGGAGGGGTTCTTCTCTCTCACATAACCTCATCTTCCATGTGATTGAAACATCAAATGGGTGCATGGATATGAGGGGCAGGGAGACAGAAGTATGCTGCTGTGCAGACCTGGCGTTTAGCTCCTCTGTTGTTTCTCCATGAGCCTGGCAGAGACTCAGCTGGAGCACACCGGGTGTGGGCACACTTGTGGCTGAGCGGCATGGACCTCATCCATGGGATCTGCACCCATTTCCTCTGCCCTCCCACACAGTGTTCTTCCCCCAGGCACTCCTAGAAACTACTAGCACGGGACTGTTCTGGAGCAATGTCCTGCCTGGAGCTGCTGACACGTTCTTGGAGCCTACTCTGTCCTGCTGCAGAAGTGAATTTGTTCCTCTTCTTCTGTTCTCTAGCTGATGTGACAGTCGTCCCTTTGAGGTGTGAGGAGCTCTCTGCCTGTGCCAAACTACCTTTTACAACAGTGCAATGTTGTGTATATGAGACCGTGACATCATTCTTTCGGGCTACCTGTAAAAGACAGGACACGGACTTTATCTTCAATGCCATCGGCATCCTTTCCATTCGGAACAGGAAAGTCATGATGAGATTTTTTGATGACTTTCTCCTCTATGTGGATGGCTCTGAAAAGCTGCTGAAAGCCCTTCTCAGTGTGAGTTGACCCCTTTTCCGTGCTACACCTTGTCTTTCTGGGCAGCTGTCAAAGGATGACTGAACTCGTTTATGGTCATCTGTTTGAACTCTCACGGCCACAGGGGTGGTCATGGCCTACAGAAGTGCCAACTCCATAGTGTCCTGCTGTCCTACTCAGCAGTCCAGCTGGTGTAGGAGAATCCAGGAAGAGTCACCTATATAGTTAGATCAAGGCTCTACCTAGCCCTGCATCCCACTGTCTGTCCTAGAAATTATAATTGTGAGGTTTTAGTGGGTTCAAAAGTAGACACTGTCTAGGGAAAGGCTGTAAGACACAGGGACATGTCCTTTTAATATCTGAGGGGTGCCTATAGAAGAGCTGGGGAGGGACTCCTTGCCAGGAAGGGTAATGATAGGACAAGGGGAAACGGTTTTAAATTGGAAGAAAAAAGATTCAGATTAGATATCAGGAAGAAATTTTTTACTATGAGGGTGGTGAGACACTGGAACAGGTTGCCCAGGGAAGTCGTGGATGCCCCATCCCTGGAAGTGTTCAAGGCCAGGCTGGATGTGGCCTTGAGCAACCTGCTCTGGTGGGAGGTGTCCCTGCCCAGGGCAGGGGGTTGGAACTAGATGATCTTTGAGGTCCCTTCCAACCCAAACCATTCTATGATTCTATGATTCTAAGATTCTATGATTCTATGAACTGTATGTCCCATTCTACTTCACCCCTCACAGAAAGCCAAGGTTTGGTTTCCCTGCGCGTGAAAAGCCATGGGTTGATCTAACTGCTTTTGAATCTACTTCTGGGACCACGTTTGGGATGCTGGGGCAGTGAGCACAGCAGCTTCAATTCACCACATTCCTGTTGTGTACCTGGAAGACTGCAGCTTGCACGGGCCAAGACATGGCAATGTCATTGTCCACTCTGAGCTGTGCAGCTTCTTCCTCAAAAGCTGAAGTGCTTATATTAGCCAGAGAAAACTTTGTTATAGGATGTCCAAGTGTCCATGTCTTCTCCGAGCGGAACTAAAAACTTATAAACAAGGTGAAAATGTCTCTGGAATGCTCTCACATATCGCTGTCTCTGTTTCAGAACCCAGAGAGGAGACATCTGGTGGCATCAAGCAGAGAAACTCCTGATTTTCGTGTGGGTCCTGGTGGTGTCTTTGTGTTGCCACAGTAAGTTGACTTCTCGTTGCGTGAGGAACACAGGCAACACTTTCCATAAGGTTTCCCCTGATTCATCTCTTTCTGCCGGGTGCAATTTCAAAATGGAAAGATCCCAGAATTTCTACACATGGATTATACAGGAAAAGTGTCCCTGAGTGGCCATCAGATTCATACAAATCCTAGGTCTGCAACACAGCCGTGCCTTTGGTGAGACTTGAGGGCCCCAAGTGCCCCTTAATGCCTGCTTCCCGAGTCCCTGGGGAACAAGTAGAGTGATTTCCCCTCCTGTGCTTGAGTGAGCTTCTTCAGAGCTCTGACCTGGCTGCTCAGTAGTGGTCTTAATGGCCATGGGGATTGTTATTATGCATTATATACTCCTGACATGAGCCTGAGAGGGTCTACAAGAGAGCTGCAGGGGAGAGTTAGACTTCAAACCAACCAGGTGGTTGCCAGTTGTGTAGAGAGAGAGTAGTCTGCTCTCCATGTCCGTGAACAGGAAGAGATGAGAAATGGTCTTCAGTGAGGGAGTCCACTTTTTGAGAGTTAGGATTGGGAAGTCCTGGAGCGGACTGGTGGGACCTCTTGTGTGCTCTGAAGCCAGATTCAGGTCTTGATTGTGTGACTGTTTTCTAACAGAGCTCTCGAGGATGTTGCATATTCTGCTTTGGAAAGCAGCAGCCTTTGAGAGACTTTCTCAAGTCTCTCCATGACTGCATTGCTAATGGAAGATGCAAAGGGAATGTGATGGCCCTTCCTTCAATCTGGCATCTTCTCATTTCCAGGTTTGATTTTATGCTTCCACGTGAGGAAGAAGCCCTGTTTCCCTCTGTAGGACCTCTGAAGGCCACAGAAGACAGGGAGGAGGAAAAGAAGGAGGAGAAGGAGAAAGAAGGGGGTGATGAGCATATTAGGACTGATCATAATGTCACATTGGACTTGTGAAAGAGCCGGGGCGGGGGGGACTGGGAGGAGGGTAGGTGGGCAGAGGTGTTTCTGTGTGGATGTTCCTTTAGACCTCAGCAGTAGGTGGTGGAAGATAAGGACAAAGCATTGTGCCCTGGGAGGGAAGGTTGCATCTCTTGGGCCTCACTATACACAGCAAAGCTCAAGTCACCCGCTGTGGAAGAAGACCTCATGGCAACACACCTTCCCCCTGGGATCTCTACCCTGGTATATATTTGAAGCTGCTCCTTCTTTTTAGGAAGCTCTGCCTTGAGCTTGAGGGTGGAGGGGTCAACCTCTCCTGTGCACTTGAATGTGCAGAGAAATTTTGGCTGGAGATGAGTTTTAAAAGGCTGTTAAGCTGTGCCAAAGACCTCCTAGAGAGAGAGAGACCTCTTTGCAATGATGGCACCAAGGGAATTGGATTGTTTTATCAGATGCTGGGGTTGATCTGCCTGTCATTCTTGTTAAATAGTCCCAAAAGTGTTTTCTGAAGTCTTGTTTTGTTTCAGAGAGTCCTTCTGCTGAACATCTCCATTCTCAAGGAAAGCATTCCCGGTCTTCATCCACAGTATCTGGCCCAAAGAAACAAAAGGGGCAGAAAGGCAAAGGAAGAAGGGCACATGGGAGGTGAGTCTCATGGAGAAATGAATGAGGGTGAGCCCGTGCTCTTGGGTTTCTTGAATGAGTTGTTCCCTTTGTACGTGGTGCTGGCATTGCGTCTGAAGAACTGTTCAGATTTGCCATGGTGACTGATGGTTGTGTGAAGAACTACTCCAGGAGCGAGGAAATATTTCTCCTTCCTTTTTGATATCTATGAACCTGCTCTCATTACAGTGTAAATGATGCTGTTTTTCAAAGAAAAATGAAATTCAGAACATCCTCTCCCAGCAAGACAGAGCAGTGTCTTTGTTCACTGTTTCATACCTTGGATTCAGTCAACTGGAAGACTCTGATTTAATTCCAAATCTGGTGGTCAGGGGAGGTTGTCTGGCACAGGAGGAGCAAGCTAATTGCCAGCATTGTTTTTCTCCCTTAAACTCTTCCTCCTTCTTCCTCACTGGGTGTCCCCAAAACACAGCCTTTAGTGTGTGACCACCACAGTGCGGTTTGTAGGAGGATGGTCATGGTCCCTCCAGGCTCTGGTTATTGCAAAAGTCACTGCTGCTCTCTTGGTTCCCTCAAGACATGTGGGTGTTACAGCTCATGTGAGTGCTACAGCTCGAAGTTTTCTTCCTCCACTGTTGACACGAAACCAAGTAGCCAAATACACTTAAACTCCAGCATTGGAGAGGCTGGAGCTGAGCTACTCATGAGCACAAAGTGGAGAACAGCCTCATCCTGTACTCATCAGCTCACCTTCTTGAGTATTTTCAGCTCTCTGCCAAGAATTCAGGACAACTTGGTGACGGCAGAAAAGGACAGCAAGAACAAGCAAACTCCTGATGTCAGACCCCAAATCAGACTTCCCGTTTTGAGAAGCGAAAAGAGGACCTTCCAGTCACACCAGGAAACCAGTCTGCAGGTCAGGGTCTGGGTCAGGTCTGGCAGGGGCTGAAATAGGATGCAGGTGGAGATGTCAGGGGATGATGGGTAGGGTCATTGAGGGCTCTTGGTGCCCTCAGGGTCTCCAACTCCTCCAACCAAGCCATCTCTGTGTTTCCATGATGTGCTTTGACCTGCTGGAGGATTTCATCTCATGGTTCCTGCTCTCAAAAATGGCCATTCCCTCCCCTCATTTACTTCATTGCAAGCGATATCAGCATTAGAGCATGGGGCCAGTGGGGGACCGGTGCCCTCCCACAGCCCCATCCAGAGGGTTATGCTGTGGTGATTCTCCTTGTTCCTCTGCTACAGCTGCAGGTCCCTGCCCAGGGCAGTTATCTCATGGGGGTTTCTCAGGGAGAACACCATGTGGGAGGGCTGCACAGATGCTGTAGCCACTGGCACCTCTGCTACTGAATACCCAGAGGATCTGAGGGAGGTAAGAAGCCTCCTAAAAATCGTCCTCTGGCACCCATGCAGGCTAGGCAGTCACGTGAACCATTGAGAGAGATTCAGCCGTGCCCACCACTGCCACCGACTGGGAAAGAGGGGAGTCCTGCTCTCTTCCTGCACGGAGGCATGGTGAAGAGGAGTTGGAGGCTACTCAAACTGAATGTACCCACCAGCCAAAGCCCGGGAAACTTGAGCAGCAGCAGCTGCCTGAGGCGTGAAGAATTCCAGGTCCTGAGGACTGGGTATGTCACCCTCTCCTTCCCCATGACCTGGCTTAGAGACTGATGCCAGGCAGCCCCAAGCTGCCTCCAAGTTGAAGGCGGGGGGAGGCAGGAGGGTCCTCAGCCAGAAGGTGAGAGAGATTTTTCCCCTGCAGCCAACTTTCCATGCGAGCAAACTACATCCTGCAACTCTTGGAGACTTACCATATGCTTCGGGAACAGTGGAGCAGGAGCGTAGAGCTGAATCGGCGGAGGAATTATGAAGGGAATAGCTTTTTCTGGTAAATCTCTCCAGTATGGCTGGTGTCTCCCCATCCCCTGCACTACCCTTCCCTCCACAGCCAGGAGCACCCAGGGGAAGGGAGCCTCTCACTGTGACCCCTCATGGTAGGGCAGCAGGCTTGGGAGGTTGTGACCTGGGATGAGGCACCCTGCCATCTGAGGGTCAGCTGTTGGGCACTCCAGTAGGATTTCTAGGTAGAACCAGAAAGTTGTGGGTGGCCAAAGAGACAAGGATTCCTCCAGTGTTTTCTAACTAGACACCGAGATGCCGTGCCCTGTGGGTCAATGCCTGTTTGGTGCAAAGTCTCCTCCATTGCCCGACCCAACCCCAGGCTGACTGCCTGCACCTGAGACCTTGTCATTGCCTCAAGACACAAGGCCCTGTGTCCCATTAGAGAAAGTATGGAAATGACGGAGGAAGCAGATCCCATAATATCCAGCCCGAACTAAGACTGTACCATTTTACACCTTCCTCCATGTGCAATAAAACAAAACTCTTCCTCCTTAACACTGCAGCATTGGGAGACAGATGACTCTCTGGAATCCAAGGGAAAGGTATCTGTTCTTCCAGCAGAACAGAGGACATGCAAATATGATGGGTAAGTCTGTAAATGAGGTCCTAAGTCCTCCCATCTCTGTCTCTTCTGTAGTCCTATTAAATCCAGTCTCTCTTTTGGGCGGCTGAGCTCCCTCTTCCGAGCTGGTGTGCAGGCTCCTGGTGCTGTGTGTATTTCCATGGGGCACACTGGGTGCTCCAGGCTGATCAAAGATTCCCACGGGGGCTCTGGGACTCACCATGGGGCTGATGGAGTGGGGTGAGGGACCCGATGGGCACATGAGGGCCCTGGGGTCCATGCAGGGGATCGCCCACTGCATAGCCTGTGGTGCATGGAGAGATGGGGAGGAGGAAGTAGTGGGATGGTCCCCAGGAGGCTGTGGCTGCCCAGGATGGGGAGCAGGGAGCTCTCATCTCCACCAAGTCCTTCCCTCTCCACCAGCACTGAGCCCAACCTGACCCAGGGCCAGAAACACCAAAAGCAGCCCTCGAATCACCAAAGCACCCTATTGAAGGCATAAAATTGAGGAGGGGAACATGGAGAGGATTCTTTCATTAATAATGAATAGAAAGGTTGTGCTTTAATATGGATGAAGAACACAAGACCCTCAACTGTGCCCTCCACCTCGGCAGAGGTGGACGTACACAGTGTGGTTCCAGCTCAGGGCACATGGGACCATTTTGATGTCCCTATTTGGGCACCTGGAGTGTTTTGGGGGCCTGTGAGCATCAGCAGGGAGAGAAAGGAAGGAGCAGGATGGCTCTGGGTGAGCAAACTCCTGGCCCTCCACACCCTCACTAGATGTGAGACCATTTTGGCTTGCCCAGCGAAAGAGAAAGAGGAGGTCAGACTGGTATTGTATCTCTTGGCCAATTTCTACTCCAGGCCACCCACTCCCACCTCTGTGGTGTAGACTCAGTCATAAAGAGGCCAAAAGGACAGAAAATTAAGTTTTCTCTCCAAACCAAGCTGGAGCAAAAAGCCTAGAGGAGGAAATAATAAGCAGCACTGACCAATGCACCCCATTAACTGGGCTACCAGAGGGCAAAAATAAGGATGGGGGAGGATTGCAGGTGTCACAGAAGGAGCTGGAAGGGGTGTTTTTGGGTGAAAACCAAGGACAGAAAGGCAGACCTCAGTGTCAGTGCAAACGCTGGAGACGTGAACTTGGGGGACAAGAACCCAAACTGAGGAGCTCCACAAAGCTGAGCCCAGCCAGTAGGCTCAGCCTAACCACACCACCCGCCCTGGACTTCCCAGAGGGATGCTGCCAGGGAAGGATTTCTCTGCAGAGACCATGGCCAGGCAGGGAGGTGGCTGTAGGACCCCAGAGATGTCAGATGAGTGGCCCTGGTGACATCCCGGGTTACCCGGATGCCCCTGCCCACAGCACGACCCAACTCCCCCTGGAAATCCTCGTGCCATTTGTTGTATTTCAAACTGAATCGCCACAAACTTGTATCACACACTTACAATGCCATAAAATTACTTAATTTCATAGCTCTTGTATAACTCAGCTGGAACTATTATAACTCTAAATTTGCTGTATGATAGCGTGATGCCCCCACAGCACGATATCTCCTCCACAGGGCTGTCCCTGGGTGCCATCCCGGCATTGCCAACGTTTTCCACAACTTAGTTCCAGACTGCCAAAGCTCCGAGCAGCAGCATCCCAGTCCATTCAGAGCCGCCTTAATAAAATAGTGTGTTTTTATCTGCCAGGTGGTGCTGGGCGCCCCGTGCCAGAGGAGAGGCTGATGCAGCCGCCCTCCTCGCCGTAGTCCCGGCGTGTGGCAGGACTTCTGCTGTGATCGTATAGTGGTCAGTACTCTGCGTTGTGGCCGCAGCAACCTCGGTTCGAATCCGAGTCACAGCAAGGCTTTTGCAAAAACCTGCCTTGGGCACAAAAAGCGCCCGGTTGAAGACAGGAGGGAGGTGTCCACAAGGGAAACACTGAGAATTTTGAAGAAATCTCCCAGTTTTCCACCTCTTCCTCAACCCTTCCTCCGGGTTTTGCAAAACAAGGAGCAGGAAGACACTGTGGCCACCTCACAGAGTGAGAAGAGGTGGGAGGCAGCAGCTTGCTGCCCCAGGCTCAGCTCTAGAGAGACAAGAGAGCTCCTACCTGCCCTACAGGGTAGGAAGGATCTGCCACAGCTGCCACCTGAAGAAGGAAGATCAAGCTGATGCAGACCTGCTGCTGGCTCTCCAGCACCTGGGGAACAGGATTTTGGCTGGGACACCTCCAGGGATGCCTTCAGAGCAGGGATAAAACCCACCCAGTGCCGAGGGATGACCCTGACATACTGCGGGTCTGGGAATGGGAGGTCCAAGAGGAAGGTGAAGATCTCTGGGGTGCACCAAGATGTGCTTCAGCTTGAGGAACCTTTTTAAACTGTTGCCTTTACTGTTCAGGAGCCTTCAGACCACGGAGGCATCCTGTTTGCTTGGTCGTGGTGCCCTCTCCTGACAGCAGTGCAGAACTCACCCAAAAATGAAATTAGAGGGAGCTGCATGAATTGTCACAGTCGAGGCTCAGCTGCTGAAGAAGACACTACCCAATTTTTTCACCACTGCAGCAGAAATTGAAGGTAGCACCCAAGGCAGGTTATCTCAGGTGTCCACAGGGCTTGTGCATGGGAGAGGGAGGCATTTTTTTAATTACATAAAATAAATAATTTTTCTTTGGCACCTTAGCCATAGCAAGGAGCAGAGAGCAAAATTCGTTACGCGTTCACCTTTAGGATTTGCAGTTTATAGGGTACTACTTGCATAACTTCACACTCCTCTGATCTCCATTTACTGCTTCACTGAAAATACATATTTCTTTACTCAGAGAAAGCTCAAAAAGTGTTTTCCCTTCTAAAGACAACACAGAAGAAAAACATCTAGAGAAGGTGCCCTTTGGCAGCAGCGGTACCTGTCTGTCCTGGGGTTTGGGGTAGAACAGAACCAATTTTCTTTTCTGTGGTTTTACTTTTCAGTTAAGTCTCTTCTAACTGAGAACTGACTCCTACACAGCTCAAAAGCAGAAATACGTAATTTCTCCAATCCTCTTTTTTGCACACACCGCCTCTTAGAAAGTCGGTTTGGGGGATAAGGCCCTTAAGCTCATCTGAAGAAGAATGTACTGTGCTTGAGAAGTGGATGTATGTTTGGGTTGAAAAATGTCAAAATCCTAAAGGGGATATTTTTCATCCAAAATTACTCAGTTTGCTGCTAAAAGAGTTTCTGTTTTGCAGAAATAACCTGTGTGTATCCCCATACACAGCGCAATTCAGGGCTTAGCTGAAGCAGTGCGGTGGCCCCATGGGCCTCTGCAGCCTCTGCTCTCACATCAACCATCTTCCCTTAAAACAATACAGGGCTCTGCCCTGGTTGGAGCGTGTTTGGGATGACAGGGAATGGAATCACAGTCTGGCTGAGGTTGGAGATCACCTAGTTCAACCCTCTGCTCAACTAGGGCCACCCGGAGTCCAGACAGCTTCTGAATGTCTCCATGGATGGAGACTCCACAACCTCCCTGGGCAACTTATACCAGTGCTCGGCCACCCTCATGGTAAAAAAGTGTCTCTTGATGTTCAAACAGAGCCTCCTGTGTTCCAATTTGTGCCCATGGCCCTCTGGGCATCATTGAGAAGAACCTGGCTTCCATCCCAGGAGACATTCTCCAGTCACTTCTTCCACTTCATGGAGAAAAAACAGGTGCCCATCCTTTCGGAAAGGGATGCTGCAGAAGGTTTGGGTACCACCTTTCAGCAAGGATGGGAGAAGATAGCCCCTTGCTGCTTCATCCCCATTTCTGATGGATCAGCTGGAAGAGGTGCCCATTCTCTCTGTGGAGTCCTAAAGGATAAAGTCTTCGCCTGGACAGGGGCTTGAACCCTGGACCCTCAGATTAAAAGTCTGATGCTCTCCCAGCTGAGCTATCCAGGCTCCTGCTAGGGGAATTTTTGGGGGTTGTTTGACACAAGCAGTGAGGACCCCACTTTACTGTGTCACCAGAGGGACAATAAGGGGATTCCCTTACACATCTCCCACCCCAACAAGGACACCACTCAAGGAGGAGCCACCACCACAGAAGCTCTACCCTGCCCTGGCACCTCTTACTCGGGCAAGGACGGGGTCATTCGAGGAAGGGGAGGCATAAAAGCTGGGTCTGTCCCCTTGGGGACAGCCGAAAGCCAGAGTGACGAGGAGGAGGAGGAGAAGGAAGAGGAGGAGGAAGGGGACAACCCAGTGAGAGCTGTGGATGAAAAATCCTAACTCAGCAGCAGAAAATCCCAACCCAGCTTCCTCCCAAAGCCACAGTGTCCAGCATTGGCTGTCCCTGCAGGGAATGCACAACTCTCTGGGATGGAAAGGGCTGGGGGCAAGGTCCCAATAGTCCTTGTGTGTTTTATATTGGTATTTGGATCAACACTGGTCTTTAGTGTTATTAATGTTAATCATTTATTATTATTCTATTAACTCTGTTTATATTTCAACCCTCAGTTTTCCTTGGTTTTCCCCAATTCCCCTTCCTGTGTGGGAAGGGGTAATCGGGTGAGAGAATAATTGTCTAAACAACAAGAAATTGTTGTGGGTTCCTCAAACCATAACTCCGTGCCCTCAGATGGGGCTACAAACTCAAGTGGGCTCCTGAAGGCTACCCCTCCTTTTTTCCTGCCTTTCCTCCCCATTTCACGGGAATGGGCCCCACTGCTCCACAAGGAACTCACCCCACCAGCTCACCAGGAGACTGGCTGTGCCAGGGGGATGGAGCCCCCCGGGGGGGTAGGCGAGGGTTGCGTGGGCACCTGGAACTCATTTCTGCATCCTCACGTGGACTTATAGCCCCCTTTCCAAAACGCAGCACAGGCGTCTTCAATAGGATCTGTGGCCACACATTGCAAAAACAGCTGAAAAAGGCCCCCTGAATCTGAGATGTCACCCTCTTCTTCCTCCCCCTGGGGCTGGACTGTGCCCCAGGGTCCCTGAGGACCTGGCAGCAGCTCCCCCTTAGTGTCCCGGGGGGGCAGGGGCTGGATGGCTGGAGGGGGAACCAGGGAGGGACCAGGTCTCCCTCCTGGGGAAGGGGCATCTGGCATCGCCCCCGACGTCTTGCACCCTGGTCCCTTCTACCCTGTGTCCCTGTGGGCACTGCTGGCCTGGGTCCCCCTGCTTTCCCCTGGGGGTCCCTGAGGGTCTTCTCTCCCTGGTGCAGCACCAGGGCAGCTGGGGGGCTGCAGGGGGTCCCCCCAGTTGGGGCTGGTGCCAAGGGGACACCTACAGGGATTCGAAGCCGGCAGTGACCAGGAGCTGCAGGGTCCCAGGACACCTCTTGGGGGGACACAGGGGGGATGTTGCAACCCCACAGGGATGAGTGCCCACTTGGGGGATGCTGCATGGGGCAGCCTGGGCAGGGGGACACAGGGCAGGGGCAGTGCCTGGGGGGGCACTGGGGGACCTGCCACTGCCATGTGGCACCAGGGACTGTCCAGATGTGTCCTCACCTGTCCCCAACCCGATGTCTCCCAGAGGTTTGGGGTTCCCCTGGCCACATCAGCAGTACCAGCCCCCTCTTCCCAAGGGCAGGAAGAGTGGAGAGATGCTGTGTCCACCCCAGCAGGGTGCTGGGAGCTCTGGGCACCCCCATGGGGTAACCCCGGGAGTGGGGTGCAGGAGGAAGTGCATGGCAGCCACAACTCCAGTGGGGGGACACCAAGGCACCGGGAAGCTGCTATAATGACATCCCCGCTCTGCTGGCACCCCAAAGGCTCTTGGGGTGCAGAGAGCCCCCGGGCACCCCTGGGCTGCCTTGGCAGGGCATGGCATGGCCACAAGGCCAGTCCTTCGGGCCCTCCCCGTCCCTCCTCCCCATCACGGCCAGCCCCTTGCAGCTCTCCCCTCCCCTGCAGCCCGGGTGCCTCTTGGCTGGACCTGCGTAAAAAAATATAAAAGGCTGTTTTGCTTGGAAGACGTCCGTCCGGAGGATCCCGGAGGAGGCTGCCATGGGGAGCAGCGGCGGCCGGGTTGCGTTGCTGACGCTGTCGCTGCTCCTGCAGCCCACGTCCCAGTTCTGGCTCTTCAACGTCCTCTTTCCACCCACCACCACCCCAGAAGCTCCCCCGACCAACAGCACGCCGCCCGTGGTACTGGGTAAGGTCACGGGCACCACACGGGGTATGGGTGGGCACCCCGGGGGACACGCAGCCCCCCCCCAAGAGCTGGCGGTAAGGTTGGGGTGCCGCATTGCCAGTGGCTCTTGGCTGCAGTGGCCCTTTGGAGTCTGGAGCTGGAGCTACCAAGGAGGGGTGACACACAGCTCTCAGGTCCCCTCCTACCTGCCGGGCTGGGGATGCAGAGCTGGCCACGGTTGCCTGGAGCTGGAGGGGGCAGGCTGGGCACCCCAAAAAGCAAATGGGGCTCCAAAATCTCACAGCTGGCCCAGAGCTTGCTCGGTTCTGGGGGGGGCTCTGCTGGCAGAGGGAGGGTAGCTGCAGCTCGTCCTCATCTGCTGCTTCCCACAGCTGCTGCTACCAGTGCAGTGGGCCAGCTCCTGCCACCCCTTGGTCCCCCAAAGCCCTCTTCGTCCCGTGTCTTCTGCTGCTCCCTGGTGAGCAGTCATAGTTAAGTCATCCTCTCCAGCTCCAGAAGGGCATCCATCTGGCATCCCACCCTGCCTGGGGGACGGGGTAGAGGAGAGCAAAGCCAGCGGGCAGAGGTGCAAAGGGAGGCGAAAGGAGAGGTCGGGGCAGCACCTCGGGGAGGTGGGAGCAGCCACCACCAGCTGGTACCACCATCCTGCAGGGCTCTGCCTTCCTTTGCCCCTGTGCCATCACTGGGGACTGGAGATGGGGTTCTGCCATGAAACCTCTGCTGAGCAGAGTTGGGGTTTTCCTCCTTTTTCTTGTATCAAACCAAGTTTCCCCTTTAAAAAGAGAAGAGAAAAAGCAGAACGTCCCTGCTGCAATGCTGAGGGCTGACCCTGCCATCTCCCTTCACGGAAGGGAGCAGGGGATGGTGTCCAGAGCCTCGGTGCCCTGGGGCAGGTCCTGCTTGGCCCCACCAGGTGCCTCTTCTCAACATGACCTGTGATGGTTGCAGCATCTCCCCATGCCCCCAGTACCAGCTTCAGTCCCTGTCCTGTGCCCAGCTGGGTCCGGCTGCCCCATGTGCTGCTCGGCATCTGCACGTAGCCCATCCCCCTGGGCCGGGTGTCCCAGTAACCCCCCAGTGCCCTTGGGACCGCCGATAACCCCTCTGCCCCCACAGGAACTCCCTTAATAATTACCTAATGTCCTCTGGCAGGGGAGGCAGAGCTCAGGGCTGTGTGCCGGGGGCCAGGTGCTGGCTGTAAACACTTGAGAGCCGTCAGAGCAGCTCGTGGTCCCGCTCTGGGGAGGTCCTCTCTGCCTGGGGAGGTCCTCTGTACTTGCTCCCTACCTGGGTGCTCCTACACCAGGGTTCACTGGTTGGCCTGGTCCCCAGCTAGGTGCTTGAGAGGCAGGATTAGACCCTCCCTGTATCCCTGGGGAGATGCCAAAGAGGTGAGGGAGCTGGGAAGCCTGGTGAGGGAGGCAACCGCTACATCTCCTTCACCCCAGACATGGGACAAGGCTTTTGGAGGCTGCAGCCATGCCCCATGCTGGGGCCACGGTGGGTGGGATGCGGGTAGAGCACCCCCAGACCAGGCTGTCCTCCCACCCTGCAAAGGGGAAAGTGCTGTAGCTCCCCCAAATGCCTGTGCCCCCGTAGAGCCCAGGGTCCAGCAACACCTGAGGCTGGTGGGGACCAGGGGAAATGGGGCACATCTTTCTCAGATTAAAGATGCTCCTTGCCTGCATCCTTCAGCCCCCATGCCACTCAACATGGCTCAGACCCCACAGTGCTTGTGAGGTCCCCCAGCCACAGCACAGCCTGTCTCCAGGTCCCAAAGCAGCACAGGGCAGGCATCTGTAGGGACTTTAGGCCAGAAAGCAACTCGTGGTGTCCTTGGGGAAAGCGACTTATGTGGGACCAGCAACAAGCCACATAGCCAACAGTGCCTGCAGCAGCATCAAAGGTCCACATTGTCCCAAGCCATGTGTCTCCAGCCAGTCTTTGGACGCACTGGGGCCATGGGATTCATCACCCAGTGATCCCATCCCACCAGCCCCTGTCCCCTGCATCCCTTCACCTCCTGTCCTTGCCCTTGGGGTCAGCACTGACACCACGAGCTGGCTCTTGGCTCTTGCACACTGGTTGGGAACAGTCGTCATGGTGGCACCGGCAGATATATATATATTGGGGTGGCACCAGGGTGGGTGTCCCATCCCTGCCAGCAACCGTGCTGAAGCTCCCAGAGGCAGACCAAACCCCCCAGTGATGGTTGCCCTCCATCGAGGGAGCCCAGATCACCCGTGTCAGAGTGTGAACTTGTTTAAAGCTGCTCTGTGTTTACCGTAGGGGTAACACTGGGTTCCCGCAGGGTATGGTTCCGCTTGGCGCCAAACCAGCCCCGAGACCTTGTTGTGCCTGCACGGAGGGTTTAAAGTTCAGGAAAACAGTGCGTGGGCCTCGGGAGCAAGCACCAGGAGGATTTTCACCTCCATGGGCACTCTGTGTGTCCCCAAGCTGTCCCACTACCCCAGGACAAGGTGTCAGGGGTGCGGTAGGGTCGGACAGCCCTGTGTGCCACCAACTCCTTCCTCCCCACTAGGCTGTAGCAAGGGGAGGAGGAGGATGGAAGCCTCGCCAGGCATGGAGAGTAATTCGGGATGCTCCGTACTGGTGGGGATTGGGAGGTTTGGGCCAAGGGTGGCAGATCTGGGGGTCATCCCATAGAAAAGGCAGCTTGGAGGGTCCCTGAGGATGCGTCTTTAGCACCATTTCCATGGTAACCCCCCACCTCCACTCCTGTGCTGAGCAGGCTGTTCTCCAGGGATGCTGCTCCGGGAGGTCCCTGGTGGGGCAGCCCCAGGGAAGCTCTGCTTGGGGGCTGTGAGAAGCCCTGGGGCAGTGGGATGGGGTCTGTAACCGGCTCTGCTCTCCCTCTGTGGTGCCACCAGTGCCCGGGTGTCTCGGGAACCAGCTGGAAGCAAAGCTGGACAAGCCGGACGTGGTGAACTGGATGTGCTACCGCAAAACAGAGGACTATTTCACCATCTGGCTCAACCTCAACACCTTCCTGCCAGTGGGAGTTGACTGCTGGATCGATAACACCAGGTACTGCTCCCCCCCATCCCGGGAGCTTCCCCGGGGAAATGACCTACCGGGGATCTTCCTCCCCTCTCCTCCCCCTCCCAGCCATGACCGAGCACACGTGGAGAACCACGCGGCCGTTTGGGAACACAGCTGGCTGTCCCCTTCCCATGTGCCTGCCATGTGCTTGTGACCAGCCAGACGGTCCTCAGCACCCACTGGAGATGCTGTCACCCTGGCAGGGGCCACGGGGTGAGGGGACCATCACAGCCTGCTCCATCAGAGCCTCCTGCCCTGAGATGCTGGGCTACCAGCATGGACACTGGCTTGGCACCAGTCCACCTCCCCGTCCACATGACACTTGAAAAGAGCCACCCAGCTCCAAGCTTCCACCCAGTGATCTCCACCCCATCCCTTGGGGATAGGGTCCTTCTGCTACTTTCTCTCCTGTCCTGTCCCACAGGGTGGTGTACAATCGGACCTCTCGGAAAATGACCAATGCCCCAGGGGTGCACATCCGCGTGCCTGGCTTTGGCAAGACCTATTCCGTGGAATACCTGGATCAGAGCAAGTTGGCAGGTGAGAGGAGGAGAGACGCAGGGTGTTCCCATGTACCCCCTGCAAGTGGAGAGTGGTCTCCGTGTCTCCAGGGCAGACTAGTTCTTCAGAGAGCCCACATCACATGGGAGTGAGGGTCATAGGTCTCAGGCACGCGGTCCCTTCAAGTGTCAGCAGAGACCACCCCAGCCTTGATCCCAGCACACAAGCGATGCTTGGAGATGCTCTGGCTGGAGCCACCAAGCTACAGGACTTAGCGGAGAACATTGTGGCCATGAGCAGGACCAGGGTGGAAAAAGGTTGGCAGGAGAAAAAGGTTAGCACAGACCTAATTCCCACCTCTTCTCTCTGCCCGTAGGTTACCTGCACACCCTGGTGCAGAACCTGGTGAACAACGGCTACGTGAGGGACCAGACGGTTCGGGCAGCCCCCTATGACTGGAGGGTCGGACCCCGTAAGTTTGGGTTTTTGTGGCCACGGAGGGAGGGAAGCTCTCACAGGCTGTGTGGGCTGGCTGGCTTGGAGCAACCCTGGGGTATCTTTTTCTGGCACTCTCACATGAATTCATGGTGGCACTTGTGGCCTCTGCACCCACGCTTCTCTCTGGTCGGGGCTCCTAGGGTCAGCCCTGGAGCGCTGTGGCCATGAGCTGGTGTCCCTCTTATCCACAGAGGAACAACCCGAATACTTCCAGAACCTGAAGGCACTGATCGAGGAGATGCATGATGAGTACCAGCGACCAGTCTTCCTCATCGCTCACAGCATGGGCAACCTGAACATCCTCTACTTCTTGCTCCAGCAGACACAAGCCTGGAAGGATCAGTACATTGGGGGTTTCATCTCCCTGGGTGCCCCCTGGGGAGGGGCCGTCAAGCCCCTGCGTGTCCTGGCATCGGGTGGGTGACTCCTTGTGTGCAGCCAACTCCTTGCTTGATTTCCCTCCTGCAGAAATGGAAGGGTGGTGATGGGTAGGGAAAGGACACAGCGGTGGAAGAGGTGAGGGACAGGCAGCTGAGAGGTCTTTGGAGGTAGCACTCATGCCCTGGTGCTGATGCAGCTGCATCCTGCTGCATCCCGGTGGTGCAGAAAGCACCATGGAGGTTCCTGCCACATCTCCAGCAGCAGAACAGCAGCCCAGGACATGCCCTGAAGCTTCCTCTGCTTTCCATGATTGGGGCTGGTGGGTTGGTGTGTGTAGAAAACTGCTGTCACAAGGGTCCTCCTGCAGTCCAGCCTTCCCACTTCCTCCCCACCAGATCTCATCAGACAGCCTGCAGCACAGCCTGTACCATGCCCAAGGTCAACTCCTGAGCTAGGAATGCTCCTGGAAAGGCAAAACACCCATCCTAGGCAAGAAAAGGGCTCAGCCAAAAATCTTGGGGCCAAGGAAGCAGTTGGAGGCATGCTCACCCCCTTCTCATGGCCTCCCCAGAGTCTGCACCACCTCCAGCCACGCAGGTTGCAGGACCTTCACTCCAAACCATACAGCCCTTCTGCAGCAGGGGACATGGAGACCACCCAAGGGACACTCACACTAGGAGAGAACCCTTGCTTGGGTCTCCCCACATCTCAAAGCCCATGCCCCATAAGCTTTGCTGTTTTCAGGCTTTAATCTCCCTTCCCCCAGTTCCTCTTTAGTCTCTTTGCAGCCCAGAAAGCCACAATCACTTGCCTACTGCTGATAGCCCAGAATATCTACAAGTCACAAGCTAAGCCTCCAAAAATGCGTGGAATTAAAATCATGTGCTTGAAGGTTTTGACATCTGGCCCCTTGCATCACCCTTAAGTCATGTCCTCATATTTTTCTCTGTTGCCCCAAGGGCCAGAGACATTTTTAAGGTAACTTGAGATCATTGTGTGGTCTTGGGGCTCCAGACACACCAAAAATGCCGAGGCTTGCAAGATGTTTGTGGGTTGGCCGCCTGTTATCAGCGCCTTCATGGGACTCAGCAAACTCCTGCCCCTGCAGGCAGATGTGGAGGGGCTGGGCTCGTAGGGAAAGTCCAGGGCTGAGTTGCTGAGGACCATCACACACCCAGGTTTGTCTACCCTCAGCCCCTCTTAGCAGCCAGAGATGTCATTCCAGCGAGAAGAGTTTGAGGGATTGATGTGGTTATCTGCAGCCAGAAGGGTAAGGAGAGGACAATAAGGTCATGGGCAGGGCAAGGGTAAGAAGGGGAAGATCTGAGGTGGAACCATACTCTGGAGAGCTGTGAGTCGCTGACGGACAGGCTGACCCCAGCACAGCCGCCCGAGGGACACCATTTGTGAAGGTACATTTTGGTGCTGGTTCTCATGATCCCCTGTGTGTCCTGCAGGTGACAATCAGGGCATCCCACTCATGTCCAACATCAAGCTGCGTGAAGAGCAGCGCATGACCACCACCAGCCCTTGGATGTTCCCCACGAGCCTGGCCTGGCCCGAGACCCACGTTTTCATCTCCACTCCCTCCTACAATTACACCTACCGGGACTACAAACGCTTCTTCACCGACGTCAACCTGGAGGACGGCTGGTACATGTGGGAGGACATGAAGGACTTGCTGAAGGGCTTACCTCCTCCTGGAGTGGACACATATTGCCTCTACGGCACAGGGTACCCCACAGTGGAGACCTATATCTATGACGAGCGTTTCCCTTATGAGGACCCTGTGGACATGATTTATGGCGATGGGGACGACACCGTGGCCACACGCAGTTTGGAGCTGTGCAAGCGGTGGCGCAACCAGCAAAAGCAGAAGGTGTTCATCCAGGAGCTGCGAGGCGTTGACCACCTCAACATGGTCTTCAGCAACCTGACGCTCAGTTCCATCAACGAGATCCTGCTGGGAAACCCACAGGAGCAGGGGGAACCGGGGCAGGTGGGACCCAGCCCAGAGGCAGGGAAGGCAAGGAAGATCCTACCTGGATGGAAGGTCCTTAAGGAGCCCAAAAAGAACTGAAAGGAACGAGGGCCAGCTTCCCTCCGTGCTGGTAGCCACCACATCGCAGGGGAGCAACGGGCTTGGAGCTGTTTGGAAGGAAAAGGAGCAAGACCATCTCAGGTGGGTGGGCTGGCACCCACTTCCACAGTGACTGGTTTATTTTTTTTTCGGGAACGGCGATTAATTATACTTCCAAGGCTTGTCACTTCCCACTAGCGGGTGGATAATTAACCGTGCTGCCAGCTCATTAACACCACACTTGCGAATTACGGCGTACGCGCAAGCCCTTGGCGCTAGCAAGCCATGTCTAGGCACTTTGGAGGCTGCGGAGCTGCAGCCTCTGCTCACTTGGGACAGAGCAACTCACGTAACGAGCGCAGGGCTCTGCCTCACCGGGACGGTGATGGGGGTGGCACGGGGGTGGCACGGGGGTGGCAGGGCAGGTACGGCTCACAGGAGCACCTCTGCCAGCTGCCAGCGTGCAGGCAGTGAGCGAGGCTCATCGGGCAAGAGCAGCTGGAAATCGGCAGATTTAGAAAATAATAAACACACTTTGCTTCTGCGCGCCCAGCCTGCCTCCTCCCTGCCCGGCGGGGGAAAGCCCTCCCCAAAAACGGCGGCACCCAGGGGCTTTGGGAAAAGCCACATGCTTGGCCCATGGGACCAGGGCTGGCGATGGAACCGGGGCTGGGGACACGGCCAGAGTGACAGTGTGAGGGAGGGGGGTGACAGGATGGTGGCGGGTGATGGGACCAGGGCTGGCGATGCAGCCAGCTTGGCGGTGCAACGGGGGCAGCAATGCAAGTGGGGCTGGTGATGCAGCTGGGAGCAGGGACACAGCTGGGAGCAGGGACACAGCTGGGGCTGGTGACATGGCCGGGGATGGTGATGCAAATAGGATTAGTGACACGGTTGGGTCTGGGTACACAACTGGGGTTGGGGACACAACTGGGGTTGGTGATGTGACCGGGGCAGCAACGGAACCAAGGCAAATGCAACCGGAGCAGGAATGCAACCGGGGCAGCAACCAGGGCAGGAATGCAACTGGGGGCAGCAATGCAACCAGGGCAGCAACACAAGCGGGGCAGCAACACAACCGGGGCAGCAACTGGAGCAGCAATGCAGAGCAGCGATGCAACGGGTGCAGCAATGCAGCCAGGGCAACGATTCAACTGAGGCAGCAATGCAGCTGGGGCAGAAACACAAATGCAGCAGCAACACAACCGGGGCAGCAACCGGGACAGCAATGCAACTGGGGCAAATGCAACTGGGGGCAGCAATGCAGCCAGAGCAGCCATGCAACCGGAGCAGGAATGCAACCGGTGCATCAACACAACCAGGGCAGCAACTGGGACAGAAATGCAATGGGGGCAGCAATGCAACCAGGGCAGCAATTCAACTGAGGCAGCAACACAACTGGGGCAGCAATGACATGGGGGGCAGCAATGCAACTGGAGCAGCAATGCAACCGGTGCAGCGATGCAACGGGGGCAGCAACACATCCGGGACAGCAGTGCAACCAAGTGCAACCGGGGGCAGCAGTGCAACCGGGGCAGCAACAGGGCAGCAATGCAACTGGGGGCAGCAATGCAACTGGGGCAGCAACCAGGGCAGCAATGCAACCAGGGCAGCAATGCAACCAAGGCAAATGCAACTGGGGGCAGCAATGCAACCAGAGCAGCAACAGGGCAGCAATGCAACTGGGGGCAGCAATGCAACCGGGGGCAGCAATGCAACCAAGGCACACGCAACCGGGGGCAGCAATGCCATGGGGGCAACAACGCAAGCGGGTGGCAGAGCCGGCCCTGCCGCCGCAGCCCCCATTCCCCGTCCCGGCCCCGCTCCGCTCCCCTCCGCTGGTAGCGCCGGCCATGCGCGGGGGGCGGGGCTCCTCCCGCCACGCTCTCCTCCCATTGGCTGCGGGCGCGCCGGGCGCGGAGCCCATTGGCGGGTGAGGGAACGGGGGGGCGGGGCTGCGCAGCCCACGTGCCGCCGCCGCCGCGCTGGAGGCCATGGTGCTGGACCCGGGGGCGGCGG
>NW_015090776.1:4733298-4734019 GCF_001431845.1 Calidris pugnax | reverse complement strand
TCAAGTGCAACCGGGGGCAGCAGTGCAACCGGGGCAGCAACAGGGCAGCAATGCAACTGGGGGCAGCAATGCAACCAAGGCAAATGCAAGCGGGGGCAGTAACACAACCAGGGCAGCAACGCAACCAGGGCAGCAATGCAACCAAGGCAAATGCAACTGGGGGCAGCAATGCAACCAGAGGCAGCAACGCAACCAAGGCAAATGCAACTGAGGCAGCAATGCAGCCAGAGCAGCAGTGCAACCGGGGCAGCAGCCAGGGCAGCAATGCAACCGGGGGCAGCAACACAACCAAGGCAAACGCAACCGGGGGCAGCAATGCAACCAGGGCAGCAACGCAACCAAGGCAAATGCAACTGAGGCAGCAATGCAGCCAGAGCAGCAGTGCAACCGGGGCAGCAACCAGGGCAGCAATGCAACCGGGGGCAGCAATGCAACCAAGGCAAACGCAACCGGGGGCAGCAATGCCATGGGGGCAACAACGCAAGCGGGTGGCAGAGCCGGCCCTGCCGCCGCAGCCCCCATTCCCCGTCCCGGCCCCGCTCCGCTCCCCTCCGCTGGTAGCGCCGGCCATGCGCGGGGGGCGGGGCTCCTCCCGCCACGCTCTCCTCCCATTGGCTGCGGGCGCGCCGGGCGCGGAGCCCATTGGCGGGTGAGGGAACGGGGGGGCGGGGCTGCGCAGCCCACGTGCCGCCGCCGCCGCCGCCGCGCTGGAGGCCATGGT
>NW_015090776.1:4718345-4732793 GCF_001431845.1 Calidris pugnax | reverse complement strand
GATGCTCGGGGGGATGCTACCGGGCGGGTGGGGTGCTCCCGGAGGTGGGATGCTCCCGGAGGTGGGATGCTCCCGGGGGGGGATGCTCCGGGGGAGGGATGCTCCCGGGAGTGGGATGCTCCCGGGAAGAGATGCTCCCGGGAGGGGATGCTACCCGGGGGATGATGCTACCGGGGAGGGATGCTCCCGAGGTTGGGATGCTCCCGAGGTTGGGATGCTCCCGGGGGTGGGATGCTCCCGGGGGTGGGATGCTCCGCGAGGGGATGCTCCCAGGAGTGGGATGCTACGGGAGTGGGATGCTCCCGGCGGTGGGATACTCCAGGGGAGGGGATGCTCCCGGGGGGGGGATGCTCCGAGGTTGGGATACTCCGAGGTTGGGATACTCCCGGGGTTGTGATGCTCCAGGGTTGGGATGCTCCGAGGTTGGGATGCTCCCGGGGAGAGATGCTCGCTCTGGGGGAAGGGATGCTCCGGGGCAAGGATGCTCCGGGGTTGGGATGCTCTGGGGAGGGATGGTCCAGGAAGGGCTGCTCCTTGGAGGAGGAGGAGCATTTCTCCCGCTTGGTGCGAAGGTGTGGGTGTCCTCACCTCCAGCGATGTCACCTGGTGCCAACAGGATGTGTCGTAGTGGTCACACCAGCCAGGAGTCGGTCCATGGTCCCACATGGAACCAGGTGGCCTGCTCTCCTTCCTGGCTTCTGGTTGCCCCATCCCTGGAGGGGTTCAAGGGCAGGTTGGAGGGGGCTTGGAGCAACCTGGTGTGGTGGGAGGTGTCCCTGCCCAGGGCAGGGTGGAACTAGATGGTCCTCAAGGTCCCCTCCCACCCAAACCATCCTGTGGTTCTGCTGCCTGATCTTGCTCTGCTCTACATCTTTTCCACCCTGCCTTCAGCATGCTCGCCCTGTTATTTCTTAAACTCTTCTTTAGTTACCTGCTCTGCCAGGTAACCAGCTCACTCCGTGGTTGACGGTCATGCTGGTGCTGGGTGACGCTAACAGTGTCAAACTGGTTCTTGCTTATGGCTGCACGGTGATAGTCAGGAGCTGGGGCTTCATCAGGGACCTTTTCGTAGATACCAGGGTGGAAGATGGTCAGAGGACTGGAGCATCTCTCTGGTGAGGAAGACCTGAGTCTGTTTAGCCTGGAGAAGAGAAGACTGACAGGAGGTCTCATCAATGCTTGTCAATATCTAAATGATAGGTGGCAAGAGGATGGGATTTTCAGACTTTCCTGTGAGGGTGGCAGAGCCCTGGCAGAGGCTGCCCAGGGAGGTGGTGGAGTCTCCTTCTCTGGAGACATTCCAAACCCACCTGGACACGTTCCTGTGCAACCTGGTCTGTGTGACCCTTCTTCGGCAGGGGTTGGACTAGATGATCTCCAGAGGTCCCTTCCAACCCCTACCATTCTGTGATTCTGTGAAGGGACCTCAGGGATCATATGGTCCATCCATTTTGCTTACATTTTGCCCTCAGTGCCACAGAAATAGCAGAGAAGGAGCTGGAGCATGTGGTTGACCGCAAGTGGTCCTTGGCGTGGTTGACCTGGTGGTTAAGTCATGGTTTGTTTTGTTGTCTTGCGCGGCAACATCCGTAACACATCACCAAGTGTGGTGAGGAATGATAATAGTTGGTGTGGAGTCTACTTGAGGCAGTCAGTGTTATTTTGCTTAACTGCTTCCGTTGCTTGTACGCTGCTGAAATATTCCCAACTAGGTGCTGGGGCATGTCCAGAGGAGAGCCACCAAGCTGGTGAGGGATCTGGAGAACAAGTCGTACGAGGAGAGGCTGAGGGAACTGGGCATGTTTAGTTTGGAGAAGAGGAGGCTGAGGGGAGACCTCATTGCCCTCTCCAACTCCCTGACAGGAGGGTGTAGAGAGGTGGGGGTTGGCCTCTTCTCCCAAGGGAATAATGACAGGAGCAGAGGAAATGGTCTGAAGTTGGGGCAGGGGAAGTTTAGATTAGATATTGGGAAGAATGACTTTCCTGAGAGAGTGGTCAGGCACTGGAACAGCCTGCCCAGGGAGGTGGTGGAGTCACCATCCCTGGAGGTATTTAAGAAACATGTAGATGTGGCACTTCATGGCGTGCTCTAGTGCCCGGGATTGTTGGGTTGTGTCTCTTTGTGGGGTTTGGTTTGGTTTGGTTTGGGTTTTTTTGTGGTTGGACTCAATGATCTCAAAGGTCCCTTCCAACCATGAAGATTCTGTGATTCTGTGACTCTGCCTGGGAGAGTAACGGTGTGGGAACGTTGGCAAGAGAATGGTGCCTGGCCTTTGGAGTGGGAGGGGATGGCAGGAGCTGCTCCATCCCTTTGCTCCAGGGGCATCCAGCAGTGCCCCGAAACCAGTTTGCTCCTCAGACTGGGTGACCTGCCTCTGGCCAGAGCATCCTTTCTACCACATGGACCCCTTTTAGCTGCATCTGAGGATGGAAAACTCTTACCTTTTAAATTCAGGCATCTCTTTGCATCTCCGAGCTGGGAGCTGACCTCTGGTGTCTCGAATAACAACTTCGTCACTGATTTATTTATCATTTTTTCGAATGTTTACTTATTCTTGCGTGGCTTCCTGTATCTCTGCCTGATTTATTACCCCCCACCCCGCCCCCCGATCCAGGCTTGTTCTGTAAACAGCTTTCTGAGCAGTTAGTCATTTCCAGTGCCCGCCGAACCTCTGCCCTGGATAAACTGGTGCCAGCCCTGCTGCTGCAGGGGAGACAGTCTGACTCCGCTGAAACCTTTTCAGTCTTTTCTCCCTGCATTTAAATGCATTTTGTTCCCCAAACAAAGTGGTAAAATGAGCTCTTCAGAGCTATTTCCACCCTCCCGCCCCTCCTTGTCTTCTCTTTGGGTACATTTGGCTTGCGACGTAGTAAAAGATGAATAATTGAGGTTATTTGTCTCCGCGCATTACTTCGGGTGAATGAAACTAAGCGCTTGTAACCAATGCAAATGATCTCACCCTGGACCCTAAAACCCTTTGCAAGAGACACTCAGTGTTGAGTCTTTCTGCCGGCGTTTCTCCAAGCTCTCTGGTGACCGTGCTCGTGCCCTGCAGTAACCTCCTTCCAGTCTCTTTTATTTTGGGAAACTTCTTGCCTTGCCAGCTAACTATTAGCTATAAACTGCTTTTTGTTTTTAAAAATCTGCATTCCTCGTGGAGCTTAAATAAATGAGAGGTTTTGCATCCTTGGAGAAGAGCCGACAAACCAGCACTAGCTCCCTGCTCCCAGCTTGCTGCTCCTCCAGCTGCTCTGCACGTGCTTTGGGGAGAGGTTCTTTTATTATTTTTTTTTAATAGAAAATTGAATAAACCAGAAGGATTCTTCTAGTCCCATGGAGGCTCATCATACTGATCACGTCCCTGGTTTGTCTCAGGAACGCCGGGAGCAACCACACTGAGCTGGGGCTGGGAGATTTGTTGTCCTTCAGCACAGGGCGGGTGTGTGATTTTGGGCTGCCCGCAGATGCTCAGCGGCCTCTCAGGAAACTCAGCTTGGTATTTTAGGAATTTTCGCTCTCTGGATGAGGAGGTCAGCTCTTTGGTCCTTCTTACTCCCGGGCACCAGCTGTGCTGGGTTAGTCTTGGCTGGGAGCTTTGGGTCCCCTGGGAGGAGAGAGCAAGGGGCTGAGCAGAGGCGGGAGGAAGAAATGGTCCTTTTTGTGCCGCCAGCAGCAGGAGGTTCCTTGTGCTACAAAAATGATTGTGATCATTCAGCAAACGAAGAAAAAAAAAACAAAACAACACCCCAGCAACAACAACAACAACAAAAAACCCCACCAAAAAGTGACACAAAAAAACCTGCACATCTTCTCTCAGAAAGATGCAATAACTGACTCGAGAATAAAAACTGTGCAGAGAAAACCCTTCAGGGATGGAAAAATCAGGACCTTCTGCAGGGGAGGCTGCTCATCCAGGAGGCTTCTCGATGGGGTGTTTGGTGGTTTGAGCCTTGTTACTGGTGGTGAGGACCCATCTCCTGATCCCGAGTGACTTTAGGGGATGGGACCTCCTCTGCAGAGCCCCAGCCTGGAGCCCCTAAGGAGCAAAGAGGGTTTGCTGAGCAGGAGGAGGTAAAACACACACCATTCATGAGGAGCATGTGCTCCTGGGCTGAGAAGCTCGGCAGCCAGCTTTACAGGTGCAATAAAGCTGATGGAAGAACTCCAGAACTGGGGCAAAGTCATCATCATACATTAATAGGCTGGAGAAAGTCACTGCTTGAAAATGTCCACCACAAAAAATCACTTTTGGGGGAGGAAACCTGCTAATGATAGGCATTCTGATAAATGAAACCTCCTGGTGCAAGTGCTGGAGTTTGAGAGGAGAACCAAAAGCAGGAAAGATGGAGATAATCACGGCTTTAACCCCCAGAGGTGATGCCATTCCCCTTTGCCTGGTGCCCACAAGAGATTGCAAGGGTGATGCAATCAGGTCCTTGCGAGGGTGATGAGAAGCAGAAAGAACATCCTGCGGGTCATGCTGATTGTGTTAGGTGTCCGTCCGTCCATCTGTCCTGGTGGCCACCTCCAGCTGGCTCAGTCTCCTTGTTTTCTTAGCTATTGCAAAGCCCCACGTCTCACCGTTAACCAGGGTTGGTCTCTGCTGGGTTCTATGGCATGTGGGGTTTTAAGATGTGTTTATAAGCAGGGAGGGGGTTTGCCCTGATGTTTCCTCTCTGTTTCCCGTGGCAGGCCATCAGGATCATCCGTGCCGTCCTGGAGAAGTACGGGACCTACGAGAGCTTTGAAGTGGCCACGGGCGGGAGGCTGCTGAGCAAGTGCCAGATCTGGTCCGTGATCCGAAAGTACATGCAGAAGGAAGGCTGCGTGGGAGAGGTAATGCCGCGTCCCTGCCTTAGCGCTTGTCAAACACAGCTGCAAAATATTTATTTTCTGATAAAAAAAAGACTCAGATTAAGAAGTGGTTTGGGTTTTCTTCTCTGAGCTGTGATGTCCTTTCGTCTCTGGCTTGGCTGCGTTGGCTGTACCCTAGTGTTGGGGTTCCCCACCAGTTTCCCTTGATTTTTTCAGTGTATATCTCCCTTTTATGCTTGAGAGAGAGAGAGAGAGAGAGGAGATGCTGCTTGTCCGTGTGGCCGTGTGAGTCTTTCTGCCAGCGTTTCTCCAAGCTCTCTGGTGAGCCTTTTGCAGGCATGGGGCATCAATTACCCCAGGAAGTCCTCTCCTGCTGATCACGGTGGTACAGCTGACAGCTTACGTGTCCAAAAGCAAAGCCAGGGGGAGAGATTACCTCTTGTCCCATGGGATGTGCCGGGTTATGACACTTTGGAACCCCAAGCTTGGGTTTTAAGGCTGGGATACCTGTCATTAGGAGACAACGGTGGCCATGGGGAATGGAGCAGGGGGGCAGTTCAGCATCTCTTAGTCTGTTTTCTCTCTGCCCCCAGCAGTACCCAGCATGGGATGTCCCATGGCTTTGGTTAAGGGGCTTTTTTTTTTCCCCCTTCCTGCCAGCAAGGAAGCAAAACACTTCCACTGCCCTGGGTTCACGCAGTGAGAAGGATTTATGGACCCAGCTTGGATTTTTTGGGGCTGGCAGGGCTGCCTTTGGCTGTTGGCCGCAGTGCTGGCTGGTGGTGGGGGGAGGGCTTCCTCACTGCTGCCTCTTGGCCAGACTATTTTTTCTAGCTGTTATTTTTCACCTCTGTCTCCAAACAGGTTCATTCACAAGCAGTTCCCCAAAGCATCACCTTGCTCGGTGGTACCCAGTGCATTTCATGCCCACAAAAGAGGGAGTGAGCAGTCCCCTGAGGTCCCACCTCCTGGTGGGACATGTTCCCACCTCCTGAACAGGACATGTTCCTCCTCCTACCCCCTGGGTTTGCCCTGGGAATGGCCCTGGGATGTGGATTTGGCACCTTGGTTCCTCCTAAGCCTTTCCTTAGGACAGAAAGGATCTCTGCAAACCTCTGACTGTAACTCAACTGCCTTTGAGCACCCAGAAGGGGTCCCGGTACCGAGCCTAGCTGCTGGCCACCCTTACACACCTACACTTATGACTTGCTAGTTGGGGACTATCTCTTGATTTTATTTTAGTAATTGATTACATTCAGCTGTTTTGCTCTTCTCCGCTAATCTAAACCCAAACTGAGCTCTGGCTGGGCAGAAAGCCATTTTTTTGCCTTACATATCGGTGTACAACTGGCTTCCTTCCAGCCCTGTGAGATTTTCCCTTTGCTGGAGGGAACGTGGGGCTCAGTAATTACGTTTGCACATCGGCGTGCGAGATACGTGGCCTTTGTATCCAAACCTTTCGATAAGTGCTCTTAAAACCATGAAAGCCTTGGTTTGTTCCTTCCCACCCGTTACAGATTTTGCTGACTTTCTCTGGGGCGGGGAATAGGGAAGGTTTTTTTTCCTTCTGCTCTTGATAGGGGGACGTTGGCAAAATTTGCACCACCACCCCCCGGCCAGAAAAAAAAACCAAACTTGGTGGAGCTTCTGCGTCGCTGATGATGTGACACCCTGCCAGGGAACGGGGGAGGTTCAGACGTGTGTCTGTGATTCCTGACTTTCACCCCGTCTGCCCTGCTGTGCCGTTTGCTTCCCTGTTGCCTACTGATCCTGCTGGCTGTCTTTAAAAAAGAAAAAAAAAGAAAGAAAAAGAAAAAAAAAAGAAAAAAAAAGAAAAAAAAAAAAAAAAAAAAGAAAAAAAAAAAGAAAAAAAGAAAGAAATAAGGGTGAAACTCTAGCGTGGGGGTTTGCGTTAGGCCAGAGACTGACCTGCAGCAGGCAGCGTGTCCAGGCTGGTGGTGGTCGCTGTGGGTGGCTGCCCCTTGTCCCCGGTGCCCGTCGGCGAAGGCAGGATCCCGCTTTCCCGCGCCACAGGCAGCTCATGGGTGAGTCCTTGCGCTACAGTTCACTTTGTGTCTTCAAAAGCTTCTTTGTTGAGGGTCCGAGCTGCAGGTGCTGAAGCTCTTCTGCTTTTTCTCCTGGCTTAGGACTGAGGTGGTGCTGCCGGAGCTCAGAGGTCTCCGTACGGATTTTGGTGAGCAGCAGAGAAGCCCTTGGCCACGTTGGTAAGTGCTGCATGGCAATCCCTGGGTTTGTGAAATGTTGTTAGCCTAAATAACGCTTGCTGGCATCTTCTGGGATCCCATCGGTGGTGCTTCGCCACCCTGGAGCTCCTCAGAGCCAGCGCCTTGTTGGCATGGGAGGTTCTGAGCAGATGGGCAGGCTGCTGGTAGCACCAGGGAGTTGGGGAGAGGCAGGAGCCCATGGCCCCATGCCACGGGAACCATCAGTAGTCTTCCCTTGGATCCTGGCAAAAAGCTCTTTCTCCATCGTTCCATCCACAAAAGCTGAGCAGAAGCTTTGTGGACTGTGAGGATGTGCTGGGGATCCTACTCTGAACATGAGAACCGACCTGGAGAACTGCTCCAGGAACAGGACTTTGCCTGAAGTTGCACCCCCTGTTTGTAACAGCTTCTGCAAAGCTCCAGGGTCCCAAAATAAGGCAAGTGGTGCTGCTCAGTGGGCGGATGGGCTGCTGCAGCCAGAGGAGGGCTGTGGGCAGTGTGAGGAGGGTGTGCGAGGCTGCAGGCTCCAGAGATGCTGAGATGCCCTTCCCATTGCTCCAGGAGAGTCGGCTCTGCACGGAGCGGCTCCCGGCACCTCTGTTTAATGAGAACAAAACAACACTCCATCATTGCATTGGCAACTAAGGGAAAAAAAAATAAATAATCCAAGCCAATGCCTCTAAAAAGTAATCAGACTGACATCTGAAGAATGACATCGTGGGGTTTCGCCCATCATCTTCTCACCCTGGTGGCCCCCATCAGGGGACTGTGACCAGCAGCTGCACCCGGGGCTGCAGGAGCTCTCAGCCTCTCCGAGCCATGTCTAATCCTGCTTCCCAACCCCTGGATCAGCCCCTTCCCGTCCCTCATTCCTCTGCCCAGCATTGTCCCAGGATCTTTCCATCCTTAGGACAGAGATGGGGAATTTCTCTCCGGGACACAGCAACCCTGTGTCTGCCTGAGTTGGGGGGTGTTTCTACCTGCAAAACCCCTGCCCTTAGTTTTCCTTCCTGGCCATGAGCTGTGACAAAGCTTGTGTTGCCAGTCGAACTGTTTGCTGATGTTTCTTTGTCCTGAATCTGCTTCCTGACCCCTTCCCTTGATGCCATCCAGCTCTTGTACAGGGAAAAATAGTTTCCACTCCTTGACTTGAGCGTTGCTGTTCCTCTGTTCCTTTTACCTTCATCATGAGAAAGGGAAAAAAAAACCATCAGAAGTGTTCCCTTTACCTTGAATTCTTCCTCCAAAGGCACTGGAATACTTTTGCTTGGAGATTTTTCTTGATTCCCCAAAACACCGTTACTTCAGCTCCACCCTTTCCTCCGTGCTCTGCCTCCAGCAGCGTCCCAGTTTGTTGCAAACTGAATTTTTCTGTGCCCTTGGGTCTTTCTCCAGATGCCATATTCCAAGGAGGGCTTCGTTCTGCATTTCAGCTCTCACTGCCTTGCCTGGAAAGGTCTCACACAAGACCTGATTTCAGAGCTGACCATCGACGCCTCGGCCGTCTCTTTGTTTCCCAGCTGTGTGCTGCCTCTCTGTTTGCTCACCCTGCACATGGTGCTATCAGATAGGGAAAAAAAAAGGGGGAAAACGTGGGTTTGGACTGTGCAGTTTGCTTCCTGCTCAGGCTGAGGGGCAGCACCGGCCCCTCTGCGATTTGGCTGGGCTCATTTGCAGATCGTTAATGCCATGGCTTTTGCCAGCTCAGGATGGGAATGCCCAGCCTGGTGAGCACTGTAGCATAAACAGCACACACACACGCCTTGATAATATTGAAAAAAATCCACTCTTTTTAAAGCCAGAGCACTCTGCTGAGTGAATTGGAGCAGGGTATATCTCTGCTTCGGGGGGAGCTCAGCCCTGGTAGGGTGCCAGGGTCCTTGCCTGTGTAGCAGCAGGGAAGATGCACAACGTGGGACACAACATTCCTAGTAAGGCAGAGGAAAAAAGCCATGGAAAAGTGATGGGCAGACATTTGGGTTACAATAAAAAGAGTTTTCTTTAGTGGTGGGAATTAAGATGCCAGTGCAGAGGGGATGGGAAAGCTGGAGGTCAGTAGAGAAGATCTGCGTGGAGCGTTTACCCATGGAACACTCAATGGAGTTAAACCCCTGGGGTTATGCAGTATTTCCCTCTACAGTTTTCACATGTGCTCGTGTTGTTTTCAGACACAGCTTCTGAACGTGCAGGAGGAAAACTGAACAGCTGGGGGGACCCCAGGCGAGCATCAGCCTCCTGCACCCCCCTCCCTGCCGCTGGGCTGACCCCACCGCAGCGAGTCCTGCTGGTACAGGGGGGACCTGGAGCTGCTGAATTCTGCTCACAGGGGGATGGTGCCTGGAGGAATCCAGCATAATGTGCCTGAAAAATGGAGAAAAGCAGAGAAGGGTAGTTTGGAGGGGCACGATATTACTTTTTTTTTTGTTGGGCTGAGGGAAAGCAGGTGTGAGACTGAAAGCACTTATCCTAGGGAAGAAGTTAGTTTTTGTACATCTAGTATCCTAAATTCCAACATCCTTGGGTTTTATTTTTCCTCATATAGGGGCAGTGGAGCCTGGCAAGACAGAGAGATGTGGACCTGGCCTTGCAGACTGCTCCCAGCCAGCCAAGCATCCCGTTATCCTGGTGGTGGAGCTTGGGCTGACACGGTCCCTCATCCCTGGCGCTCCCTGGAAGAGCCGCAGGTAGATCAGCAAAGACCTGGGGACTGTCACAGGGTGCTGCAGCGTCGTTGAGGGAGCAGGAAAAGTGCTGCGACGACACAATGTATTCCTCACCTTCCTTTTGGTTTAAACTCTGTCCCCTGTCTCTCCCTGGCCCCACCCCCATCCCAGGATTTCCGCCTCCGCTACTCGCATTTGGGATTGCCACGTGGGATGTCCAGGTTGTGTTCCCACCACACTGAGCTGCCCTGAGAGGTGGGAGTGGGTTAAAATCACAGCCAAACCTGGCTCATTTGTGCCTCCTTACTTCTGCTTGTGGTGGAGCCTTAACCTTCCCTGCCTGTTGCAGCTCCAGATGGGGCCGTTAGCAGAAATTAGTGCTGCTGCCAAAAGTCTTCACCCCACCCAAAGCCCCCTCCCATGTGATGGTGATCCTGCTGGAGACTAACCTAGAGCATAAAACCAGTTCTAGTCTGGATCAGTCCCTGCCTTGGTTTGTCCCAGGTCACCCAGACCGGTGACTGGACATGGGAGAGGGCAGGAGGGAGCAGCCCTTATTTATTTTGACTTGTTTACTGGAGCAGAAATACAGCTCGAGGGGATGTCCCCAGGCCAGGAGTGAACTGGCAAGTCTTTTCGTGGAGCTGGAAGGATTCACTTTCAGGCTGGTATATTTTAAGCCAGGTAAGCACTTGCACTGTAAGTATTTTATGCTGTTCCTTTGCCCGGTGGTTGACTCTGTCCAGTTACACTCCTGCCATCCGCGAGCAGCTGTGCACAGTAATAAATAAATCCGGGTGAAAGCAAACCCATTCGGTCTCCTCTCCTTTTTTTTTTTTAAAATAAGAGAGAAGAATTGTCGCGTAGTAACGTGTGTGCACATTTGCAGCCTGAAAAGTGTCAGCTGTGAAATAACAAGATGGGCATTAGGGTTAAGATGTACACGGGGGAAGGGTTTTGAGATGGAAGGCGCAGCCACACCTCGGATGCCAGAGCTGCTGGGGATGCGGTGGAGCCACAGCTCTCCTCTGGTGATGCTGTGGCTTGAGGGGCTGCAGGTCTCAAGTTGGATGGGCAGAAAAATGCTGCTTGGCCAGCACGTTGACGAGCTCATGTCTTGGCTCCGGCGCTCACAATAGCCAGGTTTCCCAAAATAGATGTTGGGGGTTTTTTTTCTGTATAAAAAGATGCTCTCCAGTCCTGCGCGTGCGTTGCCCATCGGGGCTGGTTCTTGTTGTGAGGGTGGGCTGGTGTGGCTCCATCCTCGCTGCTCGTGTCTTGGGGCCTCAAAAGAGAGAATCTACAGGAGAATCTGTCAAAAGAGTCGTTTAGATGTGGTGTTGGGGGATGTGGTGTAGGGGAGAACTTTGTAGAGTGGGGTTGATGCTTGGACTCGATCCCAAGGGTCTTTTCCAACCTGAATGATTCTATGATTCTGCGGGGGTGGGGGGGGGCTGTAGAGGCTGGACCCATAACGGTGCTGTTGGTTTATAGAGTGGGGTTGATTTGGTGACCGAATTTGCCGTGTTGCTCCATGCTGGTGGGGATGCAGGAGTGGGAGTGGGCAGGTCTCCGGAGGATGCCCATTGCCTGTGGCCACTAAATTGTGTGGGAACAAGCTGTTTGGGGGGGATGCTTGTGCCAGGCTGCCCAGGAGCTGCTCACCCCCACCCCCCGCCACGGTACCCGCTCAGGTTTGCTGGCTGTGAAGAGGTTAAAGAAGTTATTTCATATCCCCCTCCCCCCCCCATTTCCTCTCGGCACCCACTCCCTCCCTGCTTCTGCCATCTGTGGTTTCTTTGGGGTCACCACACCTTGGTGATGCTGCCATCTGTGGCATCGGTGGCTTTTTCTGACCATCTGCCCCCATCTCAGCCTCTCCTTAGAGCCAAGACCCTGCAGAGCATCTCCTCCCCCAGCAGTGTTGACACCAGTTGCCTCCTCCTTTTTGTTGTGCAGGTGGTGGTGCAGCTCACCGACGACCTCCTGTCCCAGGCGGTGATGATGGTAGAGGACAGCCGGCCAACGTTGGCCATCAACCTTGCCGGAGCCCGCCAGCACTGGCTGGAGGGGATGCTGCGCCACGAGATAGGTCAGTGGGGCAGGGCGGGGGGGATGCTGTGAGCATCCTCTGGTTGTCGCCGTGGTAACGGCCCGGGAGGGGTGTGGGTACCATGGGGCAAGGTGATGCCCACTGGGTCCTGGGCAGGTTTCGGAAGGGGCTGAGGCCACCTGGGTGGGAGGAAAAGGGGGTGTGGGGCACCCACCCTGGCACTGGAGTGAGCAGATGTCCCATGGTGGAGCTCCAGCCCACGCTGGAGCTGGCACCCATGGGGGCTGGGTCTCAACCCCAATCTAGTGACTCGGGAGACAGGGTGGTTGAGCTTTTTGGAGGCTGTGGCCGACGGCGCTGGCTCCCATCCTCCCCTCCCCAGGCACCCACTACATCCGAGGGGTGAACAACACCCGGCAGCCCTGGCACAGCTCCGAGGGCCGCAAGCAGTACAGCCTGAAGCCCGCCAACCCCACCGAGGAAGGCTTGGCCAGCCTGCACAGTGTCCTCTTCCGCAAGCAGCCCTTCCTCTGGCGGGCAGCCCTGCTCTACTACACCATCGAGCGGGCCAGCCGCCTCTCCTTCTCCGCCCTCTTCCAGGACCTGGAGCAGTACGTCCAGGACGCTGGCGTCCGGTGGGAATACTGCGTGCGGGCCAAGCGGGGCCAGACAGACACCTCACAGCCAGGTACTACTTGGGCCAGTGGTGCAAAGCCTTTTGAGTTTTCAAAGGGGTTTTATCTGTCTGTTTTTGAAGAAAAAGCAGAGGTGGGGATGTTTTGGTGCTGGGTGGGTTGAGCATGGCTGACCCCTGTTGTCACGGCAGCCTTTGAAATGGTGGCTCTGCCCTCCCCCCGCATCCCTCCCCCTCCCTGGCACCCTTTCCTATGGCTTTAGACTTGCCTTTATGGCAGCAATCTCTTCCTTCAGCTGCTTCGGCTGCTCAGGGATGGATGGGGTCCCCACCTCCAAGTATGATGGGAACAACTCATACGATCTCCCAGGGAGGCAGGAGCCAAAGGAGGGGGGGGGGAAAGAAATGAGCATTTCTGGGGACACGTTTAGGTTCTTGCAGTGGTTCACCTTTAAAAACATCCACTGGGAGGGAGGATGAGAGCATCCCCGTGAGAGGTTTGGGGGTCTCTCTGCACCCAGCCACCTCCATGGTCCCCAGCACTGCTCATCCTTTGGGACCCAGCGGTCCTGGCCGTGGCACCAGCAAGGTCTGAGCCCTGGTACGCTCATGTCATCCCGCTTTGACTGGGGTCAGCAGATGTTCTGGAGGGTGGTGGAGGACCAGGCTCCCCCTCTGCAGCCTCTCCTGCTCTTCCAGGCTGTTTCAGTAAGGATCAGGTCTACCTGGATGGGATTCTCCGCATCCTGCGCCATCGGCAGACCATCGACTTCCCGCTGCTGGCTGCGCTCGGAAAGGTAACGGCTGGGGCATCATAGAATCATAGAATTGTCCAGGTCTGGAAGGGACCTCCAAAGGTCATCTAGTCCCACCCCCCCGCAGTCAGCAGGGACACCCCCAACTAGACCAGGTTGCCCAGGGCCTCGTCGAGCCTCTCCTTGAATATCTCCAGGGAAGGGGCCTCAACCACCTCCCTGGGCAACCTGTTCCAGTGCTCCACCACCCTCACAGTGAAGAACCCTCTCCTCATCTCCAGTCTAAATCTGTTCCCCTCCAGCTTGAAGCCATTGCCCCTCGTCCTGTCACTGCAGGCCTTTCTAAACAGGTTCTCCCCAGCCTTCCTGTAGCCCCCTCAGGTACTGGAAGGCTGCTATTAGGTCTCCCCGGAGCCTCCTCTTCTCCAGGCTGAACAACCCCAGCTCCCTCAGCCTGTCCTCGTAGCAGAGGTGCTCCAACCCCCTGATCATCCTCCTGGCCCTCCTCTGGACCCGCTCCATCAGGTCCATGTCCTTCTTATATTGAGGGCTCCAGACCTGCACACAATACTCCAGGTGAGGTCTCACCAGAGCAAAGTGGCAGAATCCCCTCTCTGGACCTGCTGGCAACGCATCTTTTGATGCAGCCCAGGATGGGATTGGCCTTCTGGGCTGCAAGTGCCCACTGCCTGCTCATGTCCAGCTTCTCCTCCACCAGCACCCCCAAGTCCCTTCCCTCAGGGCTGCTTTCTAACACCTCACCCCCCCAGTCTGTGTTGATGGTGAGGATTGTTCCAGCCCAGGTCCAGAACCTTGCATTTGCTCTTGTTGAACCTCATGAGGTTCACCTGGGCCCACCTCTCTAGGTCCTTCTGGATGACATCCCATCCCTCTGGTGTATCGACACCACCACACAGCTTGGTGTCATCTGCAAATGGTACCTTTAGGCTGATGGTGCCTTTAATCCCTCTGAAGGGAGGGGGAGGGGGTGATCCCAGAGCCCCATCCCAGAGCTCAGGTGGGCTCCCACAGGTCCATGTTTTCCTGAAAACAAGCCCTTGGCTACCAGCCCAGCAGCTTTTTGCCGTTTTGGTGGAGCACAGGGAGAGAAGATGTGAGGAAGGACAGGACAATCCATACCCCTCCGCAGGAGACCCTCGGGGAGAGACTTAACCCAGTGGGATAAGCTCTGCTGGCCCTTGGCCACACTGGTCCTGCTGGCACCTGTCCCTGCAGGGACCCAAAATGACCAAATCCTTGCAAATCCCCTATCTTCAAGCAGCTCTGCCGGTGCCTCCCCAC
>NW_015090776.1:4717800-4718335 GCF_001431845.1 Calidris pugnax | reverse complement strand
GCATGACACCCGGCGGGTGGGGGGCAGATCCCCCTCCTTGGATGGGCTGGATGCCGATCCCTGTCTCCCCTCTTCCCATCAGGTCTCCTATGAGGATGTGAATCGGCTGAAGAAATTTGGGGTGCTGGAGAAAGCCCGCATCCCCCACTTCATGCAGGACCTGGAGAGGTACATGAAGCAGCTGGACCACATCGTCACCACCAACGGCCTGAACGAGGAAGAGCTGGAGCAGCTGCTGCCTGACTGAGGGGCAACCCCCCACCGCCCCCTCCCCCCAAAAAAAAGCAGCTCCCCGAGGTCGTAACTGGTGCCGTTTATTGGGTATTGATTGGGGCTGGAGCCTGGAGAAGGGCAGAGCCTGGGCCACCCCTGCGCCCGGGCGGCCGTTGTGCATGTTCTGCTGTGTAGGGTAGCACGGCCGGGAGGGCCGGTGTGATTAGTGTCGATGTGTGTGTCCCCCCCCCCACCAGACACCATCCCCTGTGTATTTTTGGGGAGGGCTGTGCGGCTCCGCGTGGCTTCGGGGAGCCGGAGA
>NW_015090776.1:4623001-4717790 GCF_001431845.1 Calidris pugnax | reverse complement strand
GATTCGTGTCGATGTGTGTGTGTCCCCCCCCACCAGACACCATCCCCTGTGTATTTTTGGGGAGGGCTATGCGGCTCCACGTGGCTTCGGGGAGCTGGAGAAGAGGGGTGAGGGGGAGCAAGGGCAGAGCTGGGGGGGACACGCTGGTCCCCAGGGCTGGTTGGGATGGAGAGGGGAGGAGAGGGGTGCCCTTAGGGTGCCCCCCAGCAGAGCGAGGACCCCTCCTCAGGGCCTGCAGATGGGGCTGGGAGCTCTGTGCAGGGAATCAGGGCTGGCCCCCACCCACCCATCGCTCCCCATGTGCATTTCCCACTCCCTCCCCCTTCCCTCACCAGCAGCAGGAAGGACTTTAACCCCTCCTGCCCCCAAAATACCAATTTCTGCTCTGCTCTCCCCCTACCCCCCCAGCTCCTAGATGTTTGCCCACAATTAACCATCGCTCTGCACCCCAACTGCAGCCACCCTGCCAGGCTCAGAGGCACAGGAGGACTCAGGGCAGGAGATCGGGCTTGGATGTTAGGAAAAAAACGTGGAATAAAAACGATGTAATGGAAACAGAAGGTTGTGGATGGCGTCAAAGGGCAGGCTGGGACCCCTGTGGACACCCACCGGGCATCCCGCATGGTTGCGAGCTGGTGCGTCAGGAGCAGGAAGGGGTCACCAGAGCGTGTAACACACCACAGTGGGCAGGGGGGACATTAATAAATCAAAGCAGGCGAAAGCAGAAGCTGCCCCGAGCTGTTCCGGGCTTTTTAACACGTGGTTTCTGCAGCAATCCTGGCACCCCAGCTGTGCTGCCCCTGGGAGAGCAGATTTAAAAGAAAAAAGGGGAAAAAAACCAACACAGATTTAGTTTTTTGTTTCCTTTAGCCCCAGCCTTTCATCCTGCTGAGCTCCTGCAAAGGTAGCACAGGCCAAAACACGGCTCCGGAGAGCCCAGGCTCAAACCCAACGGCTCCAAGTTTGGCTACAAGCCCCATTTCACAGCACGCCCAGCTGCCCACACTCCCTGTCTCACAGGGCAGCACAGAGCGAGCTCAGGAGGGAATAAGCCCACTTTTCTTGGGGAATTTTGCCTCCTGCTGGTCCAGGTCTCCAATAAAATGCCGGGATTTTTTAAGAGCTCCCCTCTGCGAGCAGCCCTCCACGAACACACTGCCAGCACGGTCAACTAGACTCTGCTCTTTAATGTACTATTTCCTCCCACGTCGCAATCCCCAACCTTGACCGTGACACTGCGCCGCTTTAAAAAGGTATTTACAGACATCCCAGCATCACCACCCCCCCCTCGTCATCCCAGGGAGCGAGGCCTCGACTGGCACGAAGAACCAAGCAAGGGAAGTCTCTTGCAGCCCTTCCAGCAGAACGGCGGCAACGACAGAGGGCAACGTAGCTACTGCGATGGTTTCGGGTTGGTTTCGGTCACATCTCTGATGAAATACCAGCACGGAGATGAGAGAGGGTGTTAATCTACCTCCCCAGCCAGGGCTAGAAGCGCTTCATCTGGCGGCGTTCTTGTCGGCGTTGCTTCTTCTCATTTGGTTCCTGGCCAGCGGGCGAAGAGTCAGCGGTAAACCAGGGCCCCAGGATGTTCACCCAGAGGAGGTAGAGAGCACGTCCCGGAGCCTGCAGAACACGTGTGGCACAAACACAATCACTTTAGGGACAGCTTTGGCAGAGGGGGGGGCTACGGTCAGGGGGGCTGGTCCTACTGTGAACATGTCGATACACCAGAGGGATGGGATGTCATCCAGAAGGACCTGGAGAGGTGGGCCCAGGTGAACCTCATGAGGTTCAACAAGAGCAAATGCAAGGTTCTGCACCTGGGCCGGAACAATCCTCACCATCAACACAGACTGGGGGGGGTGAGGTGTTAGAAAGCAGCCCTGAGGAAAGGGACTTGGGGGTGCTGGTGGAGGAGAAGCTGGACATGAGCAGGCAGTGGGCACTTGCAGCCCAGAAGGCCAATCCCATCCTGGGCTGCATCAAAAGATGCGTTGCCAGCAGGTCCAGAGAGGTAGTTCTTCCACTTTGCTCTGGTGAGACCTCACCTGGAGTATTGTGTGCAGGTCTGGAGCCCTCAATATAAGAAGGACATAGACCTGATGGAGCGGGTCCAGAGGAGGGCCACGAGGAGGATCAGGGGGATAGAGCACCTCTGCTCCGAGGACAGGCTGAGGGAGCTGGGGTTGTTCAGCCTGGAGAAGAGGAGGCTCTGGGGAGACCTAATAGCAGCCTTCCAGTACCTGAAGGGAGCCTACAGGAAGGCTGGGGAGAGCCTGTTTAGAAAGGCCTGCAGTGACAGGACGAGGGGCAATGGCTTCAAGCTGGAGGGGAACAGATTTAGACTGGAGATGAGGAGAGGGTTCTTCACTGTGAGGGTGGTGGAGCACTGGAACAGGTTGCCCAGGGAGGTGGTTGAGGCCCCTTCCCTGGAGATATTCAAGGTGAGGCTCGACGAGGCCCTGGGCAACCTGGTCTAGTTGGGGGTGTCCCTGCTGACTGCGGGGGGGTCGGACTAGATGGCCTTTGGAGGTCCCTTCCAGCCTGGGCAATTCTATGATTCTACTGAGGAAGCTGAAGGAGCTGGAATATCTTGACGGGCTGGATCAGGGGCATCACAGGACGCACGGAAATTAAAAGCGGCGTCCAAAATAAATGGCCTGATTTCATAGGGTTTAGAAACTTGCATACGTATGCAGCACTCGGGCTTCGTATGTGGAAATGCCAGCATCAGGTCTGAATTACCCAGAAAGATCCAACTGCCCAGACATTCAGCCTCTCCCTCCTTCAGAAAAAAAAAAAAACCAGCCACATTTCTCTAAATGAAAACAAATGGGATCTGGATGGGGACAGGCAGAGTTCAGGCTGCCCTCGGCCAAGCCAGCTCGGGAGGAACCTGTAAGGACTGAAACGAGAGAACTTTCTACACTCCCAAGATTGCTTTATATACCTTGGTGGGACATTCAAAGCAACTGTGGGTTTTGTTTTTTTTTTAACTGGCGGTATTTTTCATCCTTCTTCCAAAGCAGTTTTAGCTGGAAGCACGTGACAAACATCTCAGGAACAGAAAGAGTCTGGTGTGTTAAGGGGAAATCAAAGCCCACTGCGTTTCATCTACACACAGTGTGCACCAGATCCCAGCCTCAGTCCCTGCTGGTGAATGACTGAGAAAACCTAACAAGAAGCAGAGTCTCTTTGCCACAGTCACAAAAAGGCTCTATGCAAAAAGATGGCTTTGATCTGCCTCGTGTTTCCTGTTGCTCTTTCACAGGACCAGAGAGAAAGGCCAAGGCCAGCCTAGTTTTTGTGTGGTTGACTCAAGGGGGTCAGCACTTCTTTCCCTTGTACGGTCTCATTTTTAACAAGGGAGATCAAAAAATATATGACAAGATGGTTTGGGCCTGAAAAAGGACACTGAAATGAAATGGATAAATAATATCCTTGGCTCCGACAACAGTGAAAGAGAGGAACAACACAGCACAACAAGGAAAACCACAGGGACTTACCAAGAGCCAGAAGTACCAGACGTAGAGCGAGAAGCAGCTCAGCACTTGGACTATCGCTGTCAGCAGGATCACGTCCTTGAGGTGCCTGAGGGAAGAAGAGCAAAGCATGAACCTCCCATTCCCACCCCCGCCACACACACCAGCTCCTCTGCCAACACTGCAGGGCTGTGACCCTGCCCGCCCCGACAGAAGGACTGTCCCTGCAGCTATGCTTTGCCACACATGGTAATCTAGAAGAATCAGAGCAGTAAACAACGACATCAAAATCTGACGAGTTAAAGAGCTGGGCTCCCTCTGAAAAGGGGACATTTGGAAAGCTGAGGAACGCTGGGGAGTAGAAATGGGGCAGCAAACCCACTGCCCTCGCAGCCTGCAACAGCAGCCAGCGCCCGCTGGTGTGACACATATCAGGGTATAAAGTATCGCTGCTCGCGGCCGGCAGCGCTGAAGGGAAGCAGGAATCTCCCCCGTGACATTGCACAGGCCGACGGACACACTCGGGGTCACCAAAGGGCTGTGGTGCTGCGAGGACATGAACACCATCCCCCCACAAACTGAGCTACGGCAACAGATGGCTCCTCCACCCCTCCTGCTTCTCCCACTCCGGGGTCTTCCACGGCCGAACCAAGAGCAGCCACGGAGAGAGACAAGCTGCCCACACCTCAGCCACCACCCTGGGGGGGGCCTGACACCCAGGAGAGGTAGGTTTTTCAACACTAACCACGGGGAGGGCGTTAGATGGGGTAGAAAAATGCCAGCTCCTTCACTCCCATTAAATCATCGTCTGCTGGAGGAAGAAACACTCAAGTCACGTCCAAGATCGGAATCAAGAAAACAAAGGCAGAGGTAATGGTCATGAAACAGGTTGTCTCATTCTGGGCAGCAGAGCACAAAATAAAGTAACTTTAGGTATTCATCACGGGAAACAACTGGCTTAGGTTGGGACATCGCCATCAACTCCAGACCCTGTGGAACCCACCACCAACAGGTCCACGACAGGACACCGAGGCTCAGAAATCTCATGCATCACAGGAGGCCCCAGAGGGGTCACCGCAGAGCTCCCACCGAACCCAGTTCTCCCAGCGAGCAGCAAGGCTGCCCTTCCTCACCCCAGAGCCATGCACCGCATCTGTCTCAGTCCCAGACAGCAGGAGGGGGACGCCGTCAAACCCGCAGCCTTCCAGAAACAGCTCCAAAAGAGCAGGCATTCATCAGCTGGGGCACGCTCAGCTGAAAGGTCTGGAAACATCTGCTGTTCCCCGGCCCCCAAACTGGTAATTCAGAGCCCTTCACCTGACAAACAGACACAGCCAGTGGCAGGAGCACCGGGCGTTCGTTAACACTTTGCATTCACATACCAGCAGGGTTCAAATAACGAAGAGGTTGCACTCCCGGCTGGGAGCTCTGCACAGAACCAAGTACAAAGATGCAGGATAAGGGCAGGAACTTCAGCTGTGCAGGTGTTTTCACAGCTCTGCCTTCAAGCTGTGCTGTGTTTTGCACAGCCCGTGCCTTGGGTGAGCATCAATTAGTTTTAATGTGTCATAAACCTCACCCCAACAGTGTATTGCTCAGGCAGAAATACCTCAGCACCAAGGGAAATACTATGTCTGCAAGTGGGTGCTTCAGCTGTGCCTGACACCTTCTCACAGGGGTGCAAAGAGAGCAAAGCCTGATGTGCCCACAACGGCCAGGCAGGTTTCTTTAAATACTTTTGAGGCTCACTGTTGGAAAACAGGTAAATCTAGATGATATTTCTGCTGTTTCCATACTGTTGTCTCCTTATTCCATTTAACACCGCTTTGCAGGGATTGCTGCTGTGTGTTCCTCGTCAGAGGAGAGAGAGCTACAGCGCCACCAAGAACACCAGAGAGGGAAACACCCGGCGCTGCCTGCAGACAGAGATGGGGAACGCACACGCACAGGGGGAGGGGGTGAGAGGAAGGACTAAGACGGAGGGGAGGCTTTTTAGGGCGTAGAACAGTTGAAGACATGGCCAGTTTGCAGCCAGGATGGGGTAACCAGCAGCACCTGCCCTTCTGCTCTGTCAAGCACTACCTGCAGCAGCAGTTTAAAAAGAAAAGATACATTCTGTATGCTGCAGCAGCAGGCACAGCATCGGTGCTGTCTCTTCACTGAAAGGTTTTTAACCTGCTCCAGCTCAAACGTTTGGGATCTCCTTGGCCCTAAGCAGAGTGACTGTTCCAGGCTGACATACCCACGTGGCAGCTCGCGACTGGTGCACACTGGGGCAGGCATTCAGATAACAAGAGCAATTTAGGTACGTTCTTGGGAAAAAAAATGGCCACAGGCTCCCAGCTCCCCTCACGCCTGCAAGCTGAGGTGGGAGCTGAGGCCTGGCCTCCTCCTTAGGGGGCTCCCCAGCTCTGCGTGCACGCTCAGGCAGCAGGTCCTGCTCACCTGGGACTCGTGCGGGTGTGGACACTCACTCTGCCATCCCCTGCTCCATATTCAGGTCAATTCCCCCGTCGGCAAGGCTGCCATCGTCTGTGAAAGACGGCTTTGCCATGGAGTTCATGGACCGGTAGCTGGTGCCGTAGACCACCAAGCTGAAGACGAAGGCTAGCTGCAACGAGGGAACAGCTGTCAGCCGCAAAAGCCACGACACCCGGGGCAGAGCGGCAGGCCCTGCTGGCCTCGCCTGTCCCCACAACCGGGAAAAGACCTGGCTTTCCACCGGGCCCGGGTGCCCCTCGCCGGGGCAGGAGCCGGCTGCTCACCCACGTCCAGGCGGAGGCGGCGGGGTAAAAGATCACCAGGTTCACCACGGCGTAGACGGCCTGAGGAGAGAGCACGGCACGGCTGTCAGCCCGGGCCCAGCCCGCCACACCGGCCCGGCCGCCCCCCAGGCCCTCCCGGCCGCGCTCACCGAGGCCCCCAGGATGATGCGGAGGTAGAAGCGCAGCGTCTCCCGGTTCTCCTCGAAGATCTGCTTCTTGCCCTTGGTGCCCGCCTTCCCCTTGGGCTGCGGAGCCAAGACAGGCGGTCAGCGGCCTCCCTCGCCCCACCCGCCCGCATCCCCCGGCCCCAACACTCACCGCCATGGCCGCGCCGGCTTCGCGCTCCGCTTCCGGACGCCACCGGAAGTGTCCCTCACCGGAAGTGTCCCTCACCGGACGTGGCGTGGCCGCGCCTGGAACATGGCGACCCGGGCCTACCTCAGGAGAGAGAACGGGGGGGACCCAGGGTCTCCTCTGCATCCCGCAGGCTTCCCCCTGGCCCCGGACGGGTTCTAAGGTCCCCAACGGACCCCGAGGCCTTTCCCCCGGCCCCGCAGCGCAGCCCAGGGGTTTAGGGTGCCGGCACCGGCCCTCCCGTAGGTACAGCCCCGTAGGAGAAGGTGCCCCACCGGCCCCGCACAGCCTCACCGAGGCCAAGTGAGCCGCGTTGCTCTCGCTTCAGTACCCCCGCTGGCTCCCGGGAGGCGGTTTGGGGCGCGGGGCAGGAGCTGGGGGTGCAGAGCCTGGCCCTGCAGGGCAGCAGCCTGGCAGAGACCGCCTTCCGCCACCTCACCTTCCCTTCTAACAGCATCTATGGCCGGGATGATGCTCCCCAGGCTTCCAGCCCAAAAGGTGCTGGCCCACTTGCAGGAGCTGAGCCTGCCCAACTTATTAGTGCTGCAGTGCTCCTACACCTTCCTAGTCTGGGAACAGCCTTAGCTGTAGCCCCTTGGAGCACTTCCTTGGAGGTGACAACTCTGTGCCTGCTCCTCCACTCAGCAGCAGGAACAAAACCTCAGCAGCACAGCCCCAGTCTTGCCCAAAGTCAGCCTGACCACCCCCCATCCCCCAAAGCTTTGGAAAGAGCTGGGACTCTTTAGTCTGGAGAAGAGAAGGCTGAGGGGAGACCTTATTAATGCCTACAAGTATCTCAAGGGCGGGCTGAGGGAGGAGGGAACCAGACTCTTTTCAGTAGTTGCCAGTGAGAGGACGAGGGGCAATGGGCGCAGTTGGAACATAAAGGGTTCCACTTGAATATGAGGAAGAACTTTTTCACGGTGAGGGTGACGGAGCCCTGGAACAGGCTGCCCAGGGAGGGTGTGGAGTCCCCTTCTCTGGAGATTTTCAAGACCCTCCTGGATGCTCCTGAGTAACATGCTCTGACAAGCTCTGTGTGGTCCTGCTTTAGCAGGGGAGTTGGACTAGATGATTTCTGTGGTCCCTTCCAACTCTAAAAATTCAGTGAAAGTCAGTGAAAACACGGCTCTGAGTTCTCTACGAGTGTTTATTGTCCCAAAACACGGGAGGCAGAGGCACAGTCAGAGCTCCGGCCACCTGCAGTCAGAGGCTACACCCGCTGGAGAGGCTGTAGGCACGGAGCAGGTCCAGGGCCCCGGGCTGAGGGCCGGGGAGGAGGTAGCTTGTCATGGTGCAGTAGTGCAGCAGTAAGGCCTGAGGAGCACAATGCCCGCCCGGGGTGGGGGAAGGCACCAGGGTTGGCAAGACCAGACCACAGCCTCCTCCTCACACCAGGCACAGCAGCAGCAAAGCCCTGCCCGGCTGAAATGGCAGTAGCAGGGGGGGCTTGTACCCTAAATCCCCCTTTCCAGGAGCAGGAGCACACAGACCCCAGCAGGAAAAGGTTTCAGTGCGGCAGGGGCCTGGCTGGGCAGGTACACTGTGCTCTGGAGGTGCTGTCTGCTCACCAAGCTGAGCAGAAAGGGTGTTTAATCCTTTTTTTGAACCCTTTTCTTCCTCAGAAGGGAGCCCCTATGCTGACGGGGAGAGTGGGGCAGCGCAGATTCGTACCTTTGTAGTGCTGCCCCCACCGCCGTTCCCCCTAGAGCTGTCCCAGGGATGCCTGTCCCTTTATTCCTGCCTGTATCCTTGCCCTCTCTGCCCAAAGCCTGGCCGGGGCAGGGGGCAAGGCCACCATGGAGGGGTTGGGCTGTCTGGAGAGTGTTTTGTTTCACCTGCCTGTGGCAGGGGGGGTAAAGCAGCCGGGTCACCCCCTCAAAGAGGAGCCTGGCGCTCAGTGGCTCAGCCCCACGCTTGTGCAGGAGGACAGGACACAGGCAGGGAAGGGGGGGGCTGTTGGCCCCAGGATAGGCAAGGTGCAGGCAGCGCACAGCCCAGCCCCCAGCCAGCACCTGGGGCTTGTCCCTTTGGGCCAGGGATGAGGGACAGAGCCTGGAGGAAGGGGTTTGATTCTGGGGGAGGGTCAGAGGGAGAAGAGGTCGATTTGGGAGGGAGGGGAAGTGGTCACCCTGTCCCCCCCCCTCCCCCCCCCAGCTGGCCACCGGCGCCTTGCACAAGTCTGGTGGCCTCAGGGTGACATCAACTTCCCACCACGGTCCCTGATGGGGAAGCGAGTTCCCCCCCCCCACGCCTCAGGATTCTGGGGGGGGGGGGTGCAGAGGGAGGATGGGGCAGAGAGAGGAACTCACTGCTCTGCCTGGCTGAAGTCATAGCAGAAGTTTAAGTTGCTGGGGGGCTTTGGGACAGGAGGAGGAGTGTCAGGGATGGTGATGTTCTCCAGGTCCAGGAGGCGCAGCTTGAGCTCCATGGACAGCAGGACATCGAGGTCTGTCTGTGTTCGCTCGCTCATCATCTCCTTGCCCAGGAGCACGTTCAGCCCGTCCGTCCAGAGGCAGAACTGGGGAAGCAGAGCACAGGCAACTGTCACCAGCCCTGGGCAGCCCCTCTACCCCGCTGTGGCTCCCACCCCAGTGGGACAACGCACATGACTCCCTCCCCTGCTTGTGGTCCTCTGGGAAGGACATCTGGCCACAACGTGTCTCCCTAGCAGGCCCCTGGAGCTCACCTCGTACCGGGCGGGGGCAATGAAGTTGAGGCAGTATTCCTCCATGTCATACACGATGGAGAAGGCCAGCTCCAGGACATCCTGCAGGGACAGCACAGTGGGTACCTGGCTTTCTCAGCTGGACTCTTCCCAGCCCCAGTAGAGTTCAGAAGCAGGACCTGCCTCCTAGGCTCCTCCTTTGTGCTCCAGGAGACCCAGGAGGTCTCCAGTCCCAAGCCACGTCAAAAACCCACCACTGTCCATGAAACCACCCAACCTGCCACCATCCACCCACCACCAAAAACCATCATAACACGGGGTGGGAGGTGCTGACCTTGTTCTGCTTCCCGGAGCTTTTCTCCTTCGTGTGTGGACACTCTTTCCCCACAAGCAGCATCTTCATGTCCGCCACAGGAACTGGGACAAGCGGAGGAGCTGTGAATGCTCTCCTCTCCTCTTCCCCAGCTCAGAATCTGAGCACGGGGGCTCACAGCCATCTACAACTTGGTGGGGGGGGCTCAAACCACTCCACAGCACCCTTTCACCCAGCCCACCCTAGTCTGAACCCCCACAGCTCCCAGTCCCACAGCTGGTGCTGTGGCCAGGCAGAGGGGCGATTCCCACCATCCCCAGCCTGTCACAGCTGGGGTGGGCAGAGGACTCCCCTCCTCCCCGTCCCTCTTCTTTCTCCCCATCACCTACTTTTCTCTGGTAGGCTCTCGATGGGAGGGTGCACCTTCTCCTCCACATCCCCAAAGTGCAGCACCTTGTGGTTGGGTGACAGGCAGCAGTACCAGAGCTTGTCTGCAACAGAAGGACCATCGGGAAATGCTCAGCGTCCCCTCGCTGAGATGGAGCACACCCTGCTCGGTTCCACCTCATGGGGTAGCCCATGCCAGCCACCCAGTGAGCCAGGCATGGTGCTCCTCATGGTCCAGTGGTGACCTCCTCAGTGGCAGGGGACGTGGGGACAAGCCTCTGTCCCCCTCCCAGGAGCAGAGGGCTGGCACTCACCCTGCCTGCGGCGGCTGCTGATCTTGGGGAAGAAGGTGCCCTTGCAGAGGAACTGCAGGCGCTGCTGTCGGATCAGCTCCAGGAGCTCCGGCTTCAGCCTCTCACGCAGCTCCCTGGGGCAAGAGCCAGCAGAAAAGGAGCACAGCCACTTCAGCAGGTGCTGGCTGACCTCCCCCAGCCCCACAGCGTGTCCCACCCCCCCCTGCCACGTCCCACCCATCGCAGCTCCAGCTCCCTGCCCACTCACAGCACGGGCACAGCCAGCGTCTCCTCCTGGTGCAGCCGCTCCGTCTGCCGCAGCTTCAGGATCTCACTGTAGTTCAGGGCATTCACTCTGGTCTTGAATAGCTCCAGGGAGGTGGGTTTGAGGGACAGGGTCCTGGTGATCTGCTCCCGCACCACCTGCAGCACCTATGGGGGACCAGGACGTCACCCCCAGTCGGGTGATGCTCCCCAGACCCCCTGAATTTGTGTGCAGCCCATGAACGCAGCTCCCGTCTGGGGACCCCGCATCCCCTCACACCTTGTCAAAGTCCTCCTGGGTGGCACGCATCTCCTTCCAGGTCTTGTTCACTAGCTGGATGCAGATGCAGAAGAGCTCTTCAAAGAAATGATCCTGCCCGAAGAACATAGGGTAAAAGGCCTGAGCCGTCTCTGAGCCTGCGGTGAGAAGGACAGATGATGCCAGATTCCCCAGTTTATCCAGGTGATTTCAGCATCCAGGAGAGTCTGGACGTTCCCCAGCCCTCCCTTCCTCTTCCCCTACTGTCAGCCATGCCAGAGCCTGGTGCCCCCAGGTAGGGAGCCCCCCACCCTGGCAGGTTGTCCCCACTGGAGCCAGCCGGGAGGCAGCAGCGTGGGGAGAAGGACACACACATACACGGCTCTCCAATGTGCAGGATCTCGCAGAGGATCAGGGTGAGCTGGATGCTGCTTCGAGCGAAGGGACATTCGTGTTTGTCTTCTCGGCTGCTGTTCTCGAGGACGAACTGGAGGGAGACAGTCGTTGACTTGCGTTACGTGGGCCACAAGCTTGGAGGGCCAGCTGTGTCCCCCCCCAAGTTGAGCCACCCCCTAACAGAAGTAACTCGCTGGCCCCAAACACCAGCCCTGTCCTCCTCTCTCCCCTGCCGCGGTGCGGGAGCTGGTCACAGGCACAGTGGGTCGGGGTGTGACTGGTGCTCCTCAGCCACCAGCTGGTTTTGTCCCAATGGCCCCATTTTGCTCAGAGGTGAACAACACCTGGAAACCAAGTTGTGGGCAAAACACTAAAAATTATGGGGATCCTTCAGTTCCACTGGCCTCAAATGGCTGCTCCTACCCACAGGGAGAACTTGGCTCCATCTGAAACAGGGCAATGGTAGGACACCTGCCCCAAAAGGGATATCCTGGCCTGGGTTTGGCCAAGGACAGGTCACAAGGAATGGAAAAGAAGGTGGAGATCCACCAGCAGCAGGGAGTTCTCCGGGAGAGAGCACGCACCCTGCTATAGGCGTTGGGGGTGTGCCTGGAGAAATACACCATGTTGTCAAGGGCAAGGAGTCCTGGCGGGGCACGGTGGAGGTCCTCTGCTGGGTTGCTGTTGTTCTAGGAGGACACAAAAGGATGGTGTTTAGCAACTGCTTTCTTCTCCACGCAGCAGAGTCCTCCTGACGTGGCTGTGGGGTTTGCCTTTTGAGCCCCGGCAGCTCTGCAGCACCCGCTGTTGAGTGGCGCTGAGGGAGCAGAAGGGGGGTTCTGCATGGTGGCCCATCAGCAGGGACAGCTGGGCAGGGGACGCACCACGAAGCCCAGCTTGCGGAACTCCTTGGCACACAGGGATCGCCGGCGATCGGCGTTGGAGGCGCCGGCAGCGGCCTCGCTCTCCGACTCAAAGGCAGTTTGGCGCAGAGACTGGAGGAGCTCCCGCTGTTCCTGCAGGGAGAGCAGAGAGGAGGGGATGGTGGTTCTCCCAGGACAAACTGATGACAAAATCAAATGTGCTGGGTTCAGCCAAAGGCAAACCTTCACCCGCCTCTACTTCCACAAGTGGAAGACCAGCAGGGCCAGACTGAAAAGGAGAGCAGTCCCAGACCTGTGAGTAGGGGTCCATGGAGGTCCTCATGCGACGCTCACACAGGTTGAGGCTGACAGACTGCAGCACGTACAGGTAATGGGCCATCTCATCTGCCAGCGGCTCGGAGCTGTGGATGATGTTCTAGAGGAGACCACCAGTGAGAAGGTTCCCCCAGGCTGCCGTTCCCAGTTCCTCCAAGCCCAGGACCCAACCGCCAAACCCTGGCAGGTCCCACTACTCAAAGGGACATTAGGAAGTGGACAACTTCCCTCAGGGCAAGAGCTGGGTACACTGAACCTCAGGCAGCTGGGGCTGCAACCCTGGGCAGTTGGGTGCCAGGTCAGCAGCACACATAGGGGGCATCAAGGAAGGGTTGTGGGGCACACAGGCAACACAGCCAGGCACTGTCACCACAGGCTGGGTGTGAGGGAACAGGGCTGGGGAGGAAAGACAAGAGGATGAAGCAACAGCTCCTCACCTTGTGGATGAACTGCCTGATGTTCTTCTCCCTCAGGTAGTCCATGATCTCCTAGGAAAGGAAGAGGCTGTGAGACGTTCCCCAGCTCAGCATACCACAGATTTCCAAAAAAAGCCAGTGTTCCCTCTGCAGACCCACTTCCCCGCTGCGCCTGGCTTTGGGCCACAGGCAGGGTGGGGACAGAAAGGAACTGGCAGTCTCAGGAGGGACACCAGTGAGCAGGAGACCTGCCCCAGCTTCCACTGCCCCTGACAGCCAGGACTAGCCCACCCCAGTGGATCCTGTTCCACCAGGCTGCCAGGACAGATTGTGTCAGTCAAGAAGAGGCAGAGTCAGGACACTGACTTTCAACATCTCCAGGCACCTCTCACAGCCCCACCATCCCAGAGAACACAAACATTACAGCTGCCCAAGGCCCCATCACAGGGTGGCCCAGCCATGAGGGCCCAGATGTGCCAGGCGCCAGCTCTGGGCCATCACGGTCACTGTGCCACCAGCAGCTGTGATACTTCTCCTGTCATTTGAGATCTTGCATCTTCCCAAAATTACCCCAGAGGGTGTGAGACAGCAGAGGCACCTTGGCAGAGCACCCCCATGACAGTGGCACTGTGGTGCTTCTTGGATCTGCCATACCCACCACCCCACCATCACCCAGGATGATGATGATGACAATGCCAGTGACCACCCAGCCCTGCCTACTGCCCGTGGGCAGAGAGCAGCCCCTTACCTGCCGCTCGGCATCGGTCGCAGCCAGCAGCAGTGCAATGAGCAGGGCCATGGCCTTCAGCTGCAGCTGGGCGTTTGTCCTGCAGAAGGATAAGGAGAGTCAGTAGCTCTGAGGGTGGTCTCACCCTCCCCAAGGCAAGACCATCATTCCCTGCTTCCCTGCTGGACCCCACTGCTCGGAGCTGGGGGATTCAAGGAGGGGAGAGCCATGAGTGAGCAGCTGCTGACAGCAGGGCCAGGGGTGAGAAGGTCCCCACGGCCATGGCTGTGGAGCACCCACGGATGGATCAGACCCTGCACACACCCATGGCTGTGGCGTTTTGGAGCCAGAGGGAAACCCTTGGCGAGCAGCAGACTCCTGGCTGGTAGGAGCCCCGGGCACGAGCCTCTCCATTTTATAAGAAAGAAAAACCTCCAAAGAGTTGCAGAGTCACAAAGACAAGGAGGGAAGGAAGAACCCGCTTTAGCTGATGGATTTAACAAAGTGTTGAGTACAGCATCACCAAGTTGTAGGGAATGCACAACTGCTCCTAAATACACCAGGGCAAGGGAGGGAAGAGCCAATGCCAGAAAAAAAAAGGCAGGTTAGCTGAAGAACTAAAATATCTGAACAAAACAGGCCATGAATGAAGGAATCTGACCTGGAAACGGGACAGTCCATCCCTCCCCCGGCAGCGGGGACAGGACAGGCTGCCCACCTTGTTTAGGAAGGGACAATACAATGTTGTGCCAGGGATAACCAGCAACAAGCAGAGAAATCACCCCCATCGCCTCATCCCCACCAGCTTTGGGGTGGGGGCAATCGGTGCTCTGGCCTCTCCACTTACACCTGCAGGTGGGTGAGAAGACGATCCAGCGTCACTTCTTTTTTGACTAGCTCAAAGAGGTGGCGACTGGTGGGTACCATGTTCTCCAAGATAGACAAGGAGAGCTGCTGGACAGACGCATCCACCGCGTTCATATTGACGTAACTCACTATCTACGGGACACAAAACCATCTGTCAACGCCAGGCTGAGCCCGGGTGACGAAGGCAACAAGGAATCCCAGGGGCACAGGCTGTGGAGACTGCAGAAAGCGCTTACCTTCTTGATAAAGACTGCACTAAGAGTCTCCCAGGAAACAAAATCATGTTCCATCAGCTCCATGAAGGCCTTCAGGGTGTGAGCTAGCATCTCCCCTGTACTGGAGGAACAGAGGAGCAAACACAGTGAGGTGGGTCCAGATACCCCACAGTCATCACCATAAGCACAGCTGCACGTTGGTGGGTACGTTAAAAACAGCTAGAACAGCAGAGAGCAGCAAGCAGGAGAAGAAAGAGAAATGGTTGGGTAAGAAATCGGATTCTCGCTTAGTCATCCCAGGAAGTCGGGGTAGGGGAGGTTTGCTTCTGGAAAGCTGCGTTACCACAGTTCAAAGATCACTGAAGACAAGCCCTCAGGAAAGCCAAGTCACCCCAAATCCCTCCTCCTGTTTCCCAGAAACACACAATGCACTGCCTGGTGTTGGTCTCCACATCCTCTGTGAGATAGGGGCTCAGAGGAGATGCACCACCACATCCTGAAAGAGTTGGGCAGGCACTATTTGGCAGTTGGGGGTTTCTCAAGCTTCCTGCAGACCTCTTGCAGCTCAAACCTTGTGGCAGAGGGATTATCCGGGGTAGCAGAAACGAGCAGCAGCAGCACAGGCCACAATCATCACAGGTTTCCTGGCAGCAAAACCCATGAGGCTGCAAATGACCCGGCCAAGGAAGGGGTGGGAGGTTCAAGCCTGGGTGCATTCACAAGGGGAGCCAGGACGCCAGACCACTGGGGACCTTCTCCCCACTGCCAGCGTGCAACCAGGTACCTGCAGAGCCCAGCCCCTGCCACCAGCATGGCCCCTCGTGCCACAGCACGGGGGTCAAGAAGCCAGGAACATGAATGGAGTCCACTCCAACATCTAGCTTGGAGCTCATGCAGTGTTACCAAGGGAGAAGGAAAGTCAAGAACTGCAAGAAAAGTCCTCTCCTGATACTCACGCATTCCCTTCTTCCACAATATAGAAGATTTGTTTCAAGCCATTCCTGTTGATGAACTCCTGAGCAAAGGTGACATCCTGGGAGAGGCTCGCAAGCTTCTTCAGCGAGTCAGTCTTCACGTCCACATTGTTGCTCTGGATCCCGCTGTACAACCTCTCTGCTTCTTGGTCCTACCAGGAAGGAAAGAATCAAGCCAAAGGGGCTCATAGAATGACAAGCGAGAAGCTTGCAGAAGACTGGAAGAACTTAAGCACAAGTTTTGGAAGGAGGGTCGGGCCAGAGTAGCCCTGGAGGTGGACTGAGACAGAACCACCACAGAAGAGACCAGAAGGAGCTGAGGAAGAAGATCAGGCCGGCACAAGACTAAGAACGTTTGACGAGTTAGCCCACGCGTCCAAAGCATTTCAAGATGATTTAGTTTCTCTTCAAACTCCCCCGGGCTCTGCCGAGGGAGGATGAAGGCTGGGACAGGTCTGCTGGGCCTGAGGCACCGAGAGGAGCCGTCACGAGCCGGGAGTCACCGAGTGAGGCAGCGGCGGAGAGCTTGGAGCCATCCCACCAGAGCGTGCGGCCGAGAAGACGACCAGGAAAGGGGGGTTGGGGGGGTACAGAGGGATGTACCGGGGAGGTGGTCAGCCGTAAAATGCTCCCGTTCTTAATCTCCCTGCGGTTCTGTAGGGAGAGAGGAAGGGGTGAGGTGGCGAGCACCGCGCCGGCGGGGGCCGGGGAGAGGCGGGTGGGCGCCTCACCGACTCGGTGATGTAGGTCTGCCGCCCGTCCGCGTACTGCAGGGCGTAGTGCTCGGCGTTGGGCAGGCTCCACCTGCGGCGACACGGTGGCCACCGGTCAGCACTCAGTACGGCTAGCGCCGGTGGCTACCGGGCGGCGGGTACGGTACTCACGCATCGCAGACGTCCTTGAGCACGGAGGAGAGGGGCTTGGTCTGCAAGCGAGAGGGCGGCCATCAGCCAGGGTCGGGGAGAGGGGGTCCGGCAGGGGGGTTTGGGGGTGCCGAGCGGTACCTGCTGGAGGTCGATGAGCTGGGGGATGGCTCCCACCATCTGGATGGCGATTTTCACCACGTCCTTGGGCGGCGGCATGGCTCCCGCAGGCAGAGGCACCCAAGCACCCTTCAGCACGGCTCCCCGCCCCGGCCGGCCCGCAGTTCCGGGTCGCCAACGCCTCCCCGCCTCCCCGAGGGCCCCGCCGCCCGGTCCCCACCGTGCCCGGCCCCCTCACCTGAGCTGACGCCGGCTCGGTGGGACCCACCTCCTCGCCGGGACAAGCGGGGACGGTGGCACCTCGCCGTTACCCGTCCCCCCAGAGCCCAGAGGTGCAGGCCGGGGCAGTGGGGGGGGAAACTCCAGAAAGTTTGTTTTGTTTGTTTATTCACGTCAGAGAACACTGTACAAATATTACAGGCAATTAATTTTTTTTTTTTCTCCTTGCAAAAAAAGTATAAAAATAATCTTTATATATGAATCAAAAGTTCATCCGCGACTGTAAATTTTTCTCTAGGTATCCTTTTCCGAAGGTGGCGAACACGAACGCTGGGGGGAGGGGGGTGAAGGCAGTACACAGAGAAGAGCCGGAGCGACACCAAAGCCCAGGAGCTCCCCAACACACGCAGGACCAAGGGAGCTCCATGAGCTTCCATGCAGAGGAGGGAAGGTTGGAGGACTGGCTGCATGCGGGCTGGAAGGTCACCCCAGGGGGGGTTCCCACACCACGGCTGTCTCGCTGCCCAACTAGAGAGCATCCCGTTGTTCCTCCTGAACTCTTCATGCTTTTCCCCCGAAGAGGACACCGGTGTTTCGGGGCTGCAGAGAGGAGCAAGCTCTTCTGGAGGAGTCCCACACAGAACCAGATGGCCTGAGGAACCACCTCAGGGATGCAGGTCCCAAGCGCATTCTCTTCTAGCTTCTGCAGGTTCCCGGGAATTGAAGATATTACATCTCTTAGTGCTGGTGCTCCAGCTGGTCGCGTGGTTCACAGGTGGAGAAGTTAAACATCAACTGGTCGCGTAGGTGGCTACAAGCTCCCTCTCTGCAATGGCCACCTACGCTCCTGGCCTGGCTCTCCCTTCACCAATTTGCAGAGCAGGAAAAGGCAGGACGGCTGCTGCCACCACATCAGCAGGAAGATGTTGCAAAACTGAAGACACTCAAATACAGGATCTAACCGAAAAGCAAAGTTGGGGCTTGCAACACATAACAGGAATTCATCAGCGCGTTTTGCTCCAACAAAATTAACCAGGGTGTGGTACCACCAGACCATCCTAACAACCGGTACCATCTGATGATCATAACAAACCCAACAGCAGACCTCCCGTTACAAAGCAATGAAGAAAAACGTGGAAAAAATGATGCAGAGAGAGCATCACGCCAGGCAGCAACCTGCCACAGGATCAGGGATTGGGAGCGGAGGTACGGACACTAGAGGAGCAAATTCAAATATACAGAAAGCCTGATCCCGAGCAGATGGTAAGACAGAAAAAAGGAGCGGGAGGGGGAAAGCACTACTTTGACAACACCTACATAACTTGTCACAGCAAAGTACTACTGAATTGTTACTGCTTGGTCACCTATCAGACAGTTGAAGGCTCAAGTGCAATGGTTGGAGAAGACAGTTATTCGCAAATATGAGCAGGCTCTGATGTACCTGGAGTACCTTACAGGCACCAGCTGGAGCAGTCTTAACCTTTCAAACATCTCTTCACTCAGGCAAAAACAAAAATTTAAAAACCCCATGCTGGCACCTCTTCTTTAGCCCTGTAGAAAGAGCACAGCTGCCACACCAGGAGCTGGAGCCCCTGGGCTCATGCATCAGCAGAGGGGTGAAGGCAGAACCAGCCTTCCTGCTGCTGCACAAGCAGGGAAAGATTCCACTCCTGGGTCCTACTAGGAACACTCAACTCCTGAGTCCCACCAGGAGGCACAGCTGGCTAAAAAAAAGTGCTTTTTCTTGTAAAACATACTAGCTTGGTCTGGAGTCACTGGAAGAAATGGAGACTTGGATGCCTTTTTTTTTTTTCCTCATTACCACTCAGAACTAACCACCCCAATCTGAACCACTCACTTGAGAAATGTAACTAACTACCTCCGGGCTTGTGAACTGACCACGATATGGGGGCTCCCTGTAGCAGCTGGTACCTAGGAGGTGCAAAGTGCCTCTAGGAGTGCAGGAAAAACCAAGGCATGCAGGTTTGAGGAAGCTCGGAGGGGGACGTGGGCAAACTCTACGGGTGAACCGGGAACACTCAAAACACAGGCCCTTTGAAGTAAAGCCAAGAATCCAGTGGAGAGAGAGATGCGGCGGGGCAAGGTGCGCTCACACCTCACATGTGCAAGAGAGGAAGAGGGAAAAAAAGCTACGGGGCATCTCCCGGCCTGCGAGTCCACATCTCTTGCTTCTGAGTCCATACGAGAGCATCTCTGCATCGCTCGCTCGTCGAGCTCTAGCACAAAAGGAATCCAAAAATAGACACTTTCCAAAGAGTTACAAAACGGTCTGTGTTTGCGAGGCTCGCAGCCGCACTGAGAAGTCAGAGGTTGAGGACAGGCACGTCAAAGAGGTCACAGACGCCTTCGCTCTCATCCAGGTTATAGATGTAGTCGTGATCTCCAGGTGGAGGGGAGAGGCGCAGCAAGGGAGCAAACACTGGGGGAAGAGAAGTCCAGGGTTGGTTACAAAACTCAGCTCTCCCACACCTAACCCAGAGCTGCAGAGCCACAAAGAGGCCACCCCGCAGTGACAGTTTCTGAGCTTGCTTCAAATCAGCCCTGTGAAAGGGAGAGACGGGCTCTTCTGGTCCCTCGCAGGGACTGGTGGGACAGCGAGAATGGAGCCTGTCCCCTGAGGCCAGAAAAGATGAGAGCCACTCTGCAGGCACGTGGCTGTCAGCTGGGTAAAGCCACACAGTGTGGGCTTCCTCCCCCAGAAAGGCCACACCATGAGGGGGAGACTCAAAGACTCACCTTCAGATGACATCAGCTCCTCCAGCAGCTCAGAGTTCATACATTCTGGAGAAGAGACAAGCATGGTTAAGCAACGCACTCTGCTTTCCTGCTCTGCTCCTGCGCAGTATCCCACCTTTCCCAGGATATCCCACCCTTCCCAGCCTCATCTGGCCCTCACCCTTGTTATCCCAAAGTCACAGCCTGTGCAGCAGACGTCCTGCCATGGGCAAAGGGAAAGCCCTGTCACACAATTCAAACTACATCAACATATTCTGCAGGTTTCTACCTGCTTTAGCTCAACCATACACCAGCCTCCTTCACGTGAGGGGCTGTGCCTTACCCCTGCACGGCCACACCAGCTGCTGCCCCAAACAAAACTGTAAAAAAATCAATTATCTCTGAAATGTCATTCCTTCCCCCAGCATCGTTACTCTTGGCTGGCAGGTTCACTTAAAGGGTAAACAGACGAGCACTCAGACAAAGCCAGTGCAAGCCAATCTCTTTTCTTTAAGAAGCTGAGCATTTGGAAACAGCTTTCTGAACACCTTTCTCACTCTACCCAGGTAAAGTAGTGAATATCTAACTCGATCCAATTGGACTGATGAGATACTACACACACCTGAAATAGACTTTTGCAAAAGAAACTCAGATGAGGCCGTTTTCAAGATGTTTATCCAGAGCAGGCTCTTTCCTAGAGGACAGGAACCTACCTCTCTAATTCAGTGTCACGAGACAAGAGAATTTCAACACCCAGGGACTCAACAGGACAAATACCAGCTTCAATAAACACCAATTAAATGCAGAACCTGCATTCTTAGATCAGGGCTGGTAATACAGCAGGGTGTGTACATGTGTGTGTTGAAATTCAAGTCTTTTTCCAGGATAAGACCTTAAAACAAGCAGTTATTAAGCACCCATTTAAAAGAGGGAGAAAACCATGCAGAAAAAGGAAGTCTAAGGAAGAACTCCAGGCTCTTGTGGCTTAAACTGCATAGTCTTAACACAGCAGCCAGTGCCAGGGCAGCATCACTGGGATCACACAGGGATGAAAGAGGCTGCATGGAGCTCACCACAAGGCCCATTTCCCCAAGCTCTGTAGTGTTGCTTTTTCCAGTCTCTGTAGCTGTTAGCTGGTTTGTCCTTCACTCCTGGACCTGGACCTTCCCCCTCCAAATTGGGAAGAATACTCCATAAAACAACATACCTTCCAGTAAACAGCAAACATCTTCTTTTTAATAGTGTTCACGTGGTCCCATAGTAGTTAGCTACTATGCTAAGTAAGGGCTAAGCTAATAATCTTCCACACGGGGAGGGGCCTTGCTGCAGTTTATGTTTCACGTTGTGCAATCAAATTTACTCTTCAGCTGCGCTCAGTCATCACCAAGACTTTATTTACTGTGCTGAGCAAGGAGGAAGGGTGTTCTCCAGCCCACGTGTGGAGCCTGGGGCTCCCAGGACACAGATCAGGTGGTTGCACGACTGCATTTGGGACTGCGGGGTCTCTACACAAAGACTTTCACAAAGCACCTGCCAGAGCACGGAACTAGGGACTCTTGTTGTACGGAAGTGCTTGTGTGTCCTTGGCTCTGCCTAGCTGGGGGGCTAGGAAGTACTACCCTGGCATTGAAGGGAAATAAATGTGCAGAAAAAAAAGAGTTTCCCAGTTTTCCCAGAGAGTTTCCTTCACCCCTCCTGCCCACAGCCCAGAGTCCGTCCCACCATTCGGCAGCGACACCCAGACACTCCTCGAGCAGAGGCAGAACCAACACAAGCAACAGCATCCCCTCTCCTACTGCTCCAAAATTACCAGCATCATCAAAACCACAGAGGGATATTTCGAAGAGAAGACTCTCTCCCTAGATTATTTGCTCGGATTAGCTTCAGGCAGGCTACAGCTGAAACAAGACTAACAGGGATTTTGCTTTTACACAGTGCAGACAAGCTGGAGAAAGAGAACGGGAAGCCAGAGCAGAGATTAGTGTTGGCACAGGGACAGGAAAGCCCTCATTTGCACACTTTAGGGCAAACTAACAGAGGGTACTGGCAACATAAAGTCAGAAAAATACATACAGAAACCAGTAATTTTAAGAGTGCCTGACTACAAGTAGAGAGCGAGGAGCCACCAATGACCACAAGCACCTTACAAAACCACAACCCCAAAATAATCCGAAAGGGAGTGAATAAAACCAACCACTCCCACGGGGTGGATGGGCACAGAATAAAGCTATGGGTCAGGGAGAGAACGTACCTTTCGTTGGATCAAACATCTCTGACAGCTCTTTGGGAAGTTCCAGTACTGCAAATACAGCACACCAAACGGTTTGCATTATTACATGAAGGGTCTGAAATGCTTTACAGCACAATCACCTACTGTCCTACCATACTCCCCGTGTGCCCAAATCATCCTATGCCATCCAGAAACTCTGCTCCCACACCCCATGTCACATTATTTCTGCTGAACTGATAAGCAATCAAATACACTCAACTACTTTAAAATACATCTGTAGGAGCCCCAGGGCATGAATGCATTATCAGAGTCAGCAGCTCCGGAGTAATCGCCTCTGTGTAAGGCTCACGCAGCGCCAGCTTCCCTGCACCCCCTCGATTTATCTTGTGCAGGATGAGGCCCTGCCTTTGGAGAGCCCTCCTGGGACACAACGAGCCACAGGCACCCCAAAAGCCAAATCCCACCCATCAAGGCTACTCCAGGACGAAGATAGATAATTCACGCTTCTCTCAGCCACGCTGGCAGCAGAAGCATCAAAAAAGCACAGTGTGAACTTTATTTGAGCAAGATTTCCTCTTCTAACCACAACCCTCTATCCTAGAGAGTTTCTGCAGCAAAGGTGGGCAATTCAAGCAGAGTGTCTTATCCAGAGGATGCTTTGCTCTCCTTGGGCCACCCTGCCATTTTTCCTGGCATTAAAGCTCAAATGTTCCTATTGTAAAGTCTCTTTCATCTCACCAAGCACACGAAGGAGCTCTGCAAATATACACTGCGAGATCATTAAGACCACAAGGTCACTAAAAATAAAAGTATTCCTGAGTAAAGGAGGAAAAGAGAGACAAGAGCTCTCTGAATAAAGGAAAACTCCCCAGGAGTTACACAGGTGCTCTCAGTGACAGCTGGAAATTCTATAGCTTGGACCTTGTACGACAGAAGGGACCGAAAGGAAATAACCTCCCATCTAACAGTAGAAGAGTGCATCATGCGAGTGTCCCTCGCACATTTTCTAGTAGTGTCACCACAGGAAGTGTCAGGACACTCGACATGACACAGTCACCTTCTCACCGGCTTCCCCAGCACCCCTAGAGGGAAATGCTCATCCCTTGCAGAGCCTGACAGTGAAAGCAGAGAGGAGGTGAGCTTCTTCCTCCGGAGCCAGCAGCCCTTCCCTTGCTCCCAGCAGCGTGCTTTTGGAGCAACACCCGAAACGGGGGCAGATACTCACTTCCTGCGGGGTCAGGCTTGATGGGCTGGAAGGAGGTAGAGGGGCTGGGCAGGACGGAGCTGCTGTCGAGGGAGGCAGAGGACTGCAGCGGCTGAGTGTCCAGCCCAGGGGCCTGGCCGGCCGACGCGCTGCTGAGGGGCTCAAAGTTGCTGCTGCTCTTGGACTCTGCCACCGAGACACCGCATTCTGGAAGAAGCCACAGACACACACCAGGGATGTCACCTCCCACCATCTCCCCAGGCAAGCAGCAGCACAGAGCCAGCCCTCACCGGCAACGCTGGCCCAGCACAAACCGCTGCGCAGGAGAAGGCTTCTTGCTTTCACCCAGAAAAACTCCCAGGAGAGCAGCCCTGGTGGTGCCAGGCCAACCAAGAACATGCTCTCACAGCAATTAACACGAGCCAGGCAGTGACCTACACCGCCAGAAGCATGGCCAGCACGTCGAGGGAAGTTACTATCTGCCTGCTCAGGGCTGAGGCTGTACTTGCGCTACCATGTCCAGCTTTGGCCATCTTCCAGTTGAAGAAAGATGTGGAGAAGACCCAGGTGAGGGCTGTCAAGATGGGCAGGGGTCTGTGGCACCCCTACAAGGAGGGGTGGAGGTAGCTGGGCTTGTTTATTCAGGCAAAGAGAAGTCTAAGGATGAGCTAACAGCAGCTTGCAGCTACCCAAAAGGCAGTTACAAAAGTTAAGAACTTCTCAGTGATGCCAAACGATATAACGCGCAGAACTGGCACGAGATGCAGCTCAGGGGATCCAGACATCAGGATCAGGAAAAAGAAATTCACTGAGAGGGTGCTGCAGCCCTGGAAAAGCTCACCAAGGAAGCTGGGGATCTCAATCGCTGGAGGCTTTTGAAATTTGCCTGAACAAAGGCACAACCAACCAATCTAGTATTTCTGACAGCCTTTTTTTTTTTTTTTCAAACAGAAAATTGAACACGAGACTCGAAAAGACCCCTTTACAAACTTCTGCTGATCAATGAATCTGCATGATCAGTCTCTTCCCCACCACTGTTCCTAAAGGCTGGCACTGTCCCCTCAAGCCAAGCGTCTTATTTCCATTAACACACCACACTAATCCCAACAAAAGAAAAGGCTCATGGCAGCAAAGGCAGAGATGCCCCCTTTGGCAGCACTGCAGGACCAGCGGTGCCATCCCTCCCCAGACTGAGGAATGTCCCCTCCTTCCTCTGTTCATCCCCCTTTTTTTTGGCCTCCCGTAGGCTCCCTCTCACCTGTGCTGGTGTTTTTCTGCACGGGAGGGCCGTGGTCCTGAGTGCTGGTGGGTGTTGGGGTGGAGGGCTGGGTGCTGCTGGGAACGGATGCCTCCTGGAAGTGGGCGAGCGGTGGTATCTGCGGTTTGGAGGGTGCAACTGCCTGGCACTGAATGAGGTCTTCGGGGGGAGGGACGGGTAGTACCACAGGAGGGGAGCTCCAAGCATCTTTGTTTACTAAAAGAACATCAATGGGACCACTTGTGCTCTTCAGATGGATCTGGTATTTTTTCTGCCCATTTAGGCCCTGAGAAAAGCGAAAAGGGAAACACAACCACACGTGAAATGCCCTTTCCAAACAGAACAGGAACTTCCCCAGAGGCAAGACAGTTCAGCACAGCTCCACAGAGAGTTCTGCTGTCTCCCAGGACTATCCACTCCCCTGCTGCTCCTGCAATTACTCACCTACTTCCAAACAACAGACTTTCCTGACAATTGTTTAACATCTGGAGCCTTCCTTGGGGGTTGGTTCCTCTAACTCCATCAAACCCCTGCCTGTCAACTCCCAGACTGGTCAATCCAGCAACAACTCCCACCCAGACAGACAGACAGACAGGCACTCCTGCACCCTGCCCACGCGTTTATCGCTCACCTCAGGGATGGGAACCTCCAAACGCGTGCCTGATGGGGCTCGAATCGCAAGGAGGGTGTCTCCTGTGAAAACAGACTGGTCAGCACTCAGTGGGCACAAACCATTCTGATGATAATTAAGCACCGACAAGGATCCCCCTCCCCAAAGCCCCCCAACTTCTGTGCAGGATTGCCATTTACACCCACCTGAGCCGCCGAGGATATCACACAGCTCGCACTGTGCTGACTGCCCAGGGCACAAAGAACCTGCCAAGTTTCTCCCAAAGCAACCCTAAAGTTTGTTAGCAGCATCCTTAACAGGACTAACCTTTCTTTTCCTCAGGGTTTAAATTCACCCTTAAGAGCATCTTAATCCTAAGGGAAGGACCCTTCATGCTGTTGTCACAAGCTCTGAGATGTGAATCATAAATAAAAGAGCACACAACTGCAAGAGCTGCGCTGCCAGCAGTGAGATAGCATTGAACAGGCTCAGGAGCCGGGCTGCCAACAGCACAGCAGCCTCATGCTGGAGTACCAGTACCTCAAACCAACATTCTCAGTCTCTACTGGCAAGAGAAATGCCCAGCGTTAGTCGTACTGCACCCCACACAGAGCCCAGCACGTGTGGGGCGGGGAGCCAGGCTGACAGCATCTTCCCTTTTCAAGGTCTGCAGCTCCTTGACACCTGCACCCCTAATAACAGGCACAGCTGAGCAGCTCCCAGTCCATATCAGGGTTTAGAAACGTGAACAGAGAAATACCAGCGCCGGGAACACTCAGAGCAAGCAGTCAGCAGCTTTCACTTTGAATGTTCACGCTCTAATGTGGTTAGTGTTCACACTTCACCAGTATTCTGCATTAAGCTGTGCTTGATAATTAACAGAGAAGATCCCCAGAGCGATGAGAGGGCATGGAGAGCAGAAGAGCACATCCTTTCATTTCAGGCAGGCAATCAAAGGCCAGATCAGCAAAAGGTACAGGGATGAAAAACAGTACAGGGTTTGTCAATAAGATGGGATTCCTTGAACAAGTCTGTATGAAAAATATTGTTAAGAGACATTAAAAATGCATAATAAAGCTCAAAGACACAAGCTCAAGCTTTAAAACCTGTTAGTTTCAAATACAGCTTGATAGCTACATCCCAAATACTTTTACAAAACAGCGTACGGTGCATTTCCAATTCCTTCTTGATTCTCCCAGTGCAAAATCCATCACAGCAACAGATGGGAAAATTATGTTTCCCAGTCACAAGAAACTAACACATTCTTAGGTTGCCTTTTTTTTTAATTAATCCAAATAATAAATCCATATTTGACAAGAGCACGAGCGTGAAAATCTTTAAGCCCTAACTCACATAGAGAAAGCAAGTTCAACAGCAGGAGGAGGTTTTCAATCAGAAAAATCAGGAGCTGAAATTCAGCCTGCACCACAGTTCAAGAACACAAGAGGTCCAACAGAGAACCTCTGCAAGGCTCAGGAGAGGAAAAAGGGAAAAAAAAAAGTCATGTGAAGTATATTCATACAGGAAAACCGAACAGACAATGGAAAAACTTGGATGAAGTCTCTGTTCCAGCCAGAATTCAGACCTGCGCTCAGTAAGACCTAATCTCTGTGCATTTTTGGTGAGGTCTGCCTTTAGATGCAAACTGGTTTACAGAAAAAAAAAAAACAGGTGCAATAAAATGCAAAACACTCAATCAACCAAGCAACTAGCTGTCTGCCCGTCTCCAGTAAACTCTTCCAGACTGTTACCAGTTATCTGGCCCCAAGCGCTGTCAAACTGAAAACCCACGCCCTGCCCCAAAAAAAAGTCCTAGCTTAAATCAGAAGAGACAGCAAAGCAGAGGGGGTGGTAATGCACAAGTCACCAGCGGGAACTCGAGCAGCATAGCGTGGTGAAAAAGGAAAGCTCACAAAGGCAAAGATGAAAAATAGAAGAGCTAACGAAGCCTAGGGCAAAAAGAGTGCTTGGAAGAGACGAGGAGAAAGTTGGACAAGGGTGAGATTATGTGTGGCTGGGGGGGTCAGGACAAGCAGCTTCAATCTCTGCTGTGAGCAAGCACACGGGTTGCACTGGGTCAGGAGTCCAGCGAAGCAGAAACGAGCTGTGACTCCACACCCTGCCACACCTGAGAGCAGTTTCCACGCTGCGCGCTGCCCACCTGGGATTTTCTACTTTTTTTTTTTTTGGTCCTACAGCTACCATTAAAATCGGCAATAGAGAAGAAACAAGAGGTTTCTGGGGGTTTTCTTCACTTTTGCCCCACGGAGACAGAACACATGGCTTTTTCTACAGACACCTCACAGCTTTAGGAAGGCAGTACTCGAGGGAGTGAGGTCATGGCAAGCGGTGTATTCCCTTCTGTCCCGCTCTCCACCACCTTCCTCTTGCATCCACTCCATCCCTGTTGTTGGTGGAGAGCAAGATGCAGCTGAGGGACCACCTTTTATACTATTTCCCTGCTTACACCCAGATTCTTACCATGCAATAAAATTTGCCTCCCATTATTAAACATCGCCTCCCCAAGCCCTCAAAAGCTTCTCACTAACATTCCTACACCCACACAGCGACACCCAAAAAAAAGACTTCCTTAGGAAGAGCAGCTCGGGTCCTTTAAAGACAAGTAGAAGAAATGATCTGTGCTACAACTCAGTGGTACACAAACCCAGGGTGGCATCAGAGCTCACACGACATTTAACTTCATGCTGTTGTGCAGCCTGTGGGCCGCTGCCTCCTCTTTCCTGGAGAAAGGAGAGCACCTGGGACAGACTGATTGGGCTGCAGCATTATATCTTTACGATGGAGATGCATTTCCTTACCTGTGAAACACTTGCAGATATCTTCATGTGTCACATACGCTAATGTTTTCAAGGTTAAGGAGAAAGGCTGCAGCTTCGAACTCAGAGAGCACCTGGTGTTTTCTTCCTGAGCACAAGAAATACCATTCCCAGAAAGCCACATCCTTGTCAGAGCTGACATCCTAAGAGAAGCCACAAGAGCAGCTCTGCACTCCAGAAAGTGGCACCTGTGGCTCAGGGAGAAGCCCCTTTCTCACCACGCTAAATATTACAGTCTTTTTTACTTCAAAAAGCCAGACAAGAAGCTGTGAATCGCAGAGAAAAGCTGGTTCCCAGCCTGGACAGAATTATCCTAATTTCAAATTAGGCCTCTCGTCCCTTTCAGCACAGAACCTCCAGCACCATCAGGTCGTTGCCACCCCTCTGCCCTGAGCAGGGCAGCACCAACCCTCAGGTCTCTGCTTTCCAGCCCAGCAAGTGAACACAGAGACAAGAGCGACCAGTTCACACAAAGGATATCGACTGTTCTGCACGTCTTCTGTAACGTTTTTGATGCTCTGCTGAACCCACATCTTCTGCTGCTCCAGCTCCTGTTCCCGCTGCTCCAGGTCCTCTATGTCTGCCTTCAGCTCGATCAGTTTGTGAGCTATTTCCCGGGTATTGCAGCCAGGACCCACCCCTCTGCGCAAAGTCAAAAGGAGTGACATGCATCAGCCTCTGGGGGAATCCAAACCAGCCCCAACCTCTCAGAGGAGTTGTCACCTCCTCTACTGCCACCCCTGTCACACACCAAGGCCGGATAGCCCAGAAAACCTCATCTGCACCCACTCTAAATCCCCACCTTGCAGCACAGCAACGTTTGGCACATCTGCCCACATCCCTCAGGCTGGCAGGGCTCTCCCCCAGCCCCAGCGCCACAACAGGCATCTTTTCTAGCCCAAGGTGCTGCAAATACGTGGTTTATACCAAAATAACAGCTCTGCTCTAAAAGAGACACGCCATATGGACTTCAGGTTCCCTCATTACTACCATCAGCTGGTAGTACTGGTTGGGGAATCATAGAATTGGCTGGGTTGGAAGGGACCTTTCAGATCATCGAGTCCAACCATCAGCCCAACACTGACAAACCCACCACTAAACTAACCCATGTCCCTCAGCACCACATCTGCCCGGCTTTTAGATACCTCCAGGGATGGCGACTCCACCACTGCCCTGGGCAGCCTGTTCCAGTGTTTGACAACCCTTTTGGTGAAGAAAATTTTCCCAATATCCATCCTAAACCTTCCCTGGTGCAACTTGAGGCCGGTTCCTCTTGTCCCATCACCTGTTCCTTGGGAGAAGAGACCGACCCCCCCTGGCTACACCCTCCTTTCAGGGAGTTGGAGAGAGATAGAAGGTCTCCCCTCAGCCTCCTTTTCTCCAGGCTGAACACCCCCAGCTCCCTCAGCTGCTCCTCACAAGACTTGTTCTCTAGAAGTACAAAAGTGCACAGACCACTGAGGAACTTTGCTCTGAGCAGGGCATTTTAAACCCAGTGTCACTCCAACCTGGACTAGACGGGACCCGTGAATGATTTAGACCTTCTCTGTCACTCACTTCCACTGGATACTGTTCTTGGACTTCTTCTCGATCAACCCGATACCTTCCAGGACATTCGTGATATCGTAGATCCGTCGCTTCTGTCGCACAGCCAAGGTATCTGCAGCCTGCAAAAAGGTTAGACACTTAACTCCAAACTCTCAGTTGTGTTTCGGTCCTTCCTGGCTGTCAGATTAATTCCTGGCCAAGCACCCTGCTCACCATCTCATACCTCTCTTGTCCCGGCGCCTCAAGTTACAAAGCCACGTTCTCAATGTCACCATGGCCATGAGAAGAAGCCACTGCCCCTTCGTTCCTTTTCTTTCCCAGCTGCCTCACACGCAGCAGGTCCAAAAAAAAAAAAAAAAATCACCACTCCTCAGCAGCAACGCAGTGGTAGAAGACAGTAGTCCAGCAGCCTGAAAATTCAGTGCTCCTTCAGGGTAGAAGGGATGGGGATGGGACGAGGAAGGCAGAGAGCTGTCTGTGAGACTGACGACCGCTTAGGGAAGCTGCCATTCTAAAGGTCTTTTCTAAATCTGATCTGACACCACTGGACAGAGAATCAACACCTTTTCAAGAGGCAGATTCCTCTGTTTGAAAGACACCGGGAGGAGAGTAAGCGTGGCTGAAAGGCAGGACTCCTGAGCAGCCCTGGGACTTCCCTGCCTTGCTCACACAACCCTGGGGTTTCGGGACACACTGGACTGTGCCAATATGCCCGTTACCACCACCACATGGCAACCTGCCCCTGGCAAGAGTTTAACGGGCACTGCACTGGCATAGCCAGGACCAGTAACATCAGTTCCCTCACACCTCCCGGTAACAGACCCTACATCCCACAACTCATCAAACCACGCTACCAAATGGAAGTCCCACTTAATGGACGTTTTAAGCACGAAAATACTAGTCTTCTGCTCAAATCCAGTTTGGCACAGGGGAGGACAGAAGCCTACAGCCAGGAGATCCCTCCAGCAGCTGCACCTTCAGGGCTTTCTGGTACTTTGTCTGCTGCCCACAAAGGGTCACAGCGCACTCACACACACATCCACCTAAGAGATGTTTGTATAAACCACGGCAAAGCCACCCCACCTGGAGAAAAGGCTCAGCTTTAAGTGCCGTACGTGCCGCAATGTCATTACTTCCTCTAGGTGAAGGTCTTTAAAACGCAGAAGGCAGGCACGTTCACAGGGCACTTCTCCACAGCTTAAAGGCATCGGGGACAACCTTTGGCAGAGCTGAATCTGCCCACGCTCTGCTGTATCCCGGGGGGGGGGAGCAAAGAGTGGGAGAGAGGAACGGTTTCTATAGTATCTGCTTCTATAGGTCTCGGAGGCTTTATGGGGCTGGATCATTATGGGGCGGGTGATCAAGCAGCATATTGGCGCGGGGCAAGAACGTGGAAGGGGACAAGGTGGCTCCAACTGAAGCCCACCGGTGCCTGCAAGGTCCGCTGCCTCCTCTCTGCCGGGGACAGCAGCGCGGCTGGGGCTGCTCCCGGCGGGGAGAGCAGCGGGAAGGACCCCCAGGGACACCCGCACCCACGGGGACTCCGCTGCCCTGGCCCGGCTCCCCCCTCAAAACCCCCTTCGGCCCCCGGAGGGCCGGGCCCGCCGGAGCTCCGCTCCCCCCGCAGTGGGACCCCCGGGCCCTCCTCCTCCTCCCCCAGCACCGGCAATCCCCCGCACCAGCTTGAGGTCGAGCACGCCGTCCTTGGCCTCCTGCAGCAGCGACACGAACTTGGTGGTCAGCAGCCCCAAGCTCTTCTCGTGCCGGCTGGGCGCCCCCGCAGCCCCGCTCCCCCCCCCGGGGGGCTGCGGCCCGCACTCCGCCATCTGCCCGCCGCCGGCTCCTCTCCCGGCCCCGCCGGCCCTGTGGTACCAAAGCTAAAGCGCCATGTTCTCTCCCGGGCCCGGCACCGCCGAGCTGGAAGGAGCGGATCCTGCTTTAAACCGCCCGGTGTGGGGGCGAGCCCCCCCTGATTGTGCTCTGGGGGACGGGGCCACGCCGGGCCTGCCGTCCCCTCCCGCGGCCTGCCTTCCCCTGTGTCCCCCCCTTCCCCCCCCCGCCCTCCTCCGGTTCCTGACGCCCGCTCGGGGCTGCGGGAACACAATGGGGCCCTGAGGAGCGCGGCTGCTGCCGGCTGAGGAAACGGCTGCCGGCTTCCTCCGCCCAGCCCTCTCTCCCGGCCCCCGCGGCTCGCACGGCCCGGAGACCATGGGCATGTCTTCGGAGGAGGAGCGCGCTCTCAGCCCCAGAGGTAACGGGGACGGTGCGGTTCCCTCTGCCCCGGGGAGCCGCCGGGCAGGGGAGGGATGCTGCTGCTTTGCGGGCATCCCTGCCCTCTGCCTTACCACCCCCGGGCCTTTTCCCCTTGCCGGCTTCCTCTGAAGGCCCTCAGTCCCCTGGCGTGCAGGCAGGCTTCCCAGCACAGGAGGAGCCCGGCTTGGCGCTGGGTGGTATCCCCGTGGGGCTGCAGAGCCCCCCTAGGCTGGGGGTGGAGAAGGGGGAAATGATGAGGCCAGGGGATGGAGGCTGGTGTGTGATAGCTCTTCTGGTTCTCAGCCCTCTGGTCTGGCCAGAAGACCTCTGGCATGGCTTCAGACCCTGTGCCAAGGGGGATGCCATGGCCCCCCGCAGCTGCGTGGGTGCCTCTGGAAGACCAGGACCCTCCTGTCCTCATCTCAGCCTGGCTCTCCTTCATGCAAGCGCTGCCATCTCTCTATTCCTCCTGCCCACTCTCTGCCAAAGCCTCAGCCCTGCTGATGGCACCTTCCCAGGAGCCATCAGACCCCCTTCAGACAACCCAGCCTTTTGTTTGGGAGGAGCGATGGGGCAGGCTGGGTGACAGCTCCTCAGGGCAGCCTTTGCCACGGCTGCTGTGACAACCCTGGCCCTTGCTGGTGGCATCTTGGGGGGGCCCTCAACGGAAGGACCCACTTGCTGCTGTGTCATCTGGCTTCCCACATCTGGGTGTGCTTGGACATCCATCCGCTGGCGGCCAGCTTCCTGCCACTGGCCTCGGGGGCCCTTCCTGCCCTGCCAGCAGAGGCTTCCTTAACCCCTGCCTTCGTTGTGCTCGTTAACCCCTGGCTTCGTCCCCAGATGAGGAGTGGCCAGAAGTGGAGAAGGCTGAGAAGTTGGCGAGAGGAGCCGCCCTGAAATGGGCTTCAGGGGTGTTTTACCGCCCCGAGAAACTGGAGGGGCTCGGGCAGTACCGGAGCCGAGAGACGCAGAGGAACAGCTCCATCCAGTCCCGGCTGAAGGTGGGTGTTTGCCACAGCCCACCCCATAGACACACACAGCCTCCCCAAGCAGGGGTCCCAGCCAGGGTCCTCTCCTCTCCATTGAATCATCTTTGTGCCCACTTCTGGCAAAATCTTGGCCTTTGGCTGGTGCTTGGTGGGAGAAATGCAATTACTTGGGGGAAAAGATCTGATAAATACCGCCCCACACCCCCTGCCCTTCCGCCAGGCAGTTTCTAAACTGGTAAAATGAGTTGCCTGTGTCTCCCAGGCTGTTCAGCACATCCCATGTGCGAGAGTCAGTGCTCCCCATCCCATCCCATCCTGGCACCAAAGCTCCCCTTCCCCACAACTGGAAGGAGGCAACGAGCTCCAACCTGTCCCTGCCTCCAGGTCCTGCAGGAGAAACTCCACACACCAGCAAGGGCTGTCCTCAGTCCCTGTGCTCATCTCTCAGCTCAGTGCCACCCTTTTTGCACAACCCCAGGAATGATTAACCTCAGGACCCGATCTTCTCCTGATTATTTTTGGAGGTCGTTTCTCCTACCCTGAATGTGGGTGAATTGTCCAGGAAGCAACTTGTTTTCAAGTCGTGTGGCCTCAGACAGCCACAAAACAGCTTGCTTCTGATGATGCTGGATAAAAGTGCTTCTTGGCACCGAGAGGCAGGAGTTAAATGGGAGGACAAGACATGGAGATGTGTCAGTGCCACTTTGGGGCTGGAAAAGATGGAAATCCATTTTGAAGGAGGGTCTGTATGGCTACTGAGGTTCTTCGTGCCGTTAATATGCCTTGGGGGACCACACTTGGAGCCCTGTGGCCTGCAAATATTTTGCAGAACCAAAGTAATATTTTAAAAGCGTAATGAGGCATGTGATTACTGTTCACCCTTGGTCACCCCAAAGTGATGCCCCTCTCCCACCTCCTGCAAAGCAGCCATTGCCTCTCCCACCTCCTGCAAAGCAGCCATTGCCCTTCCACCCCCTAAATAGTCACTGTGACTCAGTTTACCCAGAGGGGGAGGTGAGATGAGCCATTCCTGCTGCTGGAGCAGGTTTCCTGAAGTTGGGTGTGCTTGGGTCTGATGGGATGGGGTCATCACAGAAGGGATGGGAGATATGGTGGCAGAGGCAGATGTGACCTTATGGGGCTGGGAGTGGGTACAAGAGAGAACCTGGGCAAATGGCGTGTGAATCCTCCGGCCTTTGAGAGCTTCTCCACTGCCTCTGCCTCTTCTTCTGCTCCCCAGTCAACTGTCCAGTCCTACCTGGAGGGGGTAGGTGCGGGGCTGGAGCAGCTGCGGTCGGCGGCCCAGGAGGTGCAGAGCGTGTGCCAGGACCTGGGGGCAGCGCGCTGGGCCCTGCTGGACAGCATGGACCGTTTCCAGGGCCTCCAGCAGATGCGGGCGCTGATGGCGGAGCACGTGCAGCTGGCCTCGGTGGTCCAGGTGCTGCCCCAGCTCTTCTCGGGTAAGGCATTGGCCCCAGTCCTCCTGGATTTGGGTTGGAAGGCGCAGGGGAGAGCTCCGGTCCAACCCTGGGGGGGTGGCAAAGCTAGAGCAGGCCACTCCAGCTTTGCTGGTTGGGTTTGAAAAGCCTCTGTGGCTGGAGATGCCAGTGTCTCCCTGGGGTCTGATCCAGCGCGGTCTTCCCAGAGCCCCAGATCTCAGACCCTTCCCCTCGCCATCTCCCTGCTAACTGTGACCCTGGTGTCCACCCCCTTCGCCCCCCGCAATCAATCCTGGCATCTCTCCTCCCTCTCCCACAGTCCAAGAGGTATTTTCCCATACCCTCCAGCTGCTTCATGGGCAGCACCTCCTGGAGGCCCACGCGGAGCTCATGATGATGGAGCACCTCCGGGATGACATCCTCTCCCAGCTGCACCTCCGAGGGCTCTCCAGTGCCCAGACGACTGTGCTGTCCTACTTTGGTGGCCTGCAGGAGCTCAACGAGAGCCTGGCCAAGCAGCTGTGGGACATCGTGGGCAACAGCCTGCAGCTGGTGCGTGAGGACCCAGTTCTCTTTGTCACTGCTGTAAGGATCATCGAGAGGGAGGAGAAAATAGATGATACTCTGCTCCTGGAGGCCACCTTCCTGCCCCCCGGCCGCCCAAAGGGCTGGAAGCAGAAGTTTTACCAGGTTCTCCAGGAGGCAATCACAGGAGCCCGCTTTCATGCCACCGGTGTGGATGCTGAGGGGCCAGGGCTGGCCAGGCATCTGGCAACACTGCAGAAGAACATCGTGTCTGAGCTGCGTGTGGTGAAGGATCTGATGGTCCAGTGTGTCCCAGCTCACTACAACATCCTCAGCGTGTGCACCACCACGTACCACCAAGCCCTCACCAGCCACCTCCAGGACATCCTCCGAGAAGACCTGGACAAACAGGCGCTGTTCCTCCTGCTTGAGTGGGCGCTTCGTGTGTACCACAGGTCAGCACCAGCCAAGCAGGGGAGGTTATGGAGAGTTGGGTTGGCCACCAGCACGTGGGCAGGTTGGGAGAGTAGTGCCAACTGCCTGGGGATGACCACCGGGAGGGCAGAGGGAGAGGCAGGAACTGCTGGAAAAACACAGGTCTTCCCAGCCCTGTCCCACCTCTGCCCTCCAGTCCAGAGATGATGGGTCACCCTGACCTTATCCCAGAAGTGGACGTTTCTTCTCTGGGCCCCTTGATGTCCCCTGAGCTGGTGGATCAGACAGAGAGGAAATACGTGGTGAAAGTCAAGGTGAGTGAGCGGGACAGCACACGTGCAACGGGTACGGGGACCCAGTGACCACCACTGAGCCACCATCTGCTCTGACAGCAGCAGGAGACCATGAGCCTGTGGGACTGTGTGTGTTGGGTCTCAAGGGAGCTGGTGCCTGACTTTTTGGGCTGACCGTTGTGGGTGTCCATCTCACAGGCCAGCGTGCTCGAGTGGCTGCAAAGGACCCTGGAGGTGGAGTTCAAGGAGTGGTTCAGGGAAGAGGAACCTGAGAGAGACCATCAGGGCTTCTTCCAGTCAGCCTTGCCTGTCATTGTCATGCAGGTTGGGTTCCCTGCACCACGGGGCATGGGAGTCCCCAAAAAGGGGGCTGTGGCCTGCAGCCTCCCACTGACTCCCCTCCACTTTCCTCCCCCTGTGCAGATGCTGAGTGAGAATATCCGGGTCGCCTCCTTGATCACGGACTCTCTGCAGCAGAAGGTCTACACCATGGCCTTGGAGGAGCTTGAGGCATTTCTGGGCCGGTCAGTGGAGCCCCTTGAACCCCTACCTATCCTCAAGGACCATGGGTCCCATGGCCAGGCACCATAGGCTGATGGTGGAGATCTCTGCCATGGGGCACCTAGCACTCAGCCAGGTCCCAGAAGGTTGTCTACCCATGGGGCTACTGTCCCAGCTTGTGGGGTCATCAGCTCCCAGGGTTTGCTGCCTCAAGCACCTCTCCAGTAGCAGCAAGCCCTGCTCTCCTGAGGGGTCCAGAATGGGTCTCGTTGTCCCACCCTACCTAACAACCTGTCACTCTCCAACCTGGTGGCAGGAGGTGGAAAGAGCCAAGTGAGCTGGAGGGTGATGGGAGGTCTGTGTGCCCAGAGAGGCATCCCGGGGCCTTGTGGCAAGACGTCTGGGGCTCTACCCGCCCTTCATGGTTGCCTCACTGTGTTGCAGCCTGAGGGAAGCCCTGGTGCAGTGTGGCAAGGAGCACCAGAAGGACCGTACCGTCCCCAAGTACTATGTCTCCTACCTGCTGGCCATGCTCAACAACAACCTGACTCTCAGGTAACATGCGCCAGCACCTTGAAGGTCCTGTAGCAACCCCACTACCTGCTCCCCATCCTCATGTGGGACCAGTGTCCCTACCGTGCTTCCCAGACGACCTGTCCCCTTCCTCCTTCTCTCCTAGCTCCTCTGTCTCCTCCCTGCACCCTGACACTGCCCGCAGAGAAGTCCCCGCGTCCCTCCGGGCCGCTCTGGATAGGACACAAAAGAAAACCTGCCAGCTGCTGCTGGAGGAGCTGCTCCTGGACCTGCAGGTAGGTTTGTCCACAGCCCCTGATGCGGGCAGGGCTGGAACAACCCCGGCCCCAGCAAAACCAGCACCTACTGCTACACCCCCGGGCACGGGTCTGTCCCCGCCACGTACCCCATCCTGCAGCCATCTCTGCCAGCCTGGCTCCCAGCCCTCCACCTGCAGCTCAGGGGGTGTCTGTCACCCCCCAGCACTGCCTGGTGTGGCTGGGACAGGTGGCTTGTGGTCCCCAAACCACCAACCAACAGAGTCTGTGAGCTTGGACCCCCCCCCGGGCTGCCCCACGCTCCTTGGTGTGGCCGCTTCACACAGGAGAGAAGCAGCCTCCGTGTGGAGGATACAGGCCCCTGTGCCACTGCCCCGGTCATTTCCTGCCAGCGCAGTCAAATTTAGCTTTCCTGGAGTCTGGACCCAAAAAAAAAAAAAAAATCTGGAATAATTAAGGGCTTTGCTATTTAGGGCTTGAATGAAAAGAGCAGCTCAAGGATGAAACGCTCGCAGGCAGCTTGGAGACTGGCCTGGCAGAGATGGAGAGGGAATGTCTGCCTGCAGGCAGGAAGGCAGGCGAGGACAGCAGGGGAAGGAGGAGGTCAAAGCCCTCAGCCAAAACCGTGTTATGTCTACACAAGGGAAGTGGAGAGGAGTGGAAATTAAAAAGAAAATCGCAGCGGGAGAGGCCACAAGTGGGGGGGTGAGGAGCAGCTCGCTGCTCACACCTCAGATGCTGCCCGCGACGGAGGCATCGTGACCCAGAAAAACCCCCAAAATGTGGATTTCTGGGTGTCGGGGAGGGGCAGCCCCTGTGTATTTCCCATAATTTCCTAATCTAGGCCACTCTTCTATGTTTATGTTGACCGTGGGCTGGCGGTGGCTGTGGCACACGGTGCCGCTGCCGTGCGAGCAGGGCACCCCACGCTGCTCCTCTGCTCCTTCCAGCCCCTCTGCCTGCAGCTGCCTTCCCGCAAGTGGCTCTCGGGCTCCCAGCTCGTCAGCAGCATGTGTGAAGTGATCGACAAGTACGCAAAGGACTTCTCCCACGTCAGGAAACCCGTCTTCACGGTACGGTTGCTGTGGGGCATCCTTCAAATACAGGGCAAGGAGGTTGGGTGCAGGATGCAGGGGACGCAGTCGCTGCTGGGTTTGCCAGAGAGCCCGTATCTTCCGGAGCAGCTCGGAGGGTGCTGCCACGCGGAAATGTTCAGAATTTCTCCCAAATTCAACCACTTTCCTCCAGCCAGAGGGCTTCCCAGCAGGTTGTCCCCATGGTTTGGTGTTGCATCCAACCCCTTTCCCCGGGCAATGGGGGTCCCATGCCCAGCACTAACAGCTCTCCACCCCCGCCCAGCTCCTGCTGATGGAGAGCGAGCTCCTGGTGGCCAGCCAGTACCTGCGGGCCCTCATGCAGAAGAAGATGGTGTGCAAGAGCAAGGAAGAGCGGGGCCAGCTCTGTGACCGTCTGCTGCAGGACGCCACGCAGCTGCGGGAGCTCTTCTGTGGCCTGGTGAGGGGTGTCCACGTGTGGCAGGGAGCCCAGGCTGGGCTGTAGGAGGGGGAGCATCACCCAGCAAGGTGGGTGCAAGGAGCTCGTAGCTCACCTCCAGCACCCTCCTACCCGTGAACAAGACGTGGCTGTTACACTTGGGAGGTTGTGAGGCCAGGATGGGCAGAACTGGTGGGATTAGGAACTCCTGGGACAGTTCACCCTGCCCAGTGTGGGTCAGTGAGGCTGCACAGCCTCATCTTGCCTTGACGGATGGGACGTGCTAAGTGGGGAGAGAGCAGCTGCAGGGGGCCAGGTCCCCAGGTGGTCACTGAGGACTGGGCTAGAGCTCAGCAGCCACCCTGGTGGCCTCCTCCTGATCTCACATGTGGCCTCTCTCCCTCCCAGGGCCTGGACGGGAGCCAGCAGAGCCTGGAGGCCGTGTTTGCCCTGCGGGAGCTCATCTGCCTCCAAGACCCAGCGCTGCTCAGCCTGGAGGTGCTGGGCTTCATCACCAAGTACCCCGATGTCAGGTAAGGAGCTCAGCTCACCTGCGGGATGGGGTAGCCCTGGGGCTGCCACGGGAGCTGGGCTTGGGCCAGACTCCTTGAGGTTACGCTGCAGGAACCTGGGCCTTTCCCCCCTCCTCCCTGAGGTTTCCTTTTCCCACACTCCAGATTTGAGGGTTTCTTTGCAAAGTCCCAAGGACACAGATGTTAAGGAAAAAATAGTTCTGCTGTGGCATTTACCCATCTGTATTTGGTGGCCAAACAAAGTGTGAGAAATCAGAGGGCTGGAGCCCCTCTGCTGGGAGGGGGGGCTGAGAGAGCTGGGGGGTTCAGCCTGGAGAAGAGAAGGCTCTGGGGAGACCTTGGAGCCCCTTCCAGTCCCTCAAGGGGCTCCAGGAAAGCTGGGGAGGGCCTCTGGATCAGGGAGGGGAGCCCTAGGAGGAGGGGGAAGGGTTTGACCCTGCAAGAGGGGAGATGGAGCTGAGATGTGGGGAAGAACTTGTTTGGTGGGAGGGGGGTGAGAGCCTGGCCCAGGTTGGCCAGAGAAGCTGTGGCTGCCCCATCCCTGGAGGGGTTCAAGGGCAGGTTGGAGGGGGCTTGGAGCACCCTGGTGTGGTGGGAGGTGTCCCTGCCCAGGGCAGGGGGTGGCACTGGGGGGGCTTTAAGGTCCCTTCCAACCCAAACCATTCCGTGATTCTCAATTACAAAACACCAAACTGGAAAGCTCAGAATCAGTGCAAACCCATGAAATGGCAAAGCCAAATTCACATTTGGCTTTGGGGGTTATTTTCAAACAAATTTTAAAGCTTGGCTGGTGCAAAGTACGGGCTCTCCCCTTGCCTCAGCTCCTCTGCTGGTGGGAGGTTTGTGGGACACAAGCCCTGTGGACGTGCCAGGACTCACCTCTTGCTCTCTGCCCAGCGACGAGCACATCTCCACCTTGCTGGACCTGCGGGGGGACGTCTCCAAGGAGGTGCGACACATGGTGCTGGAAATGATGGCGCAGCACCCCCAGGTCCTGCCCGAGAGCTACCGGCCCATCTTCAGCACCATCCTGGTCCCTGCACCCGAGCTGCCCTTCTGCCTTCGCAAGGGCAAGTGTGCCTGACGCTGCGCCCCACAGCCCGCTCCCCCCACGGATTTAGGGGCCATGCAGGACCTCTCTGAGGCTGTGTGTGGGGAGAACGGAGGTGATGCACGGCAGCCCCGTGCCCAGCACCTCACCCCGTGCTGGGGACAGTCCGGGTACGTGCCATCCTCCTCTGGGCCTGCCTCGGTGAGCTGAGTGTCCCCTGCAAGTGCCAGCTGGAGACCTGGGTCAGGAGAAGATCAACCCACGGCTATTCTGCTGGCCTGCAGAGATACTTGGCTTTCCCCTGGTATCCAGACAGCCTTTGGAGCCAGGGTGTCCTGGTCATGGAGCCTGGTATCACCCCAGAGCCCTGCTCCACCTGGGCTGGCAGGAGGGTTTTAGCCATGGAAAGCCTTTTCTGCTTTGGATCAGCCCAGAGGTCTGGTGGGGCTGCTCCACCAGCCTGGGCTCTGTATGGACAGTGGAGAGCAGCTCAGCCACCTCCTCACGGCTGCAGCGAAGGGGGTCTCATCCTGGGTGGTGCCATCAACCCTGTCCCTGCTGGCGTGAAGGGACAGCTCAGAGTTCTGCTGATCTACCCAGCTTCTTGCCCTCCTCCAAGACAGGACTGGAGTCCAAGACTCTCCAGCCTCTTTGAGAGCACGAACTGAGTTGTGCCTGTTGTGTTGAGCATCCTCCTGGCCCCCTTTCTTTGCCTCCATCCTCTGCCGCTCTCCAGCCCTTGGTCATCTCCACGTGAGGATGAGGAGCAAAGCCTTTCTCTGTGCCTGCGTCCTTGTGCCCAGCCCCTGCAGCACTGTGGGAGGCCGCCACGCTCTGCCACACTCCCTGCCTCCTGGTGGGCCCCATCCTGCCGTCCTCGCGTGGTGCTGCTGCCAGAAATAAAGGCCTGAGCTCTGTGATGATGCACCAGCTCTGTGCTGATGATGTCCCAGCTCTGTGCCCCAGGGGGTCCGGGCAGGGAGGAGAGGGGGTGTGGGTGGCACAGTGTCGGGGGGGGTCCATCCCCCCGCTCAGCATCACCCCAGGGCTGGCTCCCGGTGCCACCCTGGGAGCATCACCCAAGGACATGGGGGATGATGGAGACTCTGGATTGCGTGTCCCCTGCACATCAAGGATGGTGACAGGGGTTTCGTGGGGGACTGTTTCCCCTGAGGTGAAGGGGTTGGGCAGCTGCAGTGATGCTCCAGGTGGAGGGGTCACTGTCCTCCTCGGGGCTCGCAGTCTGCTTGCCACACTGGCCACAGCTCCCATCTGCCTGGGAAGGTGTCTGGCCTCCCCAGCTGGCCCTGGGACACGCTCACCTGCACCAGGGGCAGGGTTCAAGGGGGTGGCCCTGGACCCTGGGAACGTCCAGGTGGGACGGGCGCTGTCACAGGTCAGGAGAAAACTGTCACCCTGTCAACAGATCTGAAACAGGCCTGGGGACGGGGTGACCTCCCACCGTCCCAGCACGTCCAGCCCCACTGCCGCCCCGCTGCCACCCCACCTGTGTGCCCACAAGCAGCCCACCCCCCCCTCCCCGGTGCTCTCTCCCTCCACAGGCTGCAGTGAGAACTGACACAACTCATTCCAGCGATAGCCCAAGCCCCCCAAGGTGCCTTTGGGCAGCACGTTCCCACGTCCCTGCTTGGGGAGGGTGGGGAGGCAGGTGCCAGGTTTGTCCCATCAGCGCTGCCCGCAGCTGGCAGAAGGCAGCAGGGGGGACCTTGTCCTGCCTGGCCCTGAGCCACGCGGCTCCTGGCGGTTATAAAGCTGGTGGCCCCTGGGGCACACTCCTGTTCTGCCAGGATGGCGTTCCTGTGGGCACTCGTCTGCTTGGCTCTTGCCAGCACCGTCTCAGGTAAGCGCAGTCCTCGGGGTGCAGGGAGGTGCCCAGGGTGCAGCAGGACTGGGGCACCCCCCTGGGGACAGTGACACCCGCACAGGCAGCCCCCGGGTGTGAGCCCTGAGCTCTGGCGGGGGGGTGTCACCCTCATGCCCCTCTGCCTCTCCCGCAGGCTGCGGGGTGCCCGCCATCACCCCCCTGGTGCAATACAATGAGAAGATCATCAACGGGCACAACGCGGTGCCCGGCTCCTGGCCCTGGCAGGTGTCCCTGCAGGTACAGCACCTTCTGCTCCTCCCCGGCACCGAGGGCACCCGTGACACCCTCTGCCCGTCCCCAGCTCGGGGGGACGCCTCCGCCTGCCCAGCCCCAGCTCTTCCTCCCTCTTTCCTCCCCAGACTCGCTCAGGAAGCCACTTCTGCGGCGGCTCCTTGATCAGCGACGAATGGGTCGTCACGGCTGCCCACTGCCAATTCAAGTGAGGAGCGATGCCCGGCCGGCCACCGCGCTGCCCCCCAGCAGGGACAGGGGCTCGGGGCACGCTGGGCACCGCCGAATGGCACTAGGGACACCCCCAAAAGCCAGCACCCGAGGGACTGAGCCGCCCGGGGCTCCCTTGGGCACACGATGCCCCATGCCCGTGGCTCCCACCCCGGGGGCTGGCTGCCGCGTGTCCCCCTGACTCCCCTGCCTCTTGCAGCCCATACTCCCACGTCGTCGTCCTCGGGGAATACGACCTCACCTCCAACTCGGAGTCCGTCCAAGTGAAGACCGTGTCCAGGGTGAGATGCACCGACGAGGCCACGGTGCTGGGAGGCGGCTGCAGCTCTGTGCCACGGCTGCTCCCCGCGGGCAGGGCTGACGCGCAATGGTATTGTATGGTTGGGTTTTCTTTTGGCAGGCCGTCACCCACCCCAACTGGAACTCCAACACCTTTAACAATGACATCACCCTGCTGAAGCTCTCCTCGCCCGCCAAGATGGGACCCCGCGTCTCCCCCGTCTGCCTGGCACCAGCCAACCTGGTTCTGCCCACCAACCTCCCGCTGGTCACCACCGGCTGGGGACGCATCAACACCGCCTGTACGTACGCTCCAGCTTCGGGGAGGGCTGCGGGTGGCCACCAGCCTTCCTGGGGGCTCTGCAGGGTCTGGGGGTGACCAGGGTGGGGGTGACACCTCACGTGGACGTGGGGATGGGGGAGTTGAGCAGTTGAGTGACAACACACAAGTGTGCGTTGGTACAAGCACAAGGGTAGGTGTGCGCAAAGCCCAGGGGTGACCATGCACAGGGACATCTTGCCCTTGCTTGGGGCTGTGTGCGTGAGACAATGCCACCCAGGGGAGAAGGGGGACATTGGGACAGCTTTGCGTGGCAGCCGCCCTGTGTTTGGGAGCTTGCCCAGGGTGCCCACACGCTCCCAAAGGCCCCAGGAGAGTCCTGCCAACACCGGGGTGATTTAATGGCACTTCCTTCCCCACTAGCCCAAGCCCTGGCCTCACGCCTGCAGCAGGTAGTCCTGCCTCTGATCTCCCCGAGCCAGTGCACGCAGTACTGGGGCAACCGGATCACCAGCTCCATGCTCTGTGCTGGCGGCGTCGGTGCCTCCTCCTGCCAGGTAAGGAGCCGAGGTCCCGCTGCACCCCAGGGCGGGTGGAGGAGGAAGAGGACACGGGCATCTCACATCTCTGGAGCCAGAGATTCAAGCTGTAGCACCCGGCTGCGGCTGGGGTGGCAGGGACCAGCTTGGAGCAAGTGCCGGGACCATCTAAGGTGTCTTCTCCGCAGGGTGACTCTGGTGGCCCTCTGGTCTACCAGAACGGGAACATCTGGACCTTGGCCGGCATCGTCTCCTGGGGAAACAGCAACTGCAGCGTCCGCACGCCCGCCATCTACACCCGCGTCAGCCAGTTCCGCAACTGGATCGAGTACGTGGTTTCTCAGGGTTAGAGGGACCCCTTCGCTGGGTGCTGCTCCCGGCGCGGTGGCGTTGGCGGGGGCTGAGCTGGACGCAAGGCACTCCCAACTTGGAAATAAAGTGTCAGCATTTGCTCGTGCCAAGCGCTGCCTCTGGTTCTTTCCTTGTGCAACACAGACCGGTGCGGAAGGCGCAGAGAGGAAGCCTGGGGCACCCCATGGTCTTCTCCTGAACCCCAGAGCTGGGGCTCAGTGCCCAGCTGGGAACCTGCTGGGGCAGTGGAGATGACGTGCAGGCAGAGGAGCAGGGCTGGCTGTGCATTGAGGGCTGCTCAGGGGGTCTTGAAGCCCACCAGCAATGCTGGCACCAGCCCCCAGGCCACTGTGGCATTGAGGGTGGGCGATGTCACCTTGCTGCTAACCCAGGGGAGAGACCTCCAGCACCAGCTGGTCCCACCAGCACTAGCTCCTCCAGGAAAGGGACTGTGGAGCTCACCAGCATGAGCAAGCGATGGAGGGTGGGCACATGGGATCTTAGAAGATCCCTGTCTGACAGGCGAATGCTGGAACTGGTGTCACAGCCTGGGGACACAGAGCTGAGAGGGAGAAACGCCAGCTCCAGCTCCTGGGGAAGGTGGGAGGAGGCAGCTGGAGAACACCACACTGCGTCACAGGTGCAGATTTGCCAGGGAACAGAGCAGGAAACTGAAGGCCATCCCAGAGGAAAAGTTGAAGCCAAGACAAAAATTCAAGGCCGGGCAACAGGGTGTCAGAAGCCAGCAGCAGTTTCACCCAAATGGGTTCCTGAGACAACAGCAGGTGCAAAAAACTTAAGTCTCGTGTTCACACACGGTCAATGAATTGAAACCTGGTTCCTGGCAGCTCCCAACAGAGCTGGTCACGAGGACACCGTGGAGAGGAGCAGGATCAGACTGTCCCAACATGGGGCGTGGGGGTTTTTCCGTCACCAGTGATGTGAATGCAACATCAAACCTCCACCGTGTGAATCCCAGCCAAGCAGTCGCAGCAAAAGCACAGACATACCCACGGGAAGGGTCATAGATCATGAACGGAGGGTAAAGACAAGTATGTTTAAGTTTAAAAACCCCAAAACTGCTCAAATACAGCCGAGGGCTGACAAGTTTTCATTTGATTGGACAAAATTTAGCTTCATTTAGCGGTCTGCTCTGCAGGGAGCAAGAGCAAGTGGAGCAAATTAACGTGGGGGCTCACAGAGAAAGCTCTGAAGCTGCTGGCTCGGAGTCCCTTGTCTTGGAAAGCCTCTCCTGGGACATGGGGGACAAGGGCACAGGGGCCGAGCTCCATGAGATCTCCCCTATGGCTGGTGGCAGCAGCTGCTCGAGGTACATACCAGTCCCATCGGTCTGCCGTGATATTTGGAGTGTGCTTTCACGCCATGGTACCTGAAATAAGACTCATCTCATGAAAGCAGGATACTCCTGTTCGGCTTTATCTAGCTCCTGAATGACCTTGAAGACAGTTGAACACTGGAGATGTGGGGATGGGCCATAAGAAACTTGGTGGCCACGTGGAGCTTCAAACAGGAACTGATGAGGTGCAGCACGATGGGTCATTTGCTCTGTGTGTACAGGCCACCGTCACCCCTGCCACTGCTGGGACAGGGTCCCTTGTGCCTGAGAAATCACCTCTCTTCCAGGAGGACATGGTGCAAAAGGGAGGTGCCTTTTTTCACTTGGTGTTACAGGTTTTCCTGTTCACCCACAGAAGCTGCCCAGAGTGAAACCAGAGAGGTGAGGAGCTGCTGGGGGCAAACCAGGGTATTTCTCTGGCCCCACTTGCCACCTTGCAGCCAGAGAAAAGCAAACAAAATGCCCCAAAGTGCCCGTTCAGTGCCCAAACCCTGCCTTCCAGCAAGAGCCTGACTCACCCAGAGCACTTGTGGACATCCCAACCCCACACAAGGTCTGCCACAGGCAGCTTCTGGCCTGGCAGCTGCCTGAAAGACACCATAAAACTCTTTAATGAGCACTTTGGTACCTTCTTGCTGTGCTCCAAGAAGGAATGAGAGAGAGGGGTGAGCAGCTCCTGGCTTCCCATGTTTTTCCTGACCATTGCCCACCCACAGCCCAGAAAGCGGCGCCTTCCAGCAGTCATTCCGCTGGGCAGAAGTAACGACAGCAGAGCCAGGGGGTACCCAGAATACATTTACATGTTGAGCAGACCGAGTACACAAAATAAATAACTCTGTACACTCTAATCGTAACGTTACAGACTCATTACAATGGTTCAGACCTCATCCTATAGGACAGTCCTTAATGGAAAGGCAGGACTCCAAAGGTAAGTCGCAGGATGGGACACTTCTCGGAACAGGCTCGTTAGGAGACTAACGGGACACGACACGAGTAACTTCCAAACCATTCCAACCCCAGCACCGGAAATCTGGCAACCAAAAATAACAACAAGTGCCGGAAGACCTCCGGGTCCCAAGAGCTTCCCGGGAGGTGTCTTTCCATAGCGAAAGGCAACAGGAAACACTCATCACGGCATCTGGGCGTGCTGGCTGGAGCTGCTGGTTTCTAACCAGCCTCCTCCACGTTCAGCAGAAAACCACAGCGCAACGATACCTGCAACAGCAGCTGGTAGCTCGCCCGTCGCACAAGGGATCTATCTACAGCATGAACCACGCAGCAGAGGACAGCGGGAGAAGGAAAAAACATCAGCGGGCAGGCAGAGCTCCCCCCACCCCAGAGACACTGAGGGGGGAAGGTACCACGCTCCACGATGCTGTGTTGCCACTGCATGTCCCTGCTGCTTCACATTTTTTTGGGGGGGCAAATTGACAGCTCAGTAAGGGCACAGCTGACACGTAGGCAACCTGCCTCCGCAGCACTCGAGAGCTGTCGCCTTAATCCAGGCTGAAAGTGGTCAGAAAAAGCACCAAAAACCTCCCGAGAGTGGTACAGGCGAGTTGGGTATCTGGCACTGAGTGGGCACAGGCACTTGGTGATGTTCTCCAGGATGAAGCCGAGCTGGCAGGAGGCCAGGACACGACCTCCCTCCCTGCACATCCAAGGGCTCACGTTGCCACTAGAGAACAAGTTTGCAGCTCCTCCAGAAGGTGATTCCTCCTCCCCCCGGCTCTGGAAGCCAATCTCTGTGTTGCTTTGCATCATTAAAAAAACTAAATTAAGTCAAAATAGTTGAGATTTTAATTTACCCTGCCTCAAACCTTCCAAATCTTTAGTATGGTCACTTAAAAGAGGAATATGGTCCCACATAGTCTAATAAGAGACCTGTAACCGCCACGACGCACTGGCTGTCCTAGCTTGTATAAAATAATCTTGAGCTGAGTCTGCACTGCAGGGTCCTGCGAGGGAGGGAGCCTTCTCCCACCTTGCAGGGCATCACACAGATGCTTTTACCCGGCTCCAGGACTCACCACAGCTCCTGCAGGGCCAAACCCAGAGTTGCTGCCCAGTAGCTGAGTTAACCACCATTCCTATTCCAGTTTGTGCATCGCGGAAAAGTTGACTCTCTAAGTACTTCAGCCCAACACCACGGCACAAGTGCCGGAAGACCTCCGGGTCCCAAGAGCTTCCCGGGAGGTGTCTTTCCATAGCGAAAGGCAACAGGAAACACTCATCACGGCATCTGGGCGTGCTGGCTGGAGCTGCTGGTTTCTAACCAGCCTCCTCCACGTTCAGCAGAAAACCACAGCGCAACGATACCTGCAACAGCAGCTGGTAGCTCGCCCGTCGCACAAGGGATCTATCTACAGCATGAACCACGCAGCAGAGGACAGCGGGAGAAGGAAAAAACATCAGCGGGCTGGCAGAGCTCCCCCCACCCCAGAAGACACTGAGGGGGGAAGGTACCACGCTCCACGATGCTGTGTTGCCACTGCATGTCCCTGCTGCTTCACATTTTTTTGGGGGGGCAAATTGACAGCTCAGTAAGGGCACAGCTGACACGTAGGCAACCTGCCTCCGCAGCACTCGAGAGCTGTCGCCTTAATCCAGGCTGAAAGTGGTCAGAAAAAGCACCAAAAACCTCCCGAGAGTGGTACAGGCGAGTTGGGTATCTGGCACTGAGTGGGCACAGGCACTTGGTGATGTTCTCCAGGATGAAGCCGAGCTGGCAGGAGGCCAGGACACGACCTCCCTCCCTGCACATCCAAGGGCTCACGTTGCCACTAGAGAACAGTTTGCAGCTCCTCCAGAGGGTGATTCCTCCTCCCCCCGGCTCTGGAAGCCAATCTCTGTGTTGCTTTGCATCATTAAAAAAACTAAATTAAGTCAAAATAGTTGAGATTTTAATTTACCCTGCCTCAAACCTTCCAAATCTTTAGTATGGTCACTTAAAAGAGGAATATGGTCCCACATAGTCTAATAAGAGACCTGTAACCGCCACGACGCACTGGCTGTCCTAGCTTGTATAAAATAATCTTGAGCTGAGTCTGCACTGCAGGGTCCTGCGAGGGAGGGAGCCTTCTCCCACCTTGCAGGGCATCACACAGATGCTTTTACCCGGCTCCAGGACTCACCACAGCTCCTGCAGGGCCAAACCCAGAGTTGCTGCCCAGTAGCTGAGTTAACCACCATTCCTATTCCAGTTTGTGCATCGCGGAAAAGTTGACTCTCTAAGTACTTCAGCCCAACACCACGGCAGAAAACAGGACTGAGGAATGGGGGGTAGAAAACAAGACTGAGAAATGGAGGGTAGAAAACAGGACTGAGAAATGGAGCTGGGCATAAGAAAGAATGTAAATTACCAGAATAGAAAACACCTGACCTAAAAGAAGAAAATATCTGAAGTTAAAGAGTTTTAGAGTTTATAATTTCCAAAACAAACAGGTAATGCAAGCCCTACACTGCAGCAGGTTTCCACACAACCACCAAAGCCAGCAGGTCAGAGCCCTTCTGTCTGGGTGTATTCTCACCACAAGGCCCCACACCTTTCCCTCACGAGTGGCTGTACGTTTCCAAAAACAACACGGTCCAGGAACTGGCAGGAGCATCTGGATGCTCTCACAACCTCAGTGTTAAACAGCACAGACTTCTGCTGGCTTGAAGGAAGGGGAAGGGTTACCACCACAGAGTTGACATGTTGCATTTTTAGAAACCTGAGAAGAGTGAGAAGTCAATCAAACACGGACAAGTAATTGCTGTTTTACCAAAACACACAGAAAAGTACTTTACGTACTCAAAAATCTGGATGCAAGTCTGTAGACCACCTAATGTTATTTCTGGAAGACCTTTTCACATTAATTTCCAATAATCCTCAAAGAAAAAAAATTTTAAAAAATCAAGAATCAACAGGCTACGTTCTTTCAAGCCGTAATTCTCTCCCCCAGGAGAGCAGCCAGACTCCCAGGATGAAAGGGTGGGATTGTTTTACACAGTACCGCTAAGTTCCAAAAGACAATCAATGGTAATTCCCCTTACTCCTTAAAACTGCATTTCCCTGAAACAGAACACGCTGGGAAGCAACACCCTGAGCTGCTCCATCGCGTCTCATGATGGGAGAAAGTCCCAAACCTACTGCTTCCAGCCTCAGCACCTTCAGCTTCTGCTTTCTCCTAGTGTCCCCCGAGATGTTACCCCAGCAGGGTGCTGGTGAGCATCTCCTTTAGACACTGCAGGGGGTGACCCACACACGTCTCTGCCCCAGCACTGAGCATCCCTTCCAGCGGGGTGGGCTAAAAATGCTGTTATTTGGGCTAAAAATGCTGTTCTTTGGCAACAGTAGAGGAGAAAACGGTGCCGCGCTGAGAGAGCTGTCGAACATCTGGGACTGCAGATGTGGTTCAGGACCACCACCCAGCACACCAAACTCTTTGGAAAGAGCATCTCACCCTGAAACAGTGGGCGCATAACCAGAAGAGGGCTGTAGTTGGACAAGGGTACCCTAAAATCTGCCGCTAGGTGTCATTCCAGCTTCATTTCCGTTGTATGAACAGAAGTAGGGAAAACAAAAGCAGTGCTTTACAGAGATTTGCACCCCAGCTGACAGGAAGATGGCAACTCAGCGATGGTCTGGAGCGTGCACTTGTTCCCTGCGTTCTACCAGCTCGTTCAGTACCAGAGGAAGTCTTGCAAAAAACCCCTACGAGCCAAATTAAGAACCACCATTAAGAGCCAAAGAAAGAGAATTAAAAATTGAACAGAAAAAAAGACACTTCAGAGATTTTAGCTTCTAAAACCCCCAAATAAGGCACTCCTGAAAAGTGTAAACTCCTGAGAGTCAAGATAAACTGAGAGCTGAGATGCTCCCGTGGAACAGACAGATGATCAAGATAATTCACAGTGAAGAGCTTCTTAGAGGAGAGATTGAAGGCACCTGAACTACCTACTGCTTGTCCCCCTGGCCAGCTGAAAATGTGACACAACTGCAAGGATAAAAGCACCCAAGGAACTGTCCTTAAGCTGGACCCTGCTATGTAGCATCGCAGTTTTCCAGCCAGAGCAAAAGCAGAAATATGAGCAAGGGCTCCAAGGGACACGGGAGGAGCTGCCAGTGAGACTCTGCCAGGCTCCCCTCTGCTCACACGTGTTATTCTCTAGGTTCCTGCAAATACTGAATATAGAAAAAGAAAAGGGATCGAGCCAAGAGTGTTGTAATCAAATGATGGAAAGAAAGCCCATAAAGATTCTGCCCATTCTTCCATGGATTTTTCCATGCAAACAAGAAAATATTGCATTTCTAAAGAGAATTGAGGTCCTTTTTTCCAGAAAAAGCCAAAGCCCCTTATGGGATGGACTTGGTCCTCTTTGGTGCGATCCCCTAAAGGTGGGATGCCTGAGGAGCACATCTCCATGCCCCAAAGAGGCAGGCTGCGGCCACCCAGTACTGCTCAGGGATTGGAAGGGTTCTCCCTTCTGCCAATTCACCACCTGGTTGCAGCACATCACTGCAGAAAACTGAACCAGGAACCTATAGAGCAGTGCCAGGAACCTATACAGCAACATTTTGCTTCCCAAGTATGTCTCCACCCCAAACTCACTACGAATCACGCCGCTTGGAACACTTCCTGGTGAAAACCCAATTGGCTGAAAAGAGCAATAAAGCAAAAAATTGTCGCAGATGAGAATATTCTTGTTCAAGCTTGGTCAGACCAGAGCTCAAGGTCCTCACCTTCTTTCCACCTTCATTTATTGCCCACAAGGGAAAGCACGAAGGAACAGCGTGAGCAGACATCTGCCCAACATTTGTGCGTTTCGATGGTCTGTTGGTTAAAGGAAAGGGTCTGGGGTTCTAGAGGTCGTGGCTCAGCTTATCAGTTTGACCTCCTCACACGGGCAAAACACTTATTTTAAAGATAAACGTGAAAGCACCCAGGAGGGAAGAGAGATCACAGTGCCTGGGTGTGATGCCCCAAACACGCAGAAGACTCTTCTGAGCAGCAGCTCAGCACCAGAAGCCCTCCAAGAGCCCTCTGAGAGCGCGTCCTGCCATCTCGCAACCTACCGGGGAAGAACAGTTTTCCAGCTGATACTCACCTTGGAGCAGTTGCTGCTCCTGAAGAGCTGTTTGCAGTAATACAAGGGGAACTGAACTGTTTCCGATGCAAAATAAGGCAAGCTGCCTGTTTTGTCAGAAATCACACCTAGTTTATAGGCCATGGTAACAAACCAGAGAAGACTATGTGAGAAGGTAACAGAAGCAGAAGAAACACTTTTTTTTTGCAGTCCACAGAGTTGAAAAAACCCAAATTTTGGTCATTCTGTGGTATCCATTAATGCTGACGGAAGAAAGACTGTGTGTGATAGGGTAGGATGGGCACTCAGAGGAAGGGCAGCCTGCAAAGGACCCGGAGTTTGCAAAATACCATGCAAAACCACGCATTTAGAAGGATTTAGAATTCATCCCGGCTACCCATACGGGCTGTCCTCAGGTTTCCTCTGGCATATTCCCCACCGCACGCCTGGGCACATCAAGCTCTGCTCACAGTGGCCATGGGCCATCCCAGCTTTGGGGTGGGAGGCACATCCTTAGAGATTCCCTTTTTTTTTTAACCTTAGCACCGAAAATGCAGCCTTCTCCCACCGAACCTGTGCTGTTTGCTGATCAAGAGGGGCTGCGGCCAGAGAGTTAGAGCTCCCTGGAGATGCGACCAACCACTTAAAACCTTGCTGACACTGAAACACAGCAGCAGAGACATCAATCCTGGCTGGAAAGGTTCTGCTCGCCAGCCCCTTGAGCTTGCACAGCCTCCACCTCCAGCTCAGAGACAAGCAAGTACTTCCCAGGTGCACAGCAAGAAGCAAAAAGTACAGCTTTTCATGTGAAAAGTTTAAAAAAAACAGCATTCTCCTTCCCTGCAGATCTTGACTCTGCTGTCACAAGAGGCCAAATCCACCCTGAGACTGTGCCATCAGCCCCACTCTGCTGCTCTATTTGGGAGGTATGTCAGGAGCCTTGCACAAAGCTGAGCTCTACAGGACTCACCTTCCCCAAGAGATCCTTCACAAGAGGCCCCCACATCACCCATCCAGCACAAGGAAACCCGAAAGGCAGCTTTTTCCCGTTGGATTTATGTCACACCTACCAGCTCAGAGGTGTTTGTGTAACATCTCCAGGGCATTATCACAGACTGGACCTCTGCTACTCAAGATGTAGCACCACTATCCCAACCCTGATGCTATGGAGCCATTTGTGGCCATCCCAACCTCTTCATCCCACCACTTCATTGCTCCAGAGCAGGGACAGCAGAACTGAGGCAGGACAGGCACACAAAGCAGGGGAACCCTGTAAAATCTGCAGACAGGGAGCAATACATGGAACCGAAGTGCTGGTGAAGTGACATGGACAGTAAAGCTGGTCTGAAGGGTGCAGGACACGTAATACATCACAGACATGACAGGGCCATCAGAACAACAAACCCTGGATGGCAGGCACTGGTCTTGCTGCAAATAGGGGAAGGATAATTCAAGGGGGACAGCAAGGTGCTCCCCAAAAACCTGCCTTGCCAAAGACATCTCTCTGCCTACCATGAATTTCCGGCAGGACAACAATCCTCTTCCCACCCCTCCATCAGGAGCACCCACCCAGCCCAGATCAAAGGAATCGGATCCCAGCTCCGAGCCCGCAGCGCTTCAGCCCGGTTGTCAATTTGCCCGGCAGCTCCTCGCACAGCTTGAGCACACCCTTGACGTCACCAGGAGGATGGCAGCCCTTGGGGGAAACCTCGCAGCTTGGAAAAGTGCTGTCTGGCTGCTCTTCAGGAGGAGCGGGTGGGCAGCGCGCCGGCGGTGAGTCACAGCTACCCTACTTCTAACTGCCTGTGACTCATCCCAGCTTCGCTGCAGAGGCACCACACCGTCTGACTAAACCAGCTCAAAATTTGTGTATATATAATTTTTAAATACATATACACACCCACACGTGTATGTGCACACACATACGTGCATGTACATACCCATAAAGTGATTTCCTTTTTTTTTTTTTTCATATGCAAGCGAGAGAAACTTAACGCTCTGGAACTAATAAATAACTATGAACAACCGAGCTCCTGGGCTACAGAAAGAACTCTTCTCCCCACATGGCTCCTGAATTTGTGTTATTACTCGAGGCTCTGAGCCCACGAGGGCTCCCCCGTTTCCTGCGTGAGACCCCATGGGATGGCCACCACGCCATTCCCTTTCCTCCGCACAGGGGGGGGACACCCGGAGGAAGGGAGGGAGGGAGGAACCTGGATGTTCCTCACCTGGTGAGGGACAGAGAAGACATCTGGAAAGACGCCTGGCAGGTCCCAGCCCAGCGCTCAGCCAGTGTACTGCTGCTGGTAGCGCAGGTTGAGCTCCCGCAGCTCCCGCTCCCGAACCCGCCGTGACTTGTTGGATTTGGTGGAACGGCTGGAGCGGGTGGACTGCGCCGACTTGGTGCTCTGGCAGCGGGAAGATGCCCTCTTGAGAAGGTTTTGGGAAATGGAACGGTGTAGGTTCTTCATGGAGGAAGAGGCTGCCATGCTGACCACCCACGGGTGCTTCAGGGCCTGGAGGGCCGTCATCCTGTCACTGGGGTCCACCGTGAGCAGCCGATCGATGAAATCCTTGGCCAGGTTGGACACACTGGGCCAGGGCTGAAACACAAAAGAGATGATTAGAATGAAACATCCCAGCATGGCTTCACAGACCAATGAATTCCTCCCATCCCCAAAAGGCGCTTCGGGGCATTTTGCTTCTTCCATTCTCTCTTTCGTCCTCAGATCTTCCAAGCTGTATCTGCCCAAGGAGAAGCAGACACAATTATTACTTCAAGAGACTGTCAGAGGGAGAGGCTGAATTAGTGGGAAAGGTCTACGTGTTCATCAGGCGCAGTGTGGATCCATCCAGCAGCAGGGCTCAGGTGCCCAGCCTGACCAGTAGCTGACCCTGAATCCCTGTCTTCCCAGTTGCCTTGAGCCTACAAACACCTACACACACACAAGCGGTCTCAGTCAACCCTCAGACTCAACCATCTCTCCAGCAGCTGGCTGGGACCTCCCTTGTCCCTCTGGTCACCAGATCCTCCTGTGGTCTCGTCCTTGTCAGTAGACACACACACACACAGATGGACGGTCAACATACTTGGAGGGACAGGATGCCATCCAGAGGGACCCAGACAGGCTGGAGAGGTGGACCTGTGCCAACCTCATGAGGCTCAACCAGGCCAAGTGCAGGGTCCTTCACTGGGTGGGGGCCACCCCAAGCACAAATCCAGGCTGGGTGGAGAATGGACAGAGAGCAGCCCTGAGGAGAAGGACTTGGGGGTGTCGGTGGAGGAGAAGCTCCACACGCCCCTGCAACCTGCACTGGAGCCCAGAAACCCCCCACACCCTGGGCTGCATCCCCAGCCCCGTGGCCAGCAGGGAGAGGGATGGAGGGGGGGGATTCTGCCCCTCTGCTCCTCTGTGGGGAGACCCCCCCCAGTGCTGCCTCCAGCTCTGGGGCCACACACAGCAGAAGGACATGGAGCTGTTGGAGCGGGGCCAGAGGAGGCCCCGGAGATGCTGGGAGGGCTGGAGCCCCTCTGCTGGGAGGGGGGGCTGAGAGAGTTTAATTTCTGCCAAAATACCGTATTCGCATCAATGTGAGAAGTGAGAACATCTCCTGTAGCATGAGGTGAAGGTTGGGCTGTGGACAAAGCCAGGAAGAAAACCATGGCAAAATCCACTGTTAGAGAAGAGTGGAGGAGGCAGCGTGGTTAGCAGAAAAAACCAAGTGTCGAATGGACCCAGGCAAGGTTTCTGCAATCACTGGGTGTTGTGGGGTCTCACTCCTCCTGGAACCATCAATACGGAATTTTTGAAGCACATGGAGGCCACATCCCAAGCGGCATTAAAGAAAGCCTGAGGAGATTCAAGCAATGAAGTAAAGTTTTTGATACAATAATTAAGGTCATATACGAACACATACATGTAAGTGAGTGGAAGCTGTGTGGTTAAACAAGGAAAAGGCTGCTGCTATTCTGTGTCTTTCATTCCTTTCTTCCTTTGGTAAGGAAGAAAAGAACCCAGCTATTTTAAAATTCAGGGTCCACCAATCGTACAGCCAGATATAACACCCTCTTCTTGTGCAAAAGGTCTAAAAAAGGTACGTCCTGATTCGTTTGAGGTCTGCAATCTATTGTTCCTGAAGGCAATTTTCTCTTTCGACAGACTCAAAGGCACCAAGCAAGAGAGCTAATCCAGGGGAGGATTTTGTAATGAAAGGCAGGATGCTCCCGGAGTTACAGCCCGGCTCCCAGCCCCTGACCATGGACAGTCCACGGCATGGCCAGGAAATAGGAACTCAAAGTCAGGAACCGGCTATGAGGATGGTCAGGGAAGAGAAAATCTTATTTTACAAGCAATGACTAAAACATCCTGGCTTACCCAGCCTGGCTGAAGCAGGATATTTGATGACTGGCAATAGGTGTGCAGAAGGAAGAGTGAAAATGGTATGAACTACTTGATAGAATGAAACTAGCTGTACAAGAATAAAAAACCCTATAAATATTCCTGAACACATTCAGGGTAGAAATGGAAATCCTTAGAGCCAGAGGGCTCAGGAAGGAAACAGAGGCTCCTCCTGCAGATCAGACACCACTTCTGTGCTTTGAAACCACATCCAAACTCCACTCACCTCCACGTTTCAAGAACAAAATCAGTTAACAAAAAAAATCTCTTAAAATTCAAGCTTTTCTGCCCACTGCTTTCAAATATAACTAGTTCGTCATGACCTGCCTTAAATCACTTTTTCTTAGCTGATGAAACGCATCTTGATAATGAACAGTCAGAAAAAAAATCAGGCACTTGTTAGAATGGAACAGGGACAATCTTTGATCAGAGACTCATTAAAGTGTTGGTTTATAAAGAGGATATATAAACCAGCAAAAACTCTTTCCAAGTGTAGCAAAAACCATAACAGAGGTTACAATTGCAACTGACGACACTGATCTCTTGCAGAACTTGGGACCCTTCGGAGAACTAAGGCCTTTCTGCTATTTATAAAAACACAACCAAAAAGCCAAATCTGCTGCTGCCATGGGGAGACATAAATCACATTCCAAGCCTATAGATTTCCTACCAGGCTCCAGGATTAGGTGTTCCCTTTGTTAAATGATGGTGAAATGAAACAACTCGCGGGGTTTAGTCATTACTAGCATGACCTCAGACAATACCAGGGTCATACTGTATGACAACTGGCAGGTCAAGACATTACCTTCATTGTAAACTCCAGATCTCTGGTTACAGAATCACAGAATCACAGAATCCCGTGGGGTTGGAAGGGACCTCTGGAGATCATCTAGTCCAACTCCCTGCCAAAGCAGCTCCAACTGGAGTGGTTGCCCAGGACCTTGCCCAGGTGGGTTTGGAATGTCCCCAGAGAAGGAGGAGGTTCTCTCTTCCATGGAGGGACAGATCCCAAGGAAACCCAGTGACAAGAGGTTCTGCCTCTAATCAGGATTGCCTCAAAAAACTGTTTTCTATAGCTTTTTTTTTTTTTTTAGACTCATTTCTCAGTTATTCATACAGTAAAAGTCACCAGCTCATCATTACCTGCCTGCGCCTGATTAACCTCCCACCACTTCTCTCCTCCTCCCAGCAGACAGAGCTCACCCCAATCTGTTTCCTTCAAAGAGGACTCATTTTCTGCTCTCCAACTAATGCTCACGAGACATCTAAGCTGTGTCCATCCAATTTACTGACTTTAACTCAAAGTGACAGTAAATGCTGGTGACAATTCTACTCTCCTTGCAGTAGTAACTTTTTAAGAACTCTTATTACCATCTTTTTTACCATAAGTTTACCAAAAGTTCTTTACGATAAAGAACTTTTTATTACCATCTTCATTACTGTCCCCAGCAATCGGGAGGACTTGGATATCTTGAAACAGCTTTTCTCCACTCAAAAGGGAGAAAACACATTCACACGACTCCAACCGTACTGGTTTTCCTGGGGTATTTCTTCTCATCTGTCTAAAATCTTCTACCTTTCTGAATACTGTCCTTCATGGGAGGTCCAATCATGCCAGGATCTCCATTCTCTCTTTTTCACCTAAATCCAAAGAGATGCACTCAAATGAAAAGCACTTGAGGACTGAGACAACAATACTTTTCTTGGAAATACATCTTCAGGACGCGCAGAAAAGATTATTTCCTCCAGCTGCTGTTAGTAACTGCACAGATCTGGAACTTGAGGCAACCTCAGAGCTGCTGTTTCGCTGTTCAGATACGTTCAAACTTCAGCCAACTGATGGCTGCTCAAGAGAGAGCAGCAGATTCTGCCAGGTGAAATGAGCCTCTAAACACCAGGAACAACATTATTTCAATCTTTTTAAGTCATATCAAAAGATAGTAAATGTGATAATTTAGAATTTGAAGAAATCCATGAAGAACATCTCAGTCTGAAGACCTAGAAACTGTGAATACATCACCAGCCGAAGCCTTGGGAGGCCTGTGCATTGCACCAGTCCATTCTAATGAAACCTAAAGAAGAATAAACTCCAAACAAAAGCAAATTGGATTTCTCATTATGACAATTACTCTAGCTGCAACACAAACGTTGAGTGTGGAGTACTTGCAATTAGATTTTTCCTCTGGTCAGCAAACACAAATCCGTTTATCGACCTGTTTATGCAGCCGGGGGGTTCATTTGCTGCACTAAACACATCTTTGGGTTTATTTCACTGACGCTTTTTCTTTAAAAATAGGTAACACTACGTTCTACTGAAGCACTGAGTAGAATGAATTTAGCAATTTTCAGTCCTGTTCCCTGGAGAAATGTGTCCAGAAATCTTGCATCAGTTGGCAAAACAGCAGTTTTAACTTAGCAAACCCCCCAGGAACGCCCCCGATTAATCCTGCAAGGCAGCAGGGGAGTTTGTGTAAGGGCTGAGAAGGTTGATGCTTGTGTGTTTGGGGACCACCAGGAAGGACAGGAGGGCAGGACACATGGTGCACTCACACGGCAGGACTGAAGCAATCGAGAGGAGATCCTGCTCCTCTGAGGAGAACCAGGGAATGGCTTGGGAGGAAAATGCTCCCATCCAGTGAGCCCCATCAGAGAGCCTTGCCTTTCATCTCACCCCTGCAGCGACAAATTCCTCTCTCTTGTGGCACAAAAATGAAGAGAAGTCACCAATATTTGTTCACCTTGCCCCCCTGTTCCTCTATGAACGGATTTCAAGCGTAATGTAATTTGAGTATAACTTCTGTGGCGTTCTCTCTGTTAGACCACATTCCTCCAGAAGGGAAAGGTACTCCAGCAGTTTTGGTGTCTTTCTACACCTTTAAAAAAGGTAGAACAGCAGCAGTCACCTGACTTCTGAGCTTTGCTTTTAGTCTTGACAGTACCTGCTGAAGGAAAATCACACATTGATTTCCCGATCCCTACCCGAGTTACCTGCTGTTTTCAGGAGAACTGACATGAGCTCTGAAGATGATGTTATGTGGAAGGTGAGGGACACCCAGAACTGCAAAGACCTGAACCTCCTTTGGCAATCAGTCTTTACAAAAAAAATGAAGCACAAGCCACGTTACCACAGCTGCTCTTAGGTCAAAAATACTGTATCCCAGCCTCACTGATTCCGAGGAAGAGTCTGAACGAGTGCTGGAGAAGCCTCAAAACACCAGGGAGAACGAGGAGCCCTACAGCAGCACACGGGTTCCTGCCAGGTTCACCTACAGAAAACTATCAGACAGCTACTTTGAAGTTTTACAAGACAGAAAAGATTTATTGGGAATGAGCCCTCCCCAGCAGACAGACTGGATTGAACACGTCCACTTGGTCAGAGGGACCAAGGGCCTCTGTGCCCTTATCGCTGTTAAGAGCAATGCTCCATGCCCCAGAAGATGAGCATCTTCTCAATGCTCATCTCCATGCCTCAGAAGATGAGCATCTTCTCAATGCTCATTCCCACTTTGATGCTGCTCTCTCCGTCACGCCAGCACAGACGGTTTGGCTGCTGCAAGCAAAGTGAGTCAAATCAGGGAGCTGCTGTTAATTTTTTTGTCGGGGTTTTCATCCGCTGCTCCTTGGTGTGATTCACCCCACGGCTGAAGAAGCAGCTACATCAGCCCAAGTGAGCAACCAGTACGGAGTCCGGAATTAGCAGCACTTCAACCGAGTCTGAAACCCGTGCCACTGTCTGTCTTACAGCCTCAACGACAACAGGAAAAACTCCTGCGGTGGAGATTTACAGCTCTGGCCCCTCAGGAACGACAGCTGCTACTTCCCAGATGCGCCAGCAACTCCTACAAAAGCATCTCCTCAGCTTCTAAGCTGCATGAAACACGGGGCTCCTCGCTGATCTGCAACTTCAGCCCTGCTGGATAATAAACCCAGGGGAAAGCGGCCTCATTTACAATGCCTTAAAGAGCTTTCAAGTGTGCTATGTTTTATTCAGACTCGGGCTCTGAGTCTGGAGGAGGAAAAGCAAGAGATCCTCCTCTGAGTGTCACTTCAGGCTGGGTGATTGCGTGCAGCCCTCTGTGATTAAATCCCATCGCCGCCCCTGCTCGTTATTCACATCGGCATAAAAGCTATTGAGGCGCCGTCCACAGCGGCGTGCGGGGAACAAACAACACCTTGTTCTCTGCTTTCAGCCACCAACCCACCTCTTTCACCCACAGCTGAAGCCAGCGTGGACCCGGCGAGTGCCGGCAGAGAGCTCCAGACACGGGCACCTGAAATAAAACTCCGAGCTGGGTCACCAGGGTGAGCCTCTCACCCAGCTAAATCCAACCCACACCACAGGAAGAGGAGCTTTCAGGGCACATTTTGGATACCAGAGCAGAGCCCCTCAATTTGTCTCTGCCTGTGGTGCTGGTATCAAGCGGTCACCAAAACTCACACTGCAAACAAGCTACTAAGACTTTGGGGCTGGTTCTCTTTAACATCTTCATAAAATCATAGAATCATAGAATCATTCAGGTTGGAAGAGACCCTTGGGATCATCGAGTCCCACCATCTACCCTACTCTACATAGTCCTCCCCTACACCATATCCCTCAGTACCCCATCTAAATGTCCCTTAAACACATCCAGGGATGGTGACTCAACCCCCTCCCTGGGCAGCCTGTTCCAATGCCCGACCACTCTTTCTGTGAAAAATTCCTTCCTAATGTTCAGTCTAAACCTCCCCTGTTGGAGCTTGAAGCCGTTCCCTCTCGTTCTGTCATTAATTACCTGTGAGAAGAGACCAGCACCAACCTCTCTACAGTGTCCTTTCAAGTAGCTGTAGAGAGTGATGAGGTCTCCCCTCAGCCTCCTCTTCCTCAAACTGAACAGTCCCAGCTCCTTCAGCCACTCTTCATATGATTTGCCTTCCAGGCCCTTCACTAGTTTCGTTGCCCTCCTCTGCACTTGTTCCAGCACCTCGAGATCTCATCAATGAGAGATCAATCGATCTCATTCGTCAATGATCTGGACGAGGGGAGCAAGTGCCCCCCCAGTAAGTTTGCAGACGATACCAAGTTGGGTGGGAGTGTCGACTTGCTGGAGGGTAGAGAGGCTTTGCAGAAGGGTCTGGACAGGCTGGATGGATGGGATGAGGTCAGTGGGATGAGGTTCAATAAGGCCAAGTGCAGGGTCCTGCACTTGGGTCACACCAACCCCCTGCAGAGCTACAGGGGGCAGAGTGGCTGGAGAACTGCCCCGTGGAAAGGACCTGGGGGTGTTGGTCGACTGTCGGCTGAACATGAGCCAGCAGTGTGCCCAGGTGGCCAAGAAGGCCACCAGCATCCTGGCCTGTATCAGGAACAGTGTGGGGAGTAGGACCTGAGAGGTGATCGTCCCCCTGTACTGGGCACCGGTGAAGCCTCACCTCGAGTGCTGGGTCCAGTTTTGGGTCCCTTACCACAAAATAGTCATTGAGGGGCTGGAGCGGGTCCAGAGAAGGGCAACGGAGCTGGTGAGGGGTCTGGAGCACAAGTCTTGTGAGGAGAGGCTGAGGGAGCTGGGGGTGTTCAGCCTGGAGAAAAGGAGGCTGAGGGGAGACCTTCTGGCTCTCTCCAACTCCCTGAAAGGAGGGTGGAGCCAGGGCGGGGTTGGGCTCTTCTCCCAAGGAACAGGCCATGGGACAAGAGGGAACAGCCTCAAGTTGCACCAGGGGAGGTTCAGATTGGAGAGTAGGAACAATTTTTACAGGGAAAGGGTTATGAAGCCTTGGAATGGGCTGCCCAGGGTAGTGGCTGAGGCACCATCCCTGGAGGTATTTAAAAGACGGGTTGCCATAGTGCTTAGAAACATGGGTTAGTGATGTGGGGTTTTTTTGGTTTTTATCAGAGTTATGTTGATGGTTGGACCAGATGATCTTAAAGGTCCCTTCCAGCCCAGACAATTCTATGATTCTATTCTAAGACAAGTGATTTGTGCTGGCTTTTTGTACTTGTTTTCACACCAAAGGTGCTCCTGATATGTTTTCCTGTTGGACACTAGTTCTTTCAAATATTTCTATTGCATTCAGGCTTCTAAGGTGATTTTTTTTTTCTTCTAAGTATTTATTTTTAACTCAGATTTTGAAGTCTCTAGACTCCAGCAGTGCATCCTCCCCCAGACACACACTCGTACCCCCACGAGGACAGGCCATGCACATACCATTCCCCAAGAAGTGGAAAGCCCACTCCTGACCTGGGCAGGCAGAATTGTTCCTTACACGTTCCTTACACGCATCCTTCTTGCCCTGCAGAACCCACGTGGGTTCTGAGCAAGGCTCACACCAGCTGCTCCCCATCCTACAGACACACTTGGCCACGTCACCACTTGCAACCACGTACGTGTCCCCCTGTACGTCTCCACTCTGCGTCCACCGGCTGCTGCTGTTTGCAGTCCCGCTGAAGACACCCAGACCATTAAAAACCATTACAGGAAAGTCAATCCGGACACAGATGGCAGGCAGGTATCACAGATATGAACAGCGAGGGTTGGGTTTGTTGTTTTGGTGTTTTGTTTTTTTTTTTTCCCCTGTCCTTTTCCTTGGCATTCCCGTCCCCGGCTGCTCGGTGACTCAGGCTTTCCTGAATGAATGTTTCCTGGTCTTGCGTGACCTCGGCAACTTGGCCCTGGATCCCTCCAGCTTTTTCCAAAATGATTTTTTTTTTTTTTTTTTTTTCACAAAAATGACTCAATCTCATGTGTGCATGGTGCTGGAGGCAGGGCACGCCTCTCCACCTTCTACCATTTTTCAGGGTAGTTGCATTTTAAAATTCAGATGTCTTTGAATAGACAAGTGACATGCTGTTGGTTTTTAAAAATAAATTAATCGAAGGTCCCCCAGTACTCTCAGCATCGCCATCTCTCACACATTCACACTAACGTAGCTGTTTTGTCTAATTTAGGAGGTTCCCCTCGCGACTTCAGAGAACGGGAAATGTCAACTCCGAAGGAGCAGGTTGGGGACAGCAACTGTGAGACGTCACTAGGACGGCACTGGGGCTCCGGGGACAACAGGCTGGCACGGTCCCGGGCATCCTTCAGCCCACCAGCAGTCGCAAAGAGGTGATCAAAAAACCAACCCATTCAAAAGAGCTGGACCAAAAAGTGGTTCCCAAGCATTCAGCATTAATTTGTTGATCTGGGGAGGAGGAATAAAGGAAGGATGAAAGAGGAAAATACAACAGCCCTTTAATAATCCACAGCATTATAAGTATGCACAGCCATCTGGTGCTGTGAACTTCCATAACCCAGCTTTTCGAATGGAAATAGCCGGCCGATTCTCCCTGTACAAGCACTGAGTATTCAGCTAGAATAATGCCGTAAAATTACAGCAGCTACAAAAAACAATAAGCACAAAGCTTTTCTCTACAGCCGGGGCCAGCTCTTCTAACTGTAACACTGAGGGAAATAACCAGCATGTTAAATTGGGGTAATACCACGTTTTAGCTTGGATCATTTCAAATCCACCTCTTAAAAATGTGGCAGCAAGTTAGAGCTGGACACAGGGGACTTGAACCTTGACTGAGAAATTGGATATTGAGAAAGCCCCAGGTCAAGAGACCTGGACTCAGAAGGATACAGGTGAAAGATGAGATCACTGCGTACAGACAGTGGAGATGGCCACCAGAAAGTCAGACGTTTCCAAAGGTATTGCCATAGCACCAGTTCACAGCAGTATTTGCAGTAACTAAACTGGGAAAAACCTTTCCCAATCTGTTCATGACGTCTGGGTATCCTGACACCTTCAGGATAACGTTTTTATTCTCAAAAGGAAAATTCAAATTTGATCTGAACGATGATCTCTCATCCGGAATTATTATCTTAAGAGATGTATTGGCTGAGAACTGGAACTGAAGCTAATAAGCATTTCTATGTACCAATTCCAACTTTAGCTAAGGAATGGTGGTCCCTGACAGGGAGGAAGACTCTTTTATCACGCCGATTAGTGCAGGGGGGGGGTGAACAGATAAGCTTATAACCTTCCACTTACACACATCCCCCCTCCCACAGGCTCCAAGCTGTCGATGCACAAGCCCTGGGTGCTTACAAGAGAAGGAACAAGGGAGAGTAAATCCTAAGACAGCCTTAGCTGCTAGTCCAGCCGTGCCCTCCTCCCCGGCTGTCACCAGCTCCCCTTGGTTGCTGGGGACAGCACAGGGCTTCATTAATGTCCCTGAGCCCAAGCACCGAGGGCAGCATGTGGATGAGAAGCTCTGCTGAAAACATCAGCAGTGCCCAAGCTCCGCTGCCCAGCTCACCCTTCCTTTCTTCCTTAAATTCACCCTTTAATTTAATCAGAATCCAACCCAGGCACGGGTCGGAGGAGGTGAAATACCCTGTCTTCCGTTCAAGCATTTCCTAAAAGCCCAGGTTTAGGTATCTGAGCACTTCCCAAGTTAGGCTGGTAGAGCCCAATCTAATGACATTCCTGTTTCTCCCCCAGAAGGTGCTGCTTTGCATAGGTAACGTAGCTATCAACTATTGCTGAAAGTTCATAAAACATGGGCAGACACTAAAGTAGGTTTGCTTGGTCTAACGCAGCTCAGTTCTGGGTGACTCTTTTACAGTCATCTTTCCTGGCACAATTTGGGAAGTTTTCGTTAAAATCCAGGACAACTGGATTTTAACAGGGGCAGGACAACTGTTACAGATCCCGCTCCACCGCATTTCTCCTTAAAAATCTCCTCAGCCTCTTTCAGCACCCAAACCATTCAGTGAAGGAGACAGAGACCCTGTGAACAACAAAGTATGCCACTGAAACTGCACCAAACTGCATACACACAAGAAGAAAAAAAGCAAAGTAGCAAGGACAACTCAAACATCCCTAGCTTACACATACCTCATTTGGCAGCTATAATCTTATATTAATGTGATTTTATTCCCCCTGCTATATCTTACCCTGCTGTTTCCTACATCTTTTTTTTTTTTTTTTTATCTAAAAAGAAAACCAGAAGTTTCAGTTTCCTAGGTGGAATCATACTGACTACTTCAATCCCCCAGTTGAAGGAGGATGTGGAGGAGATCCAGGTGAGGGCTGCCAAGATGGTCAGGGGTCTGTGGCCCATGGCCCGCAAGGAGGGGTGGAAGGAGCCAGGCTGGTTCATTCTGGCAAAGAGAAGTCTAAGGACGATCTAACAGCAGATTGAATTTACCTGGAAGTGGTTAGAAGGATCACAGAGCCATACAGGTCCAAATGAGGTAACGGGCAACAGGGAGAAGCTGCACCTCGAGAGGTTCATATCAAGAAATACCAAGGGGAAAAATAAATCACTGGAAAGTGGAGGAGGTCACCAGGGAGGTGGGGGATCTCCATCCTTGAAGCCTTTCAAACTCAGAAAGACAAAGTCACAGCCAACCTCATCTAGGTCCCATCTCATCTCATCTCAAGCAGAATGGGACTAGAGACCTCCAAAGGTCTCCTGTAACCAAGGTTTCTATGATTCTAGTGCTTCTCCTCCCTGTCCCCAGCTGGTACTGGCATGTCCCCTCCATGGCAGTAGCACATCCCACCTGTCCAGAAATAAACACATGCTGATCAGCTGCCTGGATAAATTTGCACTGATATTTAATTACCTTTCCTGCAGCAAGGATGTGAATTTATTTCTCTCTCCTACTAAGCCACTGACTTTTATGAAATTCATTCAGGCCTTTGAATTCTCCACGTTGCTCAAATTGGGCTGAAACAGACCTTAGAAATTAAACAGTTAATTGTGGGAGATTGAAGGACAATAGCAATGTTCAATAAACTTTGCTTTATGGAAATCAGGGTAAAAACAGGGCTGCAATGGACATGCAGGGCTCATCCGATCCATCCCACGGTCCCCAAAGGATCCACCACAGATACATCATTCCTGACAGACGACTCCTAAGTTCTTCTTCCAGATAGCTTCAGGAATCCCCCAGGAAAGTTTGCTTTAGGAGAGGGACACACACTCCCCCCCAAGAATCACATTCTGTCATTCTGTGACACACTCATGTTGGCAAAGGTCCAACGTGAATCTTTCTGAGTGCAATTTAAGGCTCTTGTTTGACATAAACTGGAAAAGAGATTATTCCTTTTCCTCTTCCAACCAGCCTTGTGCATATTTGCAAACTGCTATGACAACACCTTCTTAAGGCCAAAGAGCCAAAAATGTTTCAATCTTCTGGAGACTGTGGGTTTTTTGACTCATGATTGTTTTTGTTGATCTTCTGTCAAGTCTCTCTGCTTAGCCCGCGGCTTTTTTGAAGTCCGCTGTCCAGAAGTGTCAGAGCTCCAGCCTGGCCCACTGCAGCAGCCACCAGATGCACTCATTACACCCCATGCAGCCCGTCTTTCTCTTTGTACACCCCACTAAGTTCACCTTTTCCCACAAGCGTGCTATTGCTGTCTCACTTAATAGTTTGTGATTCATAGAGAGGTCCTTTTCTGAGAAGCCAACATCTCCTGACCTTCTGTTCTTTACCTATTTTTGTGCACTAGCTTGCTCTTATTTTTTTTAAATTTGCACCTGCCATTGAATTGCTCAAATTTGTCAGGGCCACCTGGAATTTAACACACTTTGCAGCCCTTCCCAGTCAATGTCATCTCCAAATATAACAAGCAGGAACGTACCCGCCCTTCCTCAGCTGGGTTCGCCAATAAAGCCCCAAATACCACTGCACCTTTGGCAACTTCTAGAGAACCACACTCACTACATATTCCACTTTGATGAGCTGCCAGCGAGTAAATGCCAATTTTAACACAACAGGTCTGGGGAAATACAAGATTTGCTCCCCAGGCTCTCCCTGCATCACCTGCGGCAGATTTGGAAAGTGCCGTGCATCAGGGTCTGCCTGCTGGCTTCTGTCCTCAGAAAGCCTGGAGACCATTATTTTTTCCTAGCTTCTAGGCAAAGAAATTTTGCTCAGCACGAAGGGCAGACGAGGACAAAATGATTTGTAGCAGTAAGTGGATAAACATAGTTTTTCCTCGTGCCAAACCCCCTCTCCCACAGTATTTCTCGCCCACTGCCACAGAAGGTAGAAGCTGATGCAGAGGACACGTGAGACAAGGCTGCTTGCCCAAAGCCAGAGAAAGAGGAGAGGGCTCCCTCCTTCCAGAAGAGGAGGAACACTTCACATCCTGCCCCTCCTTTGCCTGCAGACGTGGGTAACTCACCATCTCCATTTGTTAACTACGGTTATTGCACTCATTGGCTTTACCCATGTTGACTATTTAGGAGCTCCACACGCCTGGCACACGTTCAGGGCACACGAGGTCTCCAAAGCAAAGCCGTCACTGCTGCAGTGTGTTTCCAAACAGGGATTTTTCAGAGACCACGGACCACCTTCAGGAAATAGCTAAAGACCCCTCCAACGGTGGATCCACCCTTGCTAAGCCCTGGGGCCAAACACTGGAGGTACGGGAACTCCTACCAATTTTGGAAGATGAGTATGCCATGAAATGATTTGACATTCTTATCCAAGACCCAGCTAGTTTTCTTCAATATTTCAATATCAGCCACTTAAGCAAAATGGTAGCTTAAGAATGCCACCCCAAACTCCTGAAGCTTGTAAAGCTAAAAGCAAATGAAAAAAATACGGAAGACTAAGAGGAAAGAGATAAGAAACTGTAACTTAGACATTCCTGTCAGCGTGTGGTACAACAGTAAATAAAGTCTTTTGAGGCATCCCAGCCATAATGAGAAACCTTTCGTATGTCTGAGCTACATAACCATTCTCAGAATGATCCCACTGTGAAAGAATCCCTTCGAAATTACTCTTCAGACATGGACAAAGGTAGGAAAAATGCAAATACTCTCCTTCTCAGACAGCTCAATTCTACTTTTGTTAGGTACAGAATCAAACTCCTCAGTCAATCACTGCGAGTGCCTGAAATGCTGGGTGTATCTGCTGTGTGTGGTGCTGATGGAACTTGAGGAGCTGTAGACACACAGCAGCAGCCAGGAGGACGCTGCACTAACAGCGGGTGTCCCTCAATAGCCACCACCAGAACCTGCTGCCTCTCCTCGACTTGCCTGCCTGGCTCCCGTTTCACCAATCAACGCTAATCTGCTGTATTAGCAAAAGCTCAGTTTTCAGAAAAATCCATAAAAGCATCCACTTCAATAACAAAGGGACTGGAAAACAGGCCTGGGATTTCTCTCTCAGCACCCCCTGGGGGAAGGGGGGTGGGGAGAGCAGAGGAACCAGGCTGAAGCTCACAAAAATGGGAACTCAGATGCACCGCTCATGGTTTGAGCCACCCCGTCCAGCTCAAACCAACTAACCCAGTTCCCCTTGTGTCTACCAGCCTGAAAGCTTCCATTGCAATCTTGTCAGATTTAGGGATTTGAGGGATTAGGTAAAGAGGTTAGCAAGAAAAACTCTGGGCTTAGGAAGCACCTTCTTAAACCATCCAACTCGGTACCACCAGAAGCTTCCCAAAACATTTTTTTTGCAGCTGAAAAGAGATTTTAACTGTCTGAAATCAAAACCTTGCCTTCGTACCTATGCCACGTATGCCGGTTAACCCCTCCTGTGTCTCACCCCAGGGCAGGAGCACGCTGTAACTGCAAGGGAAGTCCCAGATTCTGATCAGAGGAAGCCTGAGCCAACCCTCAACTGCACCTTGTTCCAGGTCCAAGCCTGCCTCTCTCTAAGGCAGGGGCAATCACAGGCCACAAAACGATTTGCAGCAAGGTGTGTGCTTACAGCCCTCCTTTGGAGAGCTCAGTTTTGATTAACTGAAACTAGCTTAATTTAACCTGCAGCAGGGGAACAGCCACTGGAACTACAGCCCAGCGCCAGCTCTTCAAAACCTCGAGGTCTGGTGCTCAGTCCAGGAGCTCAGATGGAAGCCAAGAAGATGCTGTAGTTTTCTTCAGAGTGCAACACATTTACAGCCACTCCCCAAACCCCACTTTAAAAATGTTCTACAGGCACCCTGTGCCTCTGGAGCAGCACTGCTCTTCTAGTTTTGTACTTCCACATCATCTTCTGGAGCCGTATCACCCCCAAGTCTTCAGCAGACCATGTCTAGCAAATCCAGCTGAAGCAGTTTAAGATGTCACCCCCCCCTCTAGGACTTGCTGTGACAAACTCCCCAGCGTGTGACAGCAAGGACAGAAGACAACGAGTGCTTGAGCCCTGCTCATGGGTGACAGCCACATCCAGGAGCAGCTGAACTTCAAACCCAGCCTTTCCTGGCCCTACGCCGATGGTCTCCAGCCAAGGGGAGGGGAGGAGAGCTCTTGTATTTAGAAAGCAAAGGAATTAAATCAGCCAAAAATAAAAGATGAAACTGTCCAGCCTAGTTTCAGGGAACTGTACAGGAGTCACAGACATCAATGGCAGTTTATAGTTTAAATCCTTTCTGTTAATAATTTATATTCTGCACAGAGGCAGCTTAATATTCTTTTTCTACCCTACCAATGTCCCTTTATCCCTATATCCCTAATTCTGCAGAAATAGTATTCCACCATTAACAGGATTTTATAGGACCTAGAGATGCAAAAATGAAAAAAAATATAATATATCAAATCACAGCATTATCACAAGTCTTCTTCCCTTGGATGTGGCTCCTGCCTTCCTCCACTCTTACACTAATTACACGCCATACGCTGTGCACCGCTTCCCCAAACCCAGTTGTTCACCCAAAAATCTTTACCAAAATGCTCAGCTGCTGCCTTTCACCCTGCCTTGAACCTGTGGGTGCTCCCGGTACAGAGCGCAGGCGCAGGCACATAGGGAGTCGGATGAAATTACTGGGAAAAACCACATTACTCTTCTCCATGGAGATTCACTCCCTCCTTTCTCAGTTTCTAGGGGCTTGGAGGCTCAGATGGAGTTTCCTCCCTGGTCTCCTCTGTTGAACACACCAATTGAGTGTTTACAGTCCAAACAAGCCACCGCGGTGACACACATGGTGTCTCCACCTCATTGTTTCAGTAGATGCTTCCAGCCACAGAAACTGCAAACCCAACCTACGGGACAGCCCGGCCAACTCACCAGCTACAAGGCACCAACTCAAAAATTCACTGACTTGGTGACAGGCACAATTCTGTCACGTGCAAACTCTTAACGGGGCGTCGCAGACTGCAGCTGTATTGAAATGAAAGACCAGTGCAGAGAAAGATCACCGCTCTCATTGCTTGCCCTGCCCTAGGGTTTGGAGCTGCAACATAAACTGAAGAACATCATAAAAAAGGCAAAAGGAATGATTTGGAGAAAAGTCCTTGCATCAGAGGAAACAACCCTCCAAAAATCCCCCAAGAAGACATCAAAGCAAAGGGGGATTGATTTTTAAATGCATACATTGGTTTCGGAGCCCCTTCACTGGAAAAGGTGTTTCTTCACCTATAAACAAAGCGTTTCCCAATACAAGCTGAAGTTTTGTGGCAGCGTGGTCACTCATACACGCAGGAGGATTTTCCAGGTTTTAATTGAGCTGACCGTGTTTCACAGAGCGTAAGATGTTCCGCTCCCGCAGCGGGAGAGATCCAGACAAACACTTCAGCCCTCGGGTACGCACAGAGCAACGCAAACCCACCTGTACTCCTCAGCCCCTGCATTAACAGAAAAGAGCAGAAGCTAAAAGAAGTCCATTTATTGGGCTGGCCTCGGTGTTCTGTGCCAGGAGAGGCACACTTTCATCCTCTTCAAGTGTCTCAGCTCTTCAAAGCAGAGCGCAGTGCCCTTTCCAGCAGAGAGCCATCTCGCCAACACTCTTGTAGCTCTACTTAAAAATCACCACCTTCTCACAGCCGTCTGAAATGCAAAAGCACATTCCTCTGTAAATTGATTTTTTTTTCCCCCCTCCTTTTCCAGGCAAAGGGCTCAGGGATTTATATAAAAAAACCAATTCTTCCTTACATGGGGAGAAAAAAAAAAAAAAATCAAACCTAATTTTTAGAAAGAAATGCATACATTTCTCTAACAACAGGACTATTGTAAAACACTTCTATCATCTAATGTGGCTTACAGGAAAAAAACAAAGCAGCTGCTATAAGTAAAAAAGTCTTTCTTCCCCCAAGATGGCTAAAACATAGTCCCAGAGGCTTGCATGATCACACAAAAGAGCACTAAAGCTGTATTTTAAAACCTTGCCTTCAGCTACCCTGTCTTCCTTGTTATGCTTTATTTCAACAGCTGGGGACACTCAAAATCCAGGGAGAAGAGCAAAAAATTGGCCACTCTGCTGGTTCGGAATCTCTCCTCTCTTCTGGCATGAAGACCAGAGGCCAAGGAGATGGTCACACCTTGCAGGGCAAGAAGGAGGTGGCTTTGTAAGGAGCATCTCTCAGAGCAAAGGGCAGCACAGGCCACTGCACAAAGGCAATTCTTCACTAAATGGGAGACAGACACCAGCCTTCCTGGCCTCTTGTAGCTACATGTCTTTATTTTATTATTTTTTTTTAAATGCAGGAGATGAAAGACCAATGCAAACATTTGAGGGCAGTGGTGCTTCTCTGTTCCTGGCAATTTTTTTTAATCTGCTTTGAATGGTTTCCAGAATCACAGAACCACACGGGGTTGGAATGGACCTCTGGAGATCATCCAGTCCAACCCCCTGCCAAAGCAGGGCCACCCAGAGCAGGTTGCACAGGAACATGGCCAAGCAGGTTTGGAACATCTCCAGAGAAGGAGACTCCACCACCTCCCTGGGCAGCCTCTGCCAGGGCTCTGCCACCCTCACAGGAAAGACGTTCCTCCTTATGTTTAGGTGGAACTTCTTATATTCAAGTTTGTGTCCATAGAGAAGACATGCTCTAGTCCAAACTCAGGGTACTGCCTGTCTTAAAAAGATGTGCCAGCAGGAAATCATCAGGGGGAGAGTTTTCCCCCTTTCAGGACAGTTGAAAAATAGGTGAATAACCAATTTCATTAGCACATCGCATATTACACAAAGCCTTATGATATATAACAAAGCTACAGTTATGAACTGCAGGAAAAAACTTGGATGAATTTCTGGGACCAAAAAGAGAGATTTCCCCCTTTCAGGACAGTTGAAAAATAGGTGAATAACCAATTTCATTAGCACATCGCATATTACACAAAGCCTTATGATATATAACAAAGCTACAGTTATGAACTGCAGGAAAAAACTTGGATGAATTTCTGGGACATAGAAACATAGGATAACATAGAAAATAAGTTAATACATTATGAAAACACTTGATTTTTTCTAAAATGGTATTTTTTCTGAAGTGTTTATAATTTTTTGTCATCAAAATAATAAAACATGGAAATTTTTTTTCTTTAAAAAGTCACTTCCAAAATGTGAATGCGTTTGTTCTGTACTGACTGAGCTCTCCTGCAAAACACTAAGGAAATTTGGTCTTTTTTTTTTTTCCCCTGCAGATCCCTCCTGCTACACCTTTCTACCCACAACTTTTATAGGAAGGGAGTTGTCGAGTAGGTTACCAACCATATTCTTTTTATTGCTTGTGCCTTTTTTAGTAGAAGTTTGTAATTTGTTAGAAAATCTGACCAGAGTCGTAATACAATCTCTGATCAGTCCCTTTGGAGAGGGACAGGAGATTCAGTAACCAGCTCCCACCTGAGTCAGAAGAAGCCTGTGTTCAAACTGTACCCCATTCTGTCTCAGAAAGTGGAAGAAAAGCAGGAAATTTAATATTAAAAGTTGACAGGACTGTCATCTGTCTACTCCATGTTGAGTCGTGAGGGATTTGAGGGGTTACAAGTCCTCTGCAGTCTGTTAACCTGCCTCCACACATTTTGGAAACACCTTGCAGATATACTTGGGATAATAACTCACGGTGGAAGCATCCATCACCTGGTTTGAAATTGCATATTTTTATCTTGCTGTCTGTCAGGTAGCAAGTACCAGCACAGGCACAGGGTTTGTTTGCTGATGCACTGCCAGCACTCTTCATTCTTCCTGCTTTGGCTATCACGGGCAGGCAGGGAACACTGTCTGGGCAGAAAGTGTTTTGTTTCTTTACTTACCATGGCCCGTGTTAGTTATTACGGGAACACCATTCACACTACTGCACTCATCTCCTACTAGGGTAATTCATTTTTCACGTAATTAAGTGCATTCTTCCAGCCTGAACCTATCCATAGCAGTATTTGCAGAGTTTACTCAAGATCTGCATTTAACTTGGTAAACCTCCAAGCTAGGGCAGATGATCATTAAGACACTGAACGCTCAAGAAGGGAAATGGGAAATGCTATGCACATACAAATTCTGCACATCAAGCCTGTCCTTCGGTTTGATCTGAAGCCATTTGTGCCACAAACCTCTCTTTAGCATTACGTTTTTTAGTACTTGCTTCTTGGTTGCTTTTGACCAAGATTTGGAGGAGCTGTTGATGTGCAGGAGGGCAGGACCACAACCCAGAAGAACCTCAGCTGGAGAAACGGGATCTAAGTACGTCCATCAGGACCACCAGGGCGGTTACACAGAGGATGACACCACGCCAGATGTCTCAGAGTGAAAAGGCAAGTAGTGACCATCAAGCTGCAACCAGGTAAATTCAAATGTAAAGAAAAAATACAGTTCCTACAAGACTGGGGCAGCACTAGGAGAGGGCCCAGAGAGGTGGTGACATCTCCATCCTTGTAAACGTTCAAGGCTTGAGCGAACAAGGTGCTAAGCAACCTCATCTAGCTTCAAATTTAGCCCTGCTCAGAACAGGGGTTTGGACCAGAGAACTTCCTGAGGTCACTTTGTGCCCAACTCTTCCTGTAATTTTAAGATCAGTGGGATGCACTGCCCCACGGTACTGTGGGAAGCCAGACCAACTCTTTGTTGACACTGCTGTCTCCACTGGAGCTTGCCAGTTTATTGCAAAATATAAAGCAGAACCACTTCATGAATGCCATCAATTTCATCATAATATTATCACAAAAAATGGCATCTAGGTTTAGAAACAGGTGCTCTTCATTTGACTTAACTTCAAAAGGTGCCATTGCTACAAAAATACTATAAAATTGTTACTTACATTACTTTTATGTGCATTTTAATAATTTTTCCATATTACAACCTCCAGAAGTCAAGGCTAGAACAAGTCCCCAGCCTTGTGGGTCACCCTAGGGAGCTGCTATCCATCACAGGGACAGAGGGATGGAGCACAGCACACCCCGTCAGCGTTATGATCTCTGCTAACAAGCAGCCATGGACCAGGTGAACCCAGGGAGAAAGTGTAGGTAACATCTCTTTATTTAAGAGATGGAGAAGAAGAAATCTGGGGACACGTGGCCAAGGAAACAAGTTATACAAAAAATGCATGGCAGTGATCTGCATGTATGAGAACAGAGTAAGAATGTACTCGTGAACTCAGGAAAAAGGGATGCTGCAAAGGTTCAGCCATGGTTCAGAGCCTGGTTAAAGGGTTTGCTGTTGACGTAGAATGAAAAGGACAGTTTTAAAATGAAGAATGGACAAGCCTTAAAAATTAAACTTTGGTGAGGACCCTCACCCTTTGGTGAGGATTCTCTTCTTTGGTAAGAATCCTCGGTTTGAAGGGGACAAGTTTCTAAACATGCCCCCACGTGAAGGGCACTCATGTTTCTGAAACTACAGAAGGGCTTATATTGCACATAAAGCCAGTGAGGAGAGGCACCGCGTGCTCACAGCATCAGAAAGAATGGCTTAAACACACATGAGGCTTTAGCAGCCAGCCCCAAAACTGCTGTCACCCTTCCCTATCTGACAGTAGAGGCACCATGGAAGACAGCATCTTGGGATGTTGTTAGGAGTGCAAAGAAAATAAGTAAAAAAAAAAACCAACCCTAAACAGCAAAACCAACTGGCAAGAGGAGCTGTCAAAGACTGAAGCCATCATATTAAGGGCACCAGGGAGCAAGCCAGCCAGGGAAAATGACCGTGTGGGTTCTGCATTCAGGCTTCAAATCTCAATGAGTCACCCAACAGAAAAGGGCAGAGTCACAAGCAGAACGCAATTCACACCACGTTTCCTTTATAGATGTATAATGTCAAGACAGACTCATTTCTCCCAAGGAAAAAAAAAACACATTTCTGCAGGAGAAATGGAAGTTAAACTAATTTTCTCATCTGCAAAATGCACTTTTTATTACCACTTAGTATACATTGCCTACTTTTTCACCTACCTACAGGGGAACTCCAGCATCGGGTCGTAACTAAAGAGTTCAAAAACATTCCCATTTAATAGAAATTGTTTATCCTCCTCACTATTTACATGTTTAGCCCTTCCAAAGGAATATTATACAGCAAGTAAAATTAGCCCGTGGGAGTTGATAAGCCTTGGGATTGATTTTCAATTCTCAAACTCACTTGAAATAACGCTGTCTCCAAACCACAATCCAGACGTGCAGTACCTGCCCTGACAGCTGGACACCCCCAGCACAACTTCGAAGGTCCCCAGCAACCTGCACCCAGGAGGCCCACAGCCCTTGTTTTCACCATCTGAAGAGCTCTGTATCATCAGCTTCATTAGTGAACTTTGTCCTGATCACTTTTGGGCAGAAGGGAACAGATCCTTCAATCTTTACCTTTTTTTTCCTCTTCCCCATGGAACCGACCACGTATTTCAACCTTGTGCTTATCTTCAGCAAACTGCTGATCCACGCAGAGGCCACTCTTGCATTACAGCTGCAAAGTTCCTTCAAGAACCCTTGGTGAGGGACTTTAATAAACACCACTGGAAAACCTAAGCAAGCCACACAAAAGCAGATCATCTCGCCCTGTGGCTGCCAAGTCCCTTTTGGAGCTCCTACAGACCCGCAATACTTGGCTCCCTTCACATCTCAAACACGTCTCTCCTTGCATCAATGGACTGATCAATTGATCAATGGATCCACCAGCACCATTATTTAGAAGAAGGGGTTTTTTTGGTTTGAAACTGATTAAGAGATGTTCCCACATGGGCACCCACCAACCTCACCCATGGTGAACACACCACAAAAAGCTGATTCTGTTCTGTGAATGGGAAAACAGACTTCACAGGGAAAGGATCTGCCCAAATCAGGTATCAAAACTAGACCAATCCTGAGCCCAGCTTCCCAATTTATCCACAACACATTATCTCCCACTTCTTCCAGCAAGTTTCCCAGGTGCGTTAAGCAACATAAAAGTATCAGTATTCAAGAGAAGGACAAGCTTTGAACCAGACCCGGAGCAAGCCAGCCTTAGCAGGGTAATGATGGCCCCATGTTCATTTCCACACTTTCAAATTCAGAGGAAACTGTGAATGGAATTCCAGCTTTATTCCTCAGACAACTTTTTATCCTCCAGAAATCAGTTTTAACCCCAAGATTTCAATTAAAATTCAGCAGCCCAAGTAACCCTTATTCAGAGATGCTCAGGAAAACAAAAGCACTGCCGGAGTTACAAAGGCAGCTTTTCTTCATTCCTCACCCTGCCCATCACCCCAAGCAGTTCAGAAAGTACAGGAAGACACAAGAGATAATCAGAGCAGTGATGTCAGCAGTACCTGAATAAGCTATTATGGGATACCTCTGCTATTGATCTGCTAACAGCCTCTTCAAAGAGCCCTCACACTCCAGGCACAGGAGAGCAGGGTAAGAGGGTCCCTGTCACAAAGCAATTACAGGAGCTGGACACGAGCTCACTTGTTTTTTCAGGAAGACGGAGCTCCTTTCTCAGGTCAGCGTGCATCTTGGCTTTTATTCCTCCCTCAATACAGCTTTGTCCTCTCCCACCAGGTTTTGAGGCCAGACCTCTCAAAAAAAGTGGGACTCGGCACCGATTCCCAGCAAACCAGCAGTGCTGCTGCTGCGTGACACGGTACGGGACCGCGGTTCAGAGGATGGCTCCCTCCTTCTGTGTCTCAGCTGGGCAGCTCAAGCTGTCAAGCTCTGGGCACTTTACCTCAAAGGCTCCTTTTAACATTTCCTCCTCCATCTCACATCTTCAAAGTTCACATTACAGAGAGAACAGCAGTCATCCCCCCGAAATCTCTTCTCCTGCATCTAATCAGAGACTTTCTGACACGCAGACAAGTATTCTGCTCATTCTTGTTCCAAACAAACCAGGGCTTACAGCTCCTGCCACTTCCATTAGTCTGAAAAACTCACCAGCCTCATTTCTGTCATCTTCCCACTTCTTCCAGTGTGACACACGCACAAAAAGAAACGCAATTTTCTGTGAATGCTGGAAATGTGGAAGCATTTAAAAGTCTAGAAGATGGCTTTAAGAAAGCTGGCAAGGTTGTGGGAAACATGCCAGACACCTCTAAATCTCAGGCTCACTTTGATTCCACCTAGAATTTATTCACAAATTGGGCATTCTGTTACTGCATCTCCTGCCAATACCTGGCTACACTCAAACACACCTGCAATTTAGGGGTATGGCTTTAATTACACTGGTAAATGAAAGCATCGATTTTCCCTGGTTCTAGAAGAACAGAAAGCATCTGGGCAAAATATACGGGGCTATTGGCTGACATATATTTGCTTTCCAAGCAGTAAAACTTCTCCAATTTTCCAAAACAACCATTCGTGTCACACATAGTATCCGTAATAGCCTCCTCAAGGATGTAATTTGTGGTGGGATAACAAGTAAAATCCTTCAGGCTTGTGCACTGGCACTTTCAGAATATGTAGTCTAACACTTTCTCCGTGGCACGCATGTCACTGTTGTGTGTACAACCTCCAAGCATCCAGTGTCGCTATGAAATCACAAAATTTCTCAAAATAATTCAGTTCTGACACGAGGACCAGAGGACATCAAACTGAATTCCCCCAGGGAACCCTCAGGACAGTTCCTCTCCCTATGGACGTGCTGCTTGGGCAGAGCCTCCCCCAAACACGTATTTTTTTGGAGGAAGGGCGGGCTCTGGTTTGTTCACGTGGTCTTCAAAGGGAAGCCAGCCCACTCACACTGCCCTTCTTTAGATGCTTTTTAATTCTGCATTATTTTTCCAGGGGAAACAGAACTGCACTCGATGATCTGAAAGGTCCCTTCCAACCTGGACAATTCTATGATTCTATGATTAAAGTGCAGGTGGCTGACAGGCACAGCACAGCAAGGGCCCATGCAACAGTAACACTGATTCCTAACATCAATCAGCTTCCAATCATAAGTATCATAAGGATCAAGATCAGAAGTGTTTAACCTCAAATTGCTTATTCTGAAGGGTAAGCACCGCCTCCATGGCCCACCATCATTTACAGACAATTCAGACCGCCCGTCTTCCCATGGGACCACTCCAAGTTTGTCCACCCCAAACATCAGCCAATTTATCTCGTGGTCTCTCACTACTTCCTCGGCCTTGTTTCTAACCTCAGCAGCATCATTTCTCAGGGGTCAGACCCACCACTTGCTTCTAAGACTCCACAATTACCACATTTCACAATAATGGGGGGAACCTGTCCTGGCTAACACACGAAACTTAATAAAAAAAAAAAATCTGCAAAAAGGTAAAAATAGCAAGTGACAAAGTTGAATGACAGTGACAAAATTCAATGTCACAAAAGCTCACGCACTGAGGGAATGAACCAAATTATATATACACCATGACACCCCCAGGTGTATATACACACCCCCCCAGGTGTATACACACACACCCCCAAAAATCAGCTACTAACACTCCGGAAACCTCGCGGAGTCACGTGGAGACCACTCTCTATATCATCAGCCAAATGCTCAGAGGTATCAAAGAAACAATTCCGAAACCCCGCAGGAAGAAGCAGGGAGCAATCAGAGAGACCTTTTTATGCCACGACACAAAGCCAACAGCGCTCAGGTATCACTCCATCTCAAAGATTACAAGTAGCCTAAAGAAGGGTAACTTTCACCAAAAAAACCCCACCCCGTTACACCACACTGCTTCTTCAAAGTAAAAGAGTTGGAAGGAGAGGAGAAAAATGAATGGCCAAGACTTAACAGAATGGAGTGAGCTAAAAAAGGACCAAACCTTTTGGCTAAGGAATTTAGAAAGCTCTAAAGTCTGCTGTCCAGAGGCCAATACCCAAGGTGAGCCAAGCTAGCACCTACCTACTTTTTAAATGAGAACCCACGAGGAGGTGGACACACTTAAAATGAGTTTTGCTACATGACAAGGGTCAGTGTGAACTGGCCTTTTCACACATGAAAAGTAATTTCTAACAGACCCACTGCCGCTGGTTCTAGGGCAAATTAGGTAACGAGGCATTGCCTTTCAGTGTGACCCTGCAGATGTCACACGCCGCTGGCAATTAATCTATTTCTGCATTAGGATAACCCGATTGCACGCTTAAAGCTCTGCAGCTGGTTCATAAATCATATTAACGCGGCAAATTAACAAAAGAAGCAAAGGCTGCCAAAGTCAGCTGAGGCTCGGAGTTCCAGAAAGCAGTCGATAGAATACTGTTGGCAAGAAATTAATCAAGTGCTGCGGTTTCCAAAGGCAGTAATACACTCGGGTCCAGAAAGTGCCAGATTTGGTGGTTTACGGCTCCTCACATTTGTGTCTCCTCTCTGCACCAGGAGACCTTCTGAGGAGCGCGCATGGGAAGAACACAAACATTCACAAAGTTGTCATGTCTGGGCTCTCCTCAGTAGCCTCCTGTGCAGACGCCAATATTCCTCAGCTTCTTTTAACTTGGATACTCAGTCTATTAACACAAGCTGGCCAAGTAGAAACTACTCACTGACACCTCCGAAAACCCTTCAGAGAGTGATCTTTTGTTTTGGTTTTCTTTAAATGCAATCCTAAAGTAGCTTAATATGCTTAAAAACTCAGCACGTTAGCCTCCTTCCATCCATCATTAAAATGCCAATATACCTTTCACACCTAAAAATCCAAGAACAATCATTAATTTATTCTATTTTTTGACAGTTATTTTACTGTCATTTCAGCATCATAAACTTAGCAACTCATTAACACTTTCCCAGCGGGCTTCATCTCACAAAGTCACAGCATTCTGGAATCTAAACACTCTCCTCTCTTATTAAAGAGGAGGAGGTTATAGAAGTTTCGGGGTTTAATATTTCCAGTGAGGGTTATAGGCAAAAATGCAACTTACAGAAAGTGGGGAGGGATCCAAATCTGCAAGTGTAATTTTTAGTGAGGTTGTGCCTGCACTTGGCAACTGCACTGGTAATTGAGATTTCCCACCATCACCAGTAAGCAGAAGCTGTGCCAGCCTGGCACCCAGCCATTCCACAGAGTAAGGGGACGTCTGCCTAAACTCTATCCCCCAAGGTTCCTCTTTCCATAGTTATCTAAGAAAACTATCCTTCAGCCCTCACTTTTGTCACATATTAAGCTCAGAGACAATGCAGACCAATTTCAGAAACGCCCATGTCATCAGATCTAAGAAGCCAAGCGCCCTTTTGCCCTGCCACAACCACAGCTTTCAGCAAAGGTATTTTTCAGACTACACTTGGATTTGTATCAGGAATCAGACTAGGGATGTACACGCCACATTACAAACACTCGCCCTGGCAGGGGTTTCAACAGTGAAGGGTGAAACAGCAGCTCACCAGGGCTGAGGTCTCCCCAGTCAGAAACCCACAAGCATCCCAGTTCTGTCGATCCCTCCAGTTCTGCTCTACAGGAAGAGATCTCTTCTTTCTTTAGACACACTTTTTTTTTTTTAAAGGAGCTCACTACGCTGCGCTGGAAGCAGTTTTGAAAGCAGACAGAAGACAGGAAGGGGTTTAAAAAGCCAGAACAACCCTGGTAATGTTACCACCCTGCACACGACAGCCAGCTTCTGGTCACCACAGGGACCCACCTCTGGAGAGCTGCTCGTTGGACTTTCCCTCACCATAAGCCCTGCCACACTCACCTCGCCTGAGTAACTGTATTTTCCTTTCAGGATCTGCCGATACAAACGGGTGCGGTTGTCATCTTCAAAGGGCATGGTGCCGCTCAGGAGGATGTAGGAGATAACACCCAGCGCCCACATGTCCACAGAGTTCGTGTAGGGCTTCCTGACCAGGATCTCGGGAGCAATGTACTCCGGAGTCCCGCACGTGGTTTTCATCAGGCAGTCATCTCCCTTTTTCCGAGCACTTGCCAGTCCAAAATCCGTAATCATGATTTTGGAGTCCGTTCCCGGATGGTAGTACAGCAGATTCTCTGGTTTTAAGTCCCGGTGCGTGATTCCCAGGGTGTGCAAGTACTTGACGCCATCCAACACCATCTGCAGCACCCGCGTGGCGTCTCGCTCGGTGAAGGAACCTTTAGCGATGATTCGATCAAACAGTTCTCCTCCCGTCGCCAGTTCCATCACCATGTAGACACGGTCCTGGGTCTCAAACACCTCGATCAGCTGGATGATGTTGGTGTGCCGGACCCGGCGCAGCACGCTGAGCTCCGACTCGCACACCTCCCTCCCCTCCCGGTATTTGGTCTCTATCATCTTGATGGCGTAGGGCTGCTTGGTAGCCTTGTGTTCCACCCGCACCACGCGGCTGAAACTCCCCCTCCCGATCAAGGCCTTAATGTCATACTTGGCCGTCACTCGGGGGTCAAATTTGGCACGGTACTTAGCCACTTTGTTCCTGCGGGGTTCCAGCTGGTCCACGAGGGTGGGCAGGTGGTTCCCAGGGTAGGGGTTGGCGTGGCGGGGAGGGGAGGGAGAGCCGGCTTTGATAACGGTCCCGCAGTCATCTTTGATGAAATGCTTGTAGATGTCATTGTGGCCCGTGTACGGTTCCACTTTTTTAACCAGGTCGAGCTGCACATCTTTGGGGGGCTCGGGAAGCACTTTGCTTGTCCCACAGCCCATCACTGAACAGTGTTAATTCCCTGTCAAGGCATTTTCCCAGGGCAGCATCAGCAGCAACCGCATCCGGGGCAATTCCCGCATCTGAACCTTAGGGAAAGAACGAGAAGAAACAGATAAATAGGAATCAGTGTTGCGAAGTTTCAAACAGGAAGAAAAAAAACCACTAGTGGTTGATGTCTCAACAGAGTGAGGCTACCACAAACTAAGAGTCTGGGGTTTTCACTTTACTATACTACCGACCACGCACAACACATCCCGGCTTTCATCACAACCTGAAGAAGAGAGGGCCTGTAAAACACCATCACGGTCAGAACAGATATCTCTGGGAATCACACAATATCTCTTTTTATTAAGCATAGTTTGTTTAACGCTCCCAGCTGAGCAATGAATCACGGCGTCACAGAATAGCTGAGGCTGGAACAGACCTCTGGAGGTCTTCTTGGCCAGCCCCAAGCACTTCAGAAAAATCTTATTCAGGAAAGAGTTGAGCATTTTCCTTAATTTTGTTTCGTCTGCTCAACTTCACAGCACAGCAGCCACTCCCAATCTTAAGAGTTTTGAAATTTCTCAATAGAAACTCCACAAAGCATCTCAGCAACATGGTCATTTAACAAATCTTCCTAAGGTTTTCTTTATATTGAAGCTGTACCTGTGTCATAAACCTCCCACTACTGTGCTCCCGGGGATGACAGAAACTGCCCAGGAGGCAGGGGATATGGAGACAGAGGCCCATTGGTTTTAAGATGCATTTTAATTATCACTTAACTTACTGCATCCCTTGCAAGAAGGCAGCCCTTATTTAACCAGCAATTCCCTCGCCCTCCAAACCCAAAGAAATCAAGGAAGGCTTTAACACATTTTAACATCCTGACTCAGCTTTGCTTTCTTTTGCATCTTCAGCTACCAAGTGGCACTTCTGGTTTTCCATACGGAGTTGGGTGTAGGAAGTGGAATTTCTACCAGCTGCTCCAGAGGAAAACAAAAGGGAGTTCCTGCTCATCACACTGTATTCCAGCAGAACCAAATCAGCTGCACCTCAACAAATCTTTAGGTGCTAATTAAAACAGTCTGACTGGCGAGGAGACAGCGAATCCCCCTGTATGCGTTCTGGCAGTTAGCCACGCACTTTTAAAACTTCTACTCCGTGGCTCAGAGCCCATCAATACGGTGCCCGAGCCTTCACAGAAAAGCCATTAGCCTTGAAACGTAATTTGTATGCCTTACTATCACCAAACGTTTCTCTTCACTCATTCACCACCTCTTCCAAGCAGCTCTTCAGCATGAACCACAGAACACGAACTGCGGCTGATCTTCCATCAGGGGAAATACACAGAGAAAGAAGAAATGTTTTAGAGGAACACCCGGAAGAAGTTTAGACTCTACATCCAACCTGGAAAGAATACAAGGCTTTAGTTAAGATTTGATTTTAAAAAGCAGACATCAACAAAGTAATTTCTCACCTAAGATCTCCTGGCAGTACCACAAAGTCAAGCACACCAACCACGAACAAACATGCCTATACAAGGGTGCAAGCAGTAGAAATAAAAACCAACTTCACAGAAAGCTTAACTGACATTTGAATTTCACCAAGGGCTGTCCTACAATTAGGTGTTCATTCAGATTAAAGTACTAAGTCAAAAAAATAAATACCACAGCTATTCCTGAATAATACCTCACACCGACAGTTTACGTATTGTGCCTTAAAGCACACCAGGTTAACAGACAAAGGGAATGAGAGCACCCACAAACAAGGTTATTACAGAGCAATTCCACACTTGTGTGAAATGTCCCACCCGTAAACAAAACCAATGAGAAGGGTCAAACACTGAGCTGGAAAATGTTGTATATAAATCCATATGTTGTATATAAATGCCACAGCCAGGAACCAAACTCTTAATTCCACATCAGCGCAGGTGGAAACGTTCCTGTGTATTAATCACCAAGAGTCTGGGAAAAGGAACTAATGCATTAGAGAAACAGGGCATTACAAGCCCCCTCTGAGCAGGAAAATCCCACACTCAGCAGGTGCCAAACTCTTGGCACGAGGGCAGCACACCCGAGCTGGGGCTGTAAGTGGTGAGAAGGAACATGGGGTTTATGCTTCAACATCCACCTGCTTCTCTCCTTGGACACCCAGCACGTTGCCTCCCATGGCTCTGCTGGGCAACACCTCAACTCCTGCTGGTTCATCAGAAGCATCCTCTACCCCTCTGAAAATATCAGGGCCTGAGCAGTTTTATACCTGAGGGTGTCCCCGTGGATAAGGAGTGTCAGCCGCCTGGCAAACCCGCCCGAGGTCTAGCAGTCCTTCCACCACCAATTAAATACCTCACAAATTATAGGGGAACTTGAAGATATCAGCTCTGAACTACACTAGGAAATGCTCACACACAGCAACCTTCAGATCACACTTACACCGATGCAGCACAGTGGGGAAAAAAGGCCTCACCACACCTCACCTTTCATTTCACTAATAAATTTCAAAGTGCATCTTATTGCCTGACACAAACCTGGTGTTACCGGCCCCCTGGCTGGCAGTGTAAGCCTTCGGTGGGTTTCTGAGGGGAGAACGGGGGCTGGGGCTGCTGCAGCACTCCAGGCAGCTATGCCAGAGCCGGCGGCAGGATAGAACCGGTCAAACCAACCGGGATTTCCCAAACTCTTATTATTTTTCATAACTCATCCCGAACCAGGCTGTTTTCCCCCCATCCTTTCCAGGGAGGGAACCCAAGGCTGAGCGGGTAGCTCCTCCCGCCGCAGTCACGGCTCCAGGCCTGGGAAGCCCCGCACCCTCCCCGGCCCGGTGAGGGGACGCTCCGGGCCCGCCTGGACCCGCTGCCCCCGGACAACGGGAGGGCTGAAGCGCCGGGCCCGCCGCGCCCTGGCGGGCCGCACGGCTGTCGCGCCGCCGGGCTGAGCCACCGACGCCCCAGAGAAGAGGAGGCGGAGGAGGGCGGGCCAGGGCTGGAGCCGGGGCTGCCGCCCCCCGGCCCGGAGCGAAGCGGGCGGCCCCGGGCGGCGGCCGAGCCCACACTCACCTCAGCTCCGGCCCCGCGGCTCGGCGCCGCCTTCTGACGTCATCACCGTGCGCCGGAGCGGGGCCGAGGGGGAGGGAGCGGGCGGGGACACCGCGCCTGGCGATTGGCGGAGACGGCGGCGGGCGGGGCCGAGGCGGGGCGGGGCGCTCCTCCGCCTTTCGCGCTCTGGCGCCCCCTGCCGGGGCTGCGGGGAACAGCCTCCCGGGCCCGCCCCCGGGCAGCCGGCCCCTCAGGCCCCTCAGCCCCACAGAGCCCCAGAGGCCCCTCAGCCCCACGGGCCCTTTGATCCCCTCAGCCCCACAGAGCCCCAGAGGCCCCTCAGCCCCACGGGCCCCTTGATCCCCTCAGCCCCACAGAGCCCCAGAGGCCCCCTCAGACTCACAAGGCTGGGCATCCCTCAGCCCCACAGGTCCCTAGATCCCCCTCAGCCCCACAGACCCCGGAATCCTCAGCCCCATAGGCCCCAGGAGCCCCCCCAGGCCCCAGACCCTCCTCAGTCCCACAAGGCCCTGGGACCTCCTCAGCCCCATGGACTCCAGGACTCCTGTCACCCCACAGGGCCCAGGGCCCCCTTCAGCCCCACGGGTCCCAGGGTGCCCCCAGCCCCACCACTTGAGCAGGAACATCCCCCCCCCGAAACTTGCACGTTATTCCCACTCCCCACACTCGCCCTTCTGAGGGGCAGCCACCGTGACACTGCTGCCTGAGGAGGGACAACTCCTCGCCTCCTTTCTGGAGCCAAAACCGACCCAAACGGCTCCCCAGCAGCGCCTGGGAGAGCTGCTCCCACCGAGCGGCTCTGAGGGCTCCCCGCTGGGCTGCAGGGCTCTGGAAAAACACTCCCTTTGCAAGAAAATCGCCCGGAAGCGTCAGCCCTGGTTTTTTTGGCAGGTCCCTGTGGGCTCACTCTTGTGCACAACAGAATAACGAGGCACATTCCTTTCTCATTTCTTTTCCCCAGCTACTAAGTGCGACAAAAACCTGCAAAGCTTGCTTGGGAACTGCCGGGCAACTTTCTTCCTCATCCCCCTTCTCCATCCTTAAACAAAACGCTCCATGTTTCAACCCTAGAGTGACCTGGACGGAGCAGGGCGAGGGATGACACCTTCTTGCGGAGACGCTGACGACACTCCTTTCTCCAGGGAAAACACAAATGCCACACTGTCGTGTTTTGTTTCCAGCCTGGCTGTCACGTCATTCCCGACGTGGTTTGAGTGGAGAGGGGCTATTTTCACACTCCTACCATGCTTTTAAAAATAGCTGCTTTTATTTTAACACTCCTGGGCTCTATAGCTGGTTAAAATGCTTAGTAAGTCACTCCGTAATAGAAGTTGTACCTGCTGACGCCTGCTATTGTCATCCGTTTCTTTTCCGTGTTAATTCCAGATAAGCTACGGAAATGCAATGAGTGAGATGTCTGAGAAGGGGCTGATTGGGCCGGACTGGACAGATCTGGTGAGTTGTAGAGTTTCCTTTGAGGGAAATTAGCCTGTTCTTGCTTTCCCACACAGCAGTGGTGCTACTGGTGTGTTTTCAGCCCTATAACCCTTCCATCTTCCTTCTGGAGATGTTTCCCACATGTTCTCCACTCTGTCCCTGGGAGGTGACTTACCCTGTGCCCAACGTGTAAAACCTTGCATGTGTCCCTGTTAAAGTCGAGCCTGTTATTTTAGACTTTCTCAAGGTCATCCCAGCTCAGTGCCACCAGCAAATTAAAAATCACCTCTCCTTGTCAGCTCAGCTGATCCGGGTGGATGCAGAACACGGGGCTGCCTCACCTGGGCCACAGCAGCTGGGACGGGGATAACCACTCTGCGAGGATGGGTTTTCCTCAGGGTTTTGCATTTTCCATCAGTCGCTTCCTCCCAGCTTCTTTTCCTCGCCAGCTCATAAGAACATCAAATGAGGCAGCTACAGGTCCATCGCCACTGCTAATTACCAGCACAAAAATGTCAAAGAGCCAACACATATTGAACTCTTGGGCCAGAACCATGGAATTCTGAGAACTTCAATCAGAGTGGCTCTTTCTTGTATTATTTATGCCGCAGTAGTGCTCTGAGACCCACCGGAGGCAAGAGAACATCACACCAGACATCCGCACAAAGCTAACGCGTCCGCACAAAGCCAACATATCCAAACAAAGCCAATGTATCTGCACAAAGCCAACATATCTGAACAAATCCAACATACCTGCCCGGCAAACTACTCAGGGCCGAGGCTGGGAAGGACCCACAGCTCACAGCAGAAGTGTAGAACCTGTGACAGAACTTGGGAGTGAGCAGGGATCTTGGAGAACCCTCTTCTCCTCTATGTGAGCCACTGTCTGGCAGTTTGGGCAACTGATTTGAGTTTGGGGTCAGTGAAAGTTGGCCCCTAAAATCTGTTATTTGGTCTAATTTCTCCAGCAAGGGATGTTTCATGGCCAGGGTTAGCATCTTGCCACTGGAGGTGCCCAGCTTTGAGACTCTGCAGCCTCTCACTCCCCTGTCACACGGCTGTCATCTTGTTTCTTGACTGACTTTCACCTGGTTCTGCCACCTCCCTTCCAAGCTGCTGCTTTCCCAAGAGAGGATCCTCTCCCTGCTCCTCCTTCCTTCAGAAATCCCCTGCCAGCTCTTACCCCCAAGACCTGCCTGTGGCACCGTGGGAAGGATTCAGCCCATTGGGGCAGGGATTGTTACAAAGGAGCAGCAGTAGAGGTGGCCCCACGGCCTGGCTGCTCCCTCCTGGGAACCACCATCCTTCCTCAAGGATGGGTTCCCCTTGGGGCTTTGCCTCTCCCATCAGCAGCTTCCTCATGGGTCCTCCTGTGGAAGCAGCTGGCATCAAGGCAGGCTTGGGACCACCAAGCTGATGGTGGATACCTGGAGAGGTGGAGAATCCTCCCTCCTTGCAGATGCCCAGCTCCAGCCTTGAGCTGCCTGTTCCAGCTCCGAGGTAAACCCTGCTTGGAGCAGGAGCTTAGACAAGAGACCTCCAGAGCTCCCTTTGCATCCAACGCCTGCCTGAAGTGCTGCTGTCTGAATCCGGAGTCTCACCAGGGTGCAACGAGCACCTCCAGCGTCCCCTGGCACCCCCCCAGCTGCCCTGGGACGTTGCTGCATATCCAGGGCATGGTGCAATTTGGGGACCCCGGGGTTTCCTGCTGTGCTGGGCCATAGGAAGGTCATGGGGCACAGCAGGGTCCCTCGTCTGCCGTCAAACGGACGCGCGGTGAAGAGGGAAACCTGGATTTCCTCCCCACCACATCCCAGCCCCAGGCGGGAGCGAACCTGAGTGTCAGTGGCCATGCTGGGCCAGAGCTCAAGGTTGTCCCGGCAAAGCTGAGCAGAGGTCGGAGAGGGAGGATGTTCAATTAAAGCTGCTTAAAAAAAGAAATCCAAATTTCCATATGCCCCGGTGGAGAAAAAACCAGCCCCAAAGCTGGGTGCAGAGGGGGTGCCAGCCTGGGGGGCTGAGCACAGCCCCGGTGGCAGAGGTGACTCCGGCTCAGCTGTGCCCGCTGCATCCGATCTGTGGGGATTGAGGTTGCCTTTTGGCATTTCCTTATGGAAAATTGGACATTTGGCTCGGCAGAAATCCCCAGGCGAGCTTGGGTGGTGGCCAGCCCTGTGACATAGTGTCCTCCAGGCTACGTGCGGCTCCTGGTGCTTCCTCTCCCCCTGGAGAGCGGCTGGAGGAAGCTCTGCCCGGCCAGGCTGGTGCCTGGTTGTGCTCCTCCATGGGGACACCAGGCTGGGATGGTGACACTGGGGTGTGTGGGAGGGCAACGAGCTGTCCCACCTCCTCCAGTGGCCCTGACATGGCTTCAGCCCATCCTGTTGGAGAAACCCAGTGCGTCCCCACAGACGAGGAGTCACTCCCTGGCTGGTACCTTCACCAGGAGGAATTTCATTGAGCAAAGGAACGGCGGATCCATCCATCATGAAAGGTTGGCCATCGTGTCACCATGCCACGTGTGATGACTCGCTCACACAGCCACCCGGAATAGAGTCACCATCTGGTTCCAGCTGCCTGGGGATGCGGGAGCCTCCCCGGCCCCTTCTGCGATTACAAAGAGTGAATTCAAACGTCATCTGAACCCAACTCGGCCCTTCCTTTATCCCCTTTTCTTTTTTTTTTTTTAATAATTCAGGTTTGTCTCTTAGAAAAGAGAGAGGGAGATAATGTCTGCAGAGCATTTAATCTTCTGCCCAAAGAATAGCAGAGAGCAAATTAGGATCTACTCCAATTAATTTGCCTTGATGGGCAAAATCTGGAGAGCGGCCATATCTGGGAATTAAGAACAAAAGCGGGGAGTGTAAAGTAGGTCGCCGGAGTTTCATAACCGGAGCGGTGGGTTGTCACAGAACGCTGGTTGCTCAGAGGTGCCCGGTGGTCAGGGGCCACCAGTTCCCACCCTCCCCCCTTCACCAGTCCAGGGTTTCAACCTGGGCAGATGCTTTAAGACTCCAGGCAGCGTGCAGGTCACCAGCTGTTTGTTTTGCGGGGGGAAGGAACGAAGATGATGTCCCTTCCACTGGTGGGACTGTCCCAAACCGTTGTCCCTTCCCACCGTAGGACTATCCCAAATCCTTGCCCCAAACCCTTGAACCCAAGGGGAGGACGGACACCAGCTGCTTGTCCCAGTTTTGGAGCACCTGGAGAGCTTTCCCAGGGGTTGGTGTGCCCATCCTTGCTGTCACACTGCCACTCATAGCCTTGAGGACACCTCCTTGAAGGGATGACACAGTGACGGTGGGCAGTGCTCTGCTATGGACCCTTGCACCACGGCATGTCACCAAGAAGCAGTGACCCAAGGGCCAGTCCTAGTCCAGCATCCCCAAATCCCATCTCTGGCTCCTTGGAGCCTCCAGTGCCTGCAGGGTGTGTGGTGACGTGCTCTGGTGTCACATGTGGGGACACCTTCCAGCTGCAGGACACATGTGGCAGCATAGCCAAGGGATTGGGCCATGTGTGGTGACATGGGGACACCTTCCAGCTGCAAGACGTGTGGCATCATAGCTGAGGGCGCGGGCCACGTGTGGTGACACGTCCTGGTGTGCAGGACACATGGTGACATAGCCAAGAGTGCGGGACACGTGTGGTGACATCTCCCAGGGCATGGGACGTCTTTCTCCATGCAACCCTGCATGTTTGGTGGGTGTCTGCAGGTCTTCCCAGGCACCCACAACCTCCCGGCTGGACCTAAGTGGCACAATTTGGTGCATGCCAATGCCATTATCATGATGATGGCCTGGCAGAGCACCGCTTTGGTGGCCCTCCAGCTCCCACAGAATCACATGGGGTTGACAGGGACCTCTGGAGATCATCTAGTCCAACCCCCTGCCAAAGCAGGTCCACCCAGAGCAGGTCACACAGGAACGTGTCCAGGTGGGGTTGGAATGTCTCCAGAGAAGGAGACTCCACCACCTCCCTGGGCAGCCTCTGCCAGGGCTCTGCCACCCTCACAGCAAAGAAGTTCCTCCTCATGTTTAGGTGGAACTTCTTATATTCAAGTTTGTGCCCATTTCCTCTGGTCCTGTCCCTGGGCACCACTGAAAAAACCCTGGCCCCATCCTCCTGACACCCTCCCTTTAAGTATTTATAAGCATTGATCAGATCCCCCCTCAGCCTTCTCTTCTCCAGACTAAAAAGAGCCAAGTCCCTCAGCCTCTCCTCGGAAGGGAGATGCTTCAGGCCCCTCACCATCTCTGTAGCCTCTGCTGTCCCCTCTCCAGCAGTTCCCTGTCCTTCTGGAACTGGGGAGCCCAGAACTGGTCCCAGTGCTCCAGCTGGGGCCTCCCCAGGGCAGAGCAGAGGGGCAGGATGACCTCCTTTGACCTGCTGGTCCCACTCTTCCTGATGCCCCCCAGGATGCCCTTGGCCTTCTTGGCCACAAGGGCCCATTGCTGGCTCATGGTCAGCCTGTTGTCCACCAGGACTCCCAGGTCTTTCTCCTCAGAGCTGCTCTCCAGCAGGTCACCCCCACCCTGTCCTGGTGCAGGGGGTTATTCCTCCCCAGGTGCAGCACCCTACACTTGCCCTTGTTGAAGTTCATCAGGTTCCTCTCTGCCCAACTCTCCAGCCTGTCCAGGTCTCGCTGTGTGGTGGCACAGCCTTCTGCCATGCATCCCCCGGAGGAGGATGGGGAGTGCCCGTGGTGGCCAGCCCACCATGCTGGCCAGGCAGAGGTGCCGGCGTGGCGACGGGCGCTGCGCCCATCTGGCATTTATCCTCTTAGCCCGGCTGCGGGGATCCGGCATTAACTCACCCTTAAACACAGCGCTGAGGGGACTGGAGAGGAAGGAATTGGCGGATTATCCCCCGCCTCGGCGCCAGCCTTAAACACAGCGAGAGGCAGCTGCTGGCTCGGGAGAACCAGGAGGGCATTCTGTGAGCTCACAGAATCACACGGGGTTGGAAGGGACCTCTGGAGATCATCTAGTCCAACCCCCTGCCAGAGCAGGGCCACCCAGAGCAGGTTGCACAGGAACGTGTCCAGGTGGGGTTGGAATGTCTCCAGAGAAGGAGACTCCACCACCTCCCTGGGCAGCCTCTGCCAGGGCTCTGCCACCCTCACAGCAAAGAAGTTCCACCTCAAAGCTCCCCATGCCATGTCTTGTGTCCCTCCCCAGCCCTGCTCCAGGCTGGATAATGAAATAAATGTGGGGTCCCCCCTTAAGCTGGGGGATCAGCAGCGACCGCTCACCCCCCGGGATGCACAGAAATCCAGGTGGTGTCCCCTGGCCCCAGACGCTGGCAGGGGACCGGGGCAGCCAGGGTGACACCCCAGGGGTTGGCGACCACAGGTTTAAGTGGCCAGACCTTGCAGGAAGAGGTTTTTCAATGAAGTGAGCAATAATTTTCCCTGGCTTGATGAGGACAGCGATAATTGACCTTCTTGTTCACGTGCCGAGGGCGCTCAGACACGGCACAAATGCTTCCCTGGACCAAATCCACAACCGTGCCCTGTGACCGGCCATGGGGACATTCTGGGGACACCCTCGAGGTCACCCTGGGAATCAAAGCCTCTGCAGAGACTCCTACTCATGGCTTGTGGCCACTGCTCTCATGAGTCCTGCCTTGCCCAGCCGCTGGCATCGTCACAGGGCCGGGACGTGGTGGCACTCACATTGGCTGGAGGCTTTTGGCAGTTGGGGTGCAGGACAGTGTCCCACACGTTGGCCAGATCTACCCACTGCCACCACAGGGAGCCTTGGGGCTGCCAGCGAGGAGCCAGGGGTCTGTGCAATAGATGGGGTGGCCCATTTGCCATTTTAATGTCCCTTCAGGTGGCAGGCAAGGGGAGACAGCTGTTCCCTGGAGAGCAGGGAGGTCACTTCACCAACCCACATTGAGGGGAATGAACCGGTTTGCCACGATGGGTTCTAGCATGCTAGGGAAAAAAATATCTGAAGTTTGCAGTGTAACAGTAACAGAGATGGGAATAAGAGCATCTTCCATTGATTGACACAAGTTTAACCAAGTTAAACTCCAGCACATCGTCTTGGTTTAACTTCCTCAAGTCCCACTTGGACCTGGATGAGAACTTCAGGTCCCAAGTATCACCTCGGCTAAAATTCCACCCTCTCTTCCCTTCAAACCCCCGTTTCCTCAATGACCATTAACAGGACCAAACATAGCAGGACCAAAATAAAAGGGAGGCCATCAGAGTTGCCCGTCAGAGGAGAAGCAATCAGTGTTTCCCCAAGATGCCCCTTAAAATAAAGACACCATTTGACCCATCTCCGAAGGGATTAATCCCACAGCCCTGGGAAGCAGCTCAGGAGCAGCCGGGCGGGAGGAATCCCCGGTCCAGCCCTCCCCAGTGCCACTGGGGTCCCGTGGGCTCCCAGTGCGGCCACAGGTGATGTGCTGGGGGGGACAGGACCACAGAGCCCCCCTCCCCGGTGACCCTCTCTAGGGCTGGTCTGGGGAACATCCCCTCCCCAACCCCCAGAGCAAACCTGGAGCGTGGGAAGAACACGAAGGGCATCCCACGCCAGAGCGACGGGAGAAATGTAAAAGCATCTTTTAATATAAATATAAATCCATCTGAAGGGTCCAGGAGAGGACCGTGACCCAGGAGGGATGCCCAGCATGGGGGGAAGGTGGGCTCGGCGGGGACCACGGGTGCCAGTGCTTGGCCACCGCGAGGGGACCGACCCGGGGCATTACCCGGGCACCTGCAGGGCTAGAGCCGGGCCACCAGCAGCAGCAGGGCCAGCAGGGCCAGCAGACGGGGTCGCAGCGGGGTGGCCGAGCCCCGCAGCGTGGCCTGGTTGGTCTCGGCAGCCGGTGAGCCGCGGGCACTGGCCAGGCGGCCCCGGGCGCTGCACAGCTCCTGCAGGTTGCCCTGGAACTGGATCTTGCGGGACTCCCGGCGCAGTGATTCCCAGATGGCGGCCGCTTCCTCGGGGCAGCTCGACAGCACCTCGCTGGCGCAGGCGTGGAAGTCATCCCAGGACCTGGGGGAGACGGGGCGGGGGTGACGGGGGGGACACACCGCTGTTGGCAAAGTCACCTGGCCATCCCCACCCGTCCCCGCGGGAACGGGGGACACTCACTTGCAGATGGTGTCCAGCTCCTGCGCCTCCTCGCTGCCCTCCTCCCGCTGCCGACGGACGCTCTGGGCCATGTTGTCCCCCAGGCTGATGAGGCAGCTGGCGAAGCCCTTGTAGATGGTGTCACACTTCCCCGCCATGCTGACGGGCTCCTGGCTTGCAGCTGCAGGGAGAGATGGAGCTGAGCCCCCGGGGACCCCCCAATGGCCATCCATTGCCCGCCCGGCTCAGGGGCCGGGTGACCAGGCTGGGGTGACACCCAAAATGTGGCAAGGGGCTGGCACCACATGCCACTGGACCCCCCCACGGTGTCCTCTCCCCAGACGCTTGTAGGGAACCTGCTCCCCTGTCCTGGGAGCCCAACGTGTCGCGACGCAGTGACCCCCCAAGCGACGCTGCCATTAGCCATGGGGGAAGAGCCGCGTGCCGGCCGCCTCGCCTCCAGCCCCCGGGCTCTTCCCAGAGCCATCTGTCCCGGCTTTTATCCCCTGACAGCAAAGATTAATTTGGGACTACAACAGAAAACAAAACAAAACAAAAAACACAAACAAAAAAACCACAAAAGCAAAGGCTCGGCGAGCTGGAGTCCCTGCTCCCACTGCAGTGGGAGAGAAGGGGAAGGGGGAAAAGGGAAGGGGGAAAAGGGAAAGGGAAGAGGGAAAGGGAAGGGGGAAAAGGGAAAGGGAAAAGGGAAAGGGAGAGGGGAGAGAGAAAGTGGAAGGGGAAGGAAAGGGGAAGTGCAAGGGGACAAAGAAGGGGAAAGGGATGGGAAGGGGGAAAAGGGAAAAGGGAAGGGGGAAAAGGGAAGGGGGGAGAGAAAGTGGAAGGGGAAGTGCAAGGGGACAAGGAAGGGGAAAGGGATGGGAAGGGGGAAAAGGGAAGAAGGAAGGGGGAAAAGAAAGGGAAAGGGGAAGAGGGAAGGGGGAAAAGAAAGGGAAAGGGAAAAGGGAAGGGGGAAAAGGAGAGGGGAAAGGAAAAGCACAAAAGGAAGAGGTACAACTGCACCTCCAGCTGCTTCACCCTGGGAAGCCCCAATTCCCTGCCCTGCTCCGCAAAGGATGCACCAGGGGGACTGGCCAAACCTGGGTGCCAGCCATGGGGTGCTGGGTGACAGGGTGTGTTGGGGACAACCGTGAGTGCCATCCACAGCTAGAAAGGCATGAGGACAGTCCCGGAGGGGTTCCCTGCAGGAAGGAGCCCTCAGAAGCAGCGGAAAGTTGCCTGGTGGCTGCCAAGGCAGACAGGATGTCTCCAGGGAGCTGTGTGCCGTGCCGCTGGCATCCCAGGGCCTGTGCCCCTGGAACACGGCCCCGAGCAAAGCGGCTGTGACCGAGACTAAGACCGGGGCAAGCCTGAAACCTCAGCCCATCACGGAGCACGGCGGGTGTTCGTGAAGAGAAACCCCCCGACCACACCACCGAGGAAAGTCTGGGGGTGGTGGCAGCCACGTGGGTTGCAAATATCACAGGTATTGATGGAGAAAGCGGGATCCGTTCCTCCTGCTTTGACCCAGTCAGGCAACAAGCACTTCTCCAACTGGCCCAGGGACACATTGGGTGCTGGGGCCAGCAGACGTTGGTCCCTGCTGCAGCCTGGATTTTGGCCTCCCCAGCTCCCCTGATGCCCGGCGTGAGCCCTCTCCTCCACCCGGTTCCCTCGGCAGGATGTTGGGCAGGGCAGGCAGAAAGCAGAAACAAGGAGGGCAAATCACCTCTGCTACCCCACCGCAAAAACCACACGGGAAAAACCTTCCCTCCGGCTCCGGCAGGGAGAGAGACCCGAGGGAAAGGCAGGGAGGGAGCCCCGGGAAGCTGCAGGAGCCTGGAGGCAGCCCGTCCCGCTTTGGCATCATCCACCCTCCCAGCCCCACAAGTGCTCCAGGCTTCGGGGGGTCCCCGTCCTCCTCCCCCTACATCCCTCTCCGGGGCAGGGATGCCGCTGGGGAGCCAGACGGTGTCCTCCCTTGGCTCCGGGGGGGAGCGGGAGAGCACGGAGGCAGCAAGTGGGTGCGGGTGGGGCGCAGGATGTGCGGGGTGCCCGTTCCCCAGCGGACAGGGTGCCCCACGGGCCCCGGGGGGAAGGAGGGCGGGCGGGGAAAGGCCGCCGGAGCGTGGGGCGGGCGGGCAGGGCTGGCTTTGGGCTCGGCTCCGGGCTGGAGAACCGGACCCCGGGAGCATCCCCGCCCGAGCGGAGCCGCGAAGCCGCTTCCCTCCGGGTCCCTGAGCCCCCGCGGGCACCGGCGGGGCTCGGGGCATCCCGGGACGGGGAGGGCACGGGCAGCAAAACCGGAGACAACTAAAGGGTCCCGCTCCGCCCCCCACCTCCAGCTTCCCCCAGCCCTGCCGGGGACAGCCCGGGGGTGCCCGAGCCGCGGCTACCGGAGCAGCCCCGGGCACAGG
>NW_015090776.1:4556535-4622991 GCF_001431845.1 Calidris pugnax | reverse complement strand
CCCACCCCCCCCCGCTGGGGCTGGAGCCCGGACCCCGCCGTCCCGGGAGGGAGAAGGAGCGGGACACGCTTTTCCTGGGAAAAGGGGAATTAGCGTCTCCTTCCCCCAGCAGGGAGAGGGATGGGGGGGGGGGGTTCTGCCCCTCTGGGGAGACCCCCCCAGTGCTGCCTCCAGCTCTGGGGCCACCAACAGCAGAAGGACATGGAGCTGTTGGAGCGGGGCCAAAGGAGGCCCTGGAGATGCTGGGAGGGCTGGAGCCCCTCTGCTGGGAGGGGGGGCTGAGAGAGTTGGGGGGGTTCAGCCTGGAGAAGAGAAGGCTCCGGGGAGACCTTCCAGCCCCTTCCAGTCCCTCAAGGGGCTCCAGGGAAGCTGGGGAAGGACTCTGGATGAGGGAGGGGAGCCCTAGGAGGAGGGGGAAGGGTTTGACCCTGAAAGAGGGGAGATGGAGCTGAGATGTGGGGAAGAACTTGTTTGGTGGGAGGGTGGTGAGAGCCTGGCCCAGGTTGGCCAGAGAAGCTGTGGCTGCCCCATCCCTGGAGGGGTTCAAGGGCAGGTTGGAGGGGGCTTGGAGCAACCTGGTGTGGTGGGAGGTGTCCCTGCCCAGGGCGGGGGGTGGCACTGGGGGGGGCTTTAAGGTCCCTTCCAACCCCAAACATTCTGTGATTCTACAATTCCTGGGGCCAGCAGCCCCCCACCATGGGTAACAAAGCCTCCCAGTGTGAAGAGACCACTGGGACCGGCCAGACTCGCCCAGGAAAGCTCAAGCAGAGACTTGGGTGTTGATCTGGGAAAAGGGCATCCCAGCCCCTTCCCTCAGGTTCCAGCCTGGGGACAGTCCTACAGGCTTCAGGACTGGTTCCAAAGGCCACATAGACTTCCCTCCACAGCACAACAGAAGCAGGCTCCCATTTTGTTTTGTTTTGTTTTTTTTTTTTTTTCTCAAAAAGTTGTTTATTGAATTGTTCTTAATGTTATTTCCAAAAAAAAAAAAAATTCAAAATTTAGATAAAAAGAAAAACCCTGGTGTAAAATCAAAACTAACGTCTGAACCATGGACATGCTCTGATACACAACAGAACCGATGGCCCCCGGGGGCTCTCACAGCTCGTTGCTGCCTGACCATCCCTGGGTCACTCCAGAGGGACACCACGCGTGGTCCCCCCCAGCCCCCACCGCAGAGGACATCCCACGGCAGCGCAGATCCAGAGTTAAGGGAACCCCCTTCCAGCTACACACCCCACCAGGGAGGAGGAGGTTCGAGTCCTTCACTAAGATATGGGCAATAGTTTCTGGGGGAGGAGGAGCGCGCAGCCCGGGCTGTCCCCTTGCTCGGGGGCTCAGCACGCACCTCCCTTCTCTGCTCCCAGCAGCAGACTCCAAATTAAAGGGGTAAGAAAAGCCACCAGCTTCTGCTGAGTGCACCTCGGACTGGCAGCCAGGCCTCGGGGACGGATGGGCAGGTGAAGAGGAGATTTAACTCTCTCAAAAAGAGGCTATTTAGGAAAAATAAGCCAAGTGAGCGTTCAGTGACTATTTGGGACTATACACAGATGGCGTTTGCCTTAGAGACATCACACACATGTTGATAGATTTCCTGGCAAGAGCTCTTAACACAAGCCATACGTGGTTAGTAACTACTGGATCTGCTGGGTGGGCTTCCACAGAGCAGCCCACAAGGTAGCCAGGTCCTCCTAAGTCATGCCAGGGGTGACCAGGCCCTGGAGCATGATCATGAGGCGACGGGCCGGCTTGCTCAGCGTGTTGTGGGGTTCCACCTGGAGGAACTGGAAGAGCTTCTGCCGCACCTGATTCATGACTGACCCCATGTGGTCTCGGGTGATGGGGTCACTGTGGTCCAGGTGCATCACGGCTTCCTCCAAGTAACTGAGGGAGAGAGATCAGGGTTAGAACCAAACCCAGTGTGCAATCCCAACCCAATTTTAGCTCTGAAGATGCACGATTCTGCTCACCCACCCACCCAAACACAGTGCAGTAGAGTCAGCCATCAGAAAATAAACATTACTGACTCAGAGCAGTGTCCACCTATCCCTTCTTCAATGGGGTAACGGTTTTAAACTGAAAGAGGGGAGATGGAGCTGAGATGTGGGGAAGAACTTGTTTGGTGGGAGGGTGGTGAGAGCCTGGCCCAGGTTGGCCAGAGAAGCTGTGGCTGCCCCATCCCTGGAGGGGTTCAAGGGCAGGTTGGAGGGGGCTTGGAGCAACCTGGTGTGGTGGGAGGTGTCCCTGCCCAGGGCAGGGGGTGGCACTGGGGGGGCTTTAAGATCCCTTCCAACCCCAAACATTCTGTGATTCTATGATACATAAGGGCAACCTATACATTTCCCAGCCTGCAGTACACGCAGCACAACCCGGCTGCCTGAACCAAGCAGGCCCAAGAACAGGCCACAGCTCCCTGCAGGACTGGAGTTGGCACTTGGCCATGGGCCATGCATGGTCACAGGTCCCTACATATTTTCGTTGATGCCTTTTTAGGATAAGCAGAATTAGTCACTTATCAGACAGTAAAAATCCTCAAGCAGGGCTTTTCTTCCAATGTCTATCCAGGAAGGGGTGGGGGAAGAAGAAGAACTTTACCCACAAGCTGTTCTGAAGTTCAGACGAGCCTTAAACCTTCAAACCAGAGTAAAGCACTGGGGTGACTGCCAAAGGGTTTCACTAACAGACCAGCCTGAACTCAACAGCAGTAGCTTCAACTCCGATTACCAGCTCTTCTGCAACTTAAAGCTCTTTTTCATTTTTTTTTTTTTTAGCTTATCCCTATTGTCAACTTGAGTTAAAAATTCAATTTAAGTCTTTTTCCATACAAGCCAGTCAAAACCCGCTGGTATCTTAACAAGTTAGTTTTTTAGGGCAGATAACAGGGTTTTGACTCACTTGCTAAAAACATTCACGACAAGTATCAGCACAGTCACGGTTTTGTCACACAAGCTTTGCTTGGAACATCTAACAGCCATTACTTCCAGGAGCTCCTGCTGCCACCTCCCACGGAACCTGTCTGGCAGCCATGACCAGAAACCACTGATGTGAAGTCCAGCGAAAGGTTAACAGCTGAGGAGAGGGCACAGTTGCTCTGGACATGGAGCTACCCAGGGAACACGGCACTCTCCCTCCTCTTACCCCAACGGGGGAATTGTTCCATGGTTAAAGGTCTGCTGCATAGACCACATACAGCATTTACGGACTACAACCCAGGAGGTAACAGCACCTACAGCTGGGTACCCCTTCTCCTACCACCTCCGGGCAGCAAAGCTCTCCGTGGCAATGCCTACAGCTTTTCCCAAGCCATTCCTGGTTGCTCACATGCCAGGAACAGGCTACAGAAATTCCAATCTCCATGGAAGCACCACCTTCTGCTTCCTGGCAGTGAATGTAAAGGCAGAGGCAGGAAGAGGTCTGTGTAGGTTCAGACCTGGCTCTCTGATCATACTCACTTCAGCTTCAGTTCCGTACGAGTACCCAGATCGGAGGCGAGCTGCTGGATGAGAGAGAGCAGCACGGGCTGGGAGAGCGGGCACGGGTGCTGGCCAAACACTTGCTGAGTGTCCACAGTCTCACAGACGTAGAGGACCAGGTTGAGATCAGCTGCTGTGAGAGCCTGCAAGGGAGACACAGCTAGAAACGCTGAGGAACCACCAGGCAGGAGAGGGACATGGGACAGGGCAGGAAGCAGCCCTCTTGAGGGGGGCTCAATGGCTTATCACCCCCGTCTGGGAGCAGAATTCTCTTCAAACCCTGCTGTACCTGCAAGCAGGACCGTGTTCAGGCTCCCAGTCTATGCTCAGAGGACACTGGTGTCTGTTCTAAGCAGATCCAGACAGAGGGGAGCAGGTCACAGGGAGCAGCACGGAGCAGGGGGAGGTTTGCCCCCCCAGCCCAACGCCACAGCTTCGCTATTATTCTCAGAGGAGTTTGTCTGCAGCAGCTCAAAGGGATCTGCCCACAGGCTCAAAGGCAAGGTCAGGCCCCAGCTGGTAGATCTGCCTGGAGAGGCTTATGAAGGTGTTGCTCTTTGGGGGTGCACCACGTGCCACTGCTGATGGCAAAGCACTGGCTGGCTGGAGTGCTGGCACTGTCCTTTGAGAAGAAGGAACTTCCCTGCCAGCAAATCGTGGAACTTGCACCACTCTGGCTTGACCTTCATGAGAGTCAGGTCTTTTCAGCCAACTCCTGTATAAATTGTAGAATTATGTCCCCACCTCAATGAGCCCTGCTCCCTCTCACCCCATGGCCCAACAAGCAGCAACACCCACTGCCAGGACTACAGGGGACTAGAACATCTCTCTGATATGAGGAAAGGCTGAGGGACCCGGGTCTTTTTAGTTTGGAGAAGAGAAGGCTGAGGGGGGGTCTGATCAATGCTTCTAAATACTTAAAGGGTGGGTGTCAGGAGGATGGGGCCAGTCTTTTTTCAGTGGTGCCCAGTGACAGGACAAGAGCTAACAGGCACAAACTGGAACATAGGAAGCTCCATCTAAACATGAGGAGGAACTTCTTTCCTTTGAGGGAGTCTCCTTCTCTGGAGACATTCAAAACCCATCTGGATGGGTTCCTCTCCCACCTGCTCTGGGTGACCCTGCTTTGGCAGACGGTTGGACTAGATGATCTCCAGAGGTCCTTTCCAACCCCTACAGTTTTGTGATGCTGTGAAAGGCAGGTACCTGCTGGAAAGCTTGGTTGAGGTGTCCTTGCTGGAGCAGCTGAAGGATGTGAGTTTGCTGAGACTGGAAATCCAGGTGAGCAGAGGGAATGGGGGTCCCGGCTGCTGAGCGCATCGCCTGGACAATGCTGGAGGTGACAGCCGCTTGCTGCTCCTTCATAGCCAGGCTCACTTCTCCTTTAATGACCCTCTGCACCTGGGCCAAAATAGACTCCTGCATGCTAAAAAAAAAAAAAAAAAGACAAACCCAAAAGCATCGCTGAAAATTAAGCGCTGAGGGACTACATTGCAAAAAGCCTGTACCAGCGAGAAAGCGCGGGCTTGCTTATTGTAGTGTGGCTCCCAAAGGGTTAATACAAATTGCTCAGAGGCACAGGCATCAGAAAGCTGCTGGCAAGGCAGCTCTGTGTCCAACAACCACCCAGTGTCCCCGGGTGCACGTGGAAGATGCTGGGATTCTTTGTGGGGATGTTGGAAAGCGATGTTTCAGGAAACCAAGTCTCTCGTTACACGGCATTTTAAATCTTTAATGTCTCTGGCTCACAACCACGGCTCCTGCGCTCTCACCTCATCCCCAAACGGCCCCAGCTTTCTACACCACATCCGTCAGATGCAGTTTCCCAGCCTCCAGCTGACACCTTTACAAGGAGAAGACGCTTCCACCGAGCCCGTGACTTCTCCCCAGAAGAGCGGTTTGCAGCCCAGGCTCTGTTGCTGGGCGTTACACCATCTCCTTGAAGGTGGGACTGCACCCTCTTAGGAAGGGTACAAAACATTCAACCTACTCTACCATAGGAAGAATAACAGGACTTCCCTGGGAGCAAGCACAGCCCATGCAACGAGAATTTAGTCTGGGAGTCTTCCTGGCAAGCCTGGTCCGCACAGAACACCCTGATGGGCTCTAACAAGTTCTAGTGGCTTAAAATAGGAGCATTCTGCCCCGCAGGTGACCACCGGCCAATCTTAATGAGCACAACCTACCACCAGCTTCATGGTGTGAATGTGCTGAAGGCACCGCTGGAACCATGTCTTGAAAACAGGAGAGCCAAGCAGGAATTGCTGCAGAGCAGCTGAGGGGACAGAGTAGCCCACAGAAACTGTTGGTGTGCCCGAGGACACAGAGTTAAGAAGAAAAGCCTTCAAAAGACCTGTTCTGAAATGATCTTCAGGAAAGGTTCAGACTTGAGTGTGCTTATGGGCTGCCTTAGGTCCTCCTGTCCTCCAACATGCACGCAGGACTGTGTGAAGAGCAGGCCCTGAGCTCCTAGATGCAGCAGAACCTTCTGTGGTCTTCATTTTGTGCTCTAGAGGCATCAGTTAGACCAGCCCACACGCTCTGTCACACCGTGCACAGAGCCCACAAGCAGCCCCACGGTGGAAAACAGCTTGTTTCCACAGCTACGCAGGGAGAGGTTTTGGTTACACACGTGTGTACCTCTCATTGACCTCTCTCCACAAGCCCAGCCACCAACTTACTTGCCCACGATGATATGGAGCTGATGCTGCACCTCAGCGTGGACGCTGGCCGCGACGCTGGCCGCCAGCTGCTCAGTGCTGCTCTGGAAGGTGCTGATGAGCTGCCGAAGCTGATTCAGCAACGGGTCCCGGGCCTCCTGTTCTCGTACCTTCTTGTTCTTCAAGTGAGTCTCCAGCTGCTGGATATCTGCAACAAACCAGAAGATGTTTGTGCCATCGGCAGCTGTGGAGATGGGTCAGGGCAGGAATCCAGCTGGAGGTTCTACGTGTTCTCCAGCAGAACCGATTACCGAGCCCGTGTCCGAGTGTGGAGAACACACGAGCCTTGTTCTGGGCTGTTACACTGACCCAGAAACCCTGCTCCCGGCCTCCCCGTCCAACGGGATGACACGACACAGCAACAAAGCCACCAACTCCCTTGAGACAGACCTTTACAGACACTGTTTGTTCAGGGCAAGATAAAAGGCAGGAGTGAGGGTAATTCATTTCGCGTACAGCCTGAGTTGTGATCTGCATTAGTGATGGCAATGCCAATGAAGAAAGAGGAGGAATATTTCTGACCCCCTCCCCCCCACCCCCCCAAAAAAAAAATCATGCCTGCAGAGATCAAAAAACTGTATTTTAAAATATCTTATGAACTGGTCTGATCAAAAGGGAGAAGAATATAAGCTCTATTTACTTGTGGGAGACTTGTATGGAAAAGGAAGGGTGCAACATAAACTGCAGCTGAAGACATTGCAGAATTACAGACAACAGAAGTCCCTGTGCCACCAACTTCAGGCCTCCTCAGAAACCAGCTCTACAGAGTAATACCTGCCTGGCCTCCCAGGGGACCGAGGAACTGGATCCTGAGCCTGAGACCAGGAAAGATCTTCTCCAGTGCACCAGTGTACAATTTTCCATACTTAAGACTTTTCTTTTTTCCAGCCTGACCATGTCTACACTGTTCCACCACTATTTAACCTCTGATCATCCCCATACCCTTCTCTAAACATCCCCCAGTTCCATTACCCCTCTGAAGTGAGGGACTGGCTGCAGGACTGCTAGTCTGTCCATCATCTTCCCATTGACAGCATGGGGTACGGCCACAGCTGGGCTTTTCTACTCAGGAGACAAAGTCACAGAGTCAAAGAATGAGGCCAAGCATTTCACTGCACAGGCTACAAAGACCAGAGGTGAATATCTGTTCTGACAGCACTATCCACAGAAACCTCCTCACTCCTGCTTCCGTGTCCTAAGTGTGAAATGGAGCATGTGGGTGGGCTAAGAGGTCCAACAGCCACCATTGAAACTCTGAAAGGCAAAGACTTCAGAAAAGGCAACCTTGTTGTCAGCCTCCAATGCAAATATGCTGTGCAGAGAGAAGAAAACCTACTCACATTCTTGTGTGCCCTGCTTGAAGGTGTCGTTGATTTGCTGGAACATGGACTGGCAGCTCTTCTCGAAGGCTGGCAGCACGACGCTCTGAAAGGCTTCCCTGTAAGCTGCCTGGATCGGCCCCTGCAGCGTATCGGCCGTTGCCCTCACAACAGCATCTGTGAGGTTCTTACAAGCACACCCAGAAGAGATTTCAGAGAATTAGCAACAGCATAAAGACGTGAACAAACGCTGCAGGTCCCTGCAACACACCCACACCAGACATAACGGCCAAGGGCAGTCACAAGCTTCTGCTTCCTGAAGAATGTAGAAATGGAGAACAAAGCAGAGAGCAGAAGAGCCAGTCAAACTTCCACCACTGGGCTGATCGAGATGGCCCTACAATCACTCCTGTAGTGAGAATCTCTGCTCTAGTAGAAAATGAACAACTTGGTAAATAAAAGAAAGGGCTAATGAGGCAAGGGAATACACAACAAGCTCACTCTCCTGTTGAGACCAGGCAAGAGCTTTGACTATGGGCAACTAAACTGACCTTCTGGAGACACAGGTGAGAGGAAGAGATATGAGGAGTCACTACCCAGGCTGATGACAACTCAGTGTCCCCAGTAAAAGCTGCAGTCTGGTTCTCCTTACCTTTGATTTCACTAGCTTGGTGATACTCTCCTTCAGCGTCCCCTCAACAGCAGCGAGCTTGGCAGCAATGGTGTTACTGAGCTGGCCAGCGATAGGGTCCATGCTCTTGGAAATGCCTAGGCACAACACAAACACGTCAACGGTGCAGCTTTAAGCCTGGATTCACGCTTCTAAACCCAAACCAGAAAATGGAGTCAAGCTCTTCTTGAATATTACACAGCAAGGGGCAATGCTCACCAGCTCTGGGGTGGGAAGCTAAGGTTGGACATTAGGAGAAACTTTTTGCCAGGAAGGTGGTACAACTCTGGAAGCCACCAAAGAAGCCATGGAATTTCCAGCCTTGAAGGTTTTTAAGACTTGCCCAGGCAAAGTCACAGCTAACCTGATTTAGAATAGTGGGTACCCTGCTTCAAGCAGAATGGTGGACACTTATAGCTTCAGAAGGCTTTCCCACCAGCATTTTTCAGAACATTTCCTTACATGGATGGTGCCAGTGTGTCAAGGAAGGGGAAGGACAAGTTTTAAGTTTGCTCCAGTCAGGTCTCAACATTTCCAAGCTCATCAGCTTCTTAGCTTTCCTCCACCGAACAGACTCCAGAAACTTTATGGATTATACCACGTCCTCCAGAAAGGCCTCGCCTCTAGGAGCCTCATCCTCCTTCCAAACCACAACTCCTTTTCCCAGATTTCATCAGGGCCCACAACAGTTTAAAGTGCAATAACTAGTCCTCATGTAACCTAACTCCTACTTCATAGAGCAGCAACACTTTCACACAGCATGCTTCCAGTCCCTACAGGGATAACTGTAGGGATCCACCTCCAAAACCTCAGCAGCACCACTCACACTGGGGCACGGTCTTCTTCATCTCCTCGCGAATGGTCCTCTCCAGACGGTTACAGACAGCAGTGGAAAGGGCCTGAGAGAGCTGCTGAGACAGATGCTCCTGGAGCTGCCCATTGCGCTGCTGTCCTTCCGTCAGCGCCCGGTCTAGTCTTCTCTCTAATGAGAAGGCATGTTAAGGAGCACAAAGAACACATTTCCTCCACCGCTCCTGTCCACAAAGATGGGACACCAGCCTCGCATCCAGAGGCTCACCAATTTGTGGCTCTGGTGAAAGAGGGTTCTATATAATGTTGCTGATGTGTTTTTAACAGCATGGTGCTCTTAAACAAATGATCAGAGGGGTGAGAGAGGAGCTCTGGAAGGCATGGTAGAAAAGCCAAACAGCTAAAAGAAGCTCAACGGTAGCGTTCACTATTAATTGTGGGTTAATTTAGCTGCCCTGTAGGCAGCTTATTCCCACACAGCCACTCACTCACTCCTCTGCAGTGGGATGGGGGAGAGAACAGGAAGGGTAAAAGTGAGAAAGTTCACGGGATGAGATAAAGACAGTGTAACAGGTAAAGCAAAATAAGGAATTCATTCACCACTTTCCATCGGCAGGCAGGTGTTCAGCCATTCCCAGGGAAGCCGGGCTCCATCACACGTAATGGTGACTTGGGAAGACAAACACCATCACCCTGAACATCCTGAATGTCCACTTCCTTCCTCCTCCTTTCCCTCAGCTTTCTGTTGCTGAGCACAGCATCGTACGGCACAGGAGATCCCTTTGGTCAGCTGTCCTGGCTGTGTCCCCTCCCTGCTTCTTGCCCACCCCCAGCCCATCACTGGTGGAGCCATGCAAGAGACAGAGAAGGCCTTGACAGGCAAAAACATCAGTGTTTTATCAATCTTGGTTTGCTCACAAATCCAAAACATACCACCACATGAGCTGCTACGAAGAAAATTAACTCCATCTCAGCCAAAACCACCACAGAGACCACAAAGCCCTCATAAAAAGGGGCTCATTAAAAAAAAAAAAAAAAAAAAAGAATCTCACAAAAAGCAAATTGGTAAAAAAGTTTCTACAGGATGGAATTGGTGGACATAAGTGATACAGTGCATGGGAGCAAACCCAGGCTTAATAAAAGCTCATCATGCCTCATGAAGCAACCAAGCTCTCTGAAGGAGCCAACACACAAAAGATGCACGTGCATCTTAGGAAAAAAAAAACAAACAAACCAAAATCCCCAACAAAACAAACAGTGCGAAGACAATTCAGCTGCTGACAGATTTGCACTGAATTTTGAAGTTGTGCCGAGAGCAAAAAGTTATTCTAATATTAAAATACAGGTCCAGATTCCCAACTTCAGTAAAAAGCTACCTGATTTATCTATGAAAATATCAGCTTGGTGGTCAAAAAGGAAAATCCTAGATTAATTAATAGAGAAAACAGAAATCATTGTAACATCACAGAAGAGTGGTTTCAGATGCTGAAGAGGCTCAGTTTGGGGAACATGACCAAATTCAGTGCTGCAAAAGATGTACATGAACTGACTACTCACTAGACAATAAAAATAACTGGATACCATGTTTGAAAACACCAAAAGAAAGATTTTCAAGTAACACATAACAGACCTGTGGACCAGCAGGTGTATATATATAGGCACAGACAAGACAATTCTACACTCAGCTATGCGGTATGGCGGTCTGATCCTATTTCTGGTGCCAATACTGACTTGCCTTGAGGAGGAAAGGAAGGAAAGGATCATCCCCTAATTGCTGCTGTGCAACTGGCCACTGCCTGACACAGCATAACGAATTAGGTGCACCTCTGGTCTACTCCAGCGACACAGCACTTATGGCCATAATGGGTAACTAGATTCAGTGGCACAAAGAAAGTATCAGCTCTTCTCTGTTCTGAGTTTCTTGCCCTTAGAAAGGGACTGAGAGGAGCTGAAATAGTTACACTGCAGCCAGGTGTTTTTACTGCACCTATGGCCCAGGCCACCAAGATCCCTGAACTTCCTTAGCTCTCCTCACATGTCTCCAGCCTGCCCACACCCTTCCACTCAACATCGGCAAACAAGGATACGCTCCTGCTCCTGCTGGGAGTCAATCACTCTCTCCACGTGGCCCATAAGGGAGCTCTGAATGGCATCAAGGTGATCAGTGAGTCTCTGCAGCAGCTCCATCTGGTTCTGACGCAGCTCAGAGAGCTCCCGCTGTTGGCTCCTCAATATGCACATCAGCTCATCCTGGAACTCGGGTGTCACCTATGCGTGGAGAGGACAAACACTCATTTCTAACAGGACTGGAGGTCAGTCAAGCTTTCTGCTAGGCATTAAGTCCATCCGCGTGCCTAGGACTGAAGTGTAACAACACACAAAGCAGAAAACGGGGCCAGCTTAATACCTATTTCTATGACTTTTGTCCGAAGAAATAAACTGACAAAGGTACACGAAACTCCCACATGGAATTCATAAACCATTGCTTAGATTATCCCCAATTGTTTAGATTCAAGACCCTTTGGCATCTAAAGGAAAACAGATCCTATTCACTTTTGGCCACGTACTGAGAGTGTTTAGGCATCTGAATGTAAATAATGACCTCAAACACTTAAGAAAAGAGCTGTGCAATCAGTAGAGTAAGGAGGTTTCTTGCAGCACTCTTTCAGCTCTTTCACTTATTTATGAATGAGTGGAGAAGTATACATCTGGAGAAGTATACATCTACAGTTTGCTGTCTCTTCACCTGCTCAAAACATCTAAAAGAGGCAGTTTAGGGAAGCTGGGGTGCTGCAGGGGCTCATGGCGCTGCAAGGACCTGGGATGAACTTTCCCTCCAGGCTTTGGCAACGCAATAAATAGAGCTGAAGCATCTCGCCCTTGGGACGGGCTGCAGAGTGGCTCTGACTCACCTGGTTGTTAGATGATCTTGGAGACTGGTTCACGTCCCTGGAAATAAAGAGAAAAAGCAGTCATCCAATTATGTCAATTAACTGCTCTTATTACCCAAGCCTTCTGCCAAAACAGATCACACATTTTACAGTCGCTTTAGATTTTACACTCCAGCTCATGCCGGTGTTTTGCCTAGTGTAACATGAAGAGCAACAGCAAGGTGATGAAATCCCAGGCCTTACAGCAGCCACGGCTCCATCGTTTGCAGGATCCACAGACCCCGGAGCTCCTTACAGGCTGATCCCTTCACAGGGAGGAGATTTGAACCAAGTCTTAATGTTACAAAGAAAAACGTGTGCTGATTGTTCAGTTTTGTTGAAATCCAAAGCCAGGGAAGGCTTTGCCAAACCACTTTTGAAGGTCTGCTGGTATTTCATAAAGGAAAAACAAGTACTCCTTTGTTAAATACAGAATTAATAAGCTTCAAACAATCTAGAATGATTCCAGCTCTCAAGGTAAAGAAACTAGTGATGCCTTCCGGCAGAATAAAGAAAACCACCAAACTGATCCACTAATATTGCACGTCCCCATCACATTCAAACCCTCCCAGAAGGGAAGTACCCATTTGTTGTTCCGAGAGAGTATCCATTCAGCAACTTGAAAAGGACTGAGGCAGGAAAAAGGAAAGGCATTTCTGATGCTAAGAGTTTCTGGGTGGCACAGTGCAGGACCACAGCCAGAAATTTAACACTGTAGCCCATCTCTGTTGCAATCTGCACAGCTAGAGATCCACATCGTGGAGTTGTGGGAATTCAAGAGAACAGAGAGCCCCACGCAGAAGCTGTGCTGCTCTCCTCACACTAACGCACACGGGTTGATCTAATTTCCCACGGGCAGACCTTTGCAGTCATGGATTTTCACTTACAAGACATTCATATGGGCACGTTTAAAAACACAGAAAAGCAGCAAGCAGATAACAAACAATCCATATTGTGGAACAAGGACTGTGCCAACGTTCAGAAGCCAACCAGCGATGGGGGCCCCATTAAGCCATAGTCACAGTGTCACAGTTCCAATGAAGCCACCACTGAAACTGGCAAATGGATCCAGTGTGTCCCTCCCCAGCATGCAATTCACCTCCCACACATTCTTCTGAAGCCCAGGCTGTATTTTGGATTTTGAGTCCTGGCTGGAAAGGTGGTGCTGAACCTACTCCCATGCCCCGGAGTGGCAGTCACCGTCTGAGTAACCAGCAACATTTTTTTTGGGGGGGGGGGGGGGGGGGGGGGGGGGTTTCGTGCCTTTTGTTTTAGATATATTGCATAAGCAGGCATATTTTTTGGCATTGCTTCAATCTCAGTTGGCAAACAATCTAAGACTCATCAGTCTCTTGCTAGCAACCTCCTCATTGGTTTTGGGTTAGATCATACATATTTATTAGCAGAATATACTTAACCCTGAAGTGGTTTACTGCCATTTGCAAAACGGGGCGAGGGTTGGGAGCACCTGGCCCAGCCTCAGACCCTAGTCTCACTGCTAGTGGCTACAGCAGGTTGTGGCCCTTCACAGCTGGTCCCACAGCCACCAGTAGTCTGGCAAGCCCAGCATACCCGTCATCTTTCTTGCCCTTCCGCTTTAGCTTTGGGGAAGCCCGGGGGGATGCCTTGGCTTTCCAGTCCTTCACAGGCAGCCTCTGCGTAGACGCTTTGGCACCAAATCCACCTGACGTAGAAGCCAAGCTTGCAACTTCGTCATCATGGTCACTACGAAGGAACAGCAGGGGAGAGGACATCACTCGCAATACCCGACAGCGCCAGCCTTCGCTAAGGGGAGGGGACTCACACTCCGCTCCTCATCCACACACAGCCAGCATCATGCAGCTAAGGACACCTGCCACCTTGATTTTTAAACACAGGGACCTCTACAGAGCTGAGGACATGCTGTTCATTTGGACTCAGGTCTGCCCAGGCTGAGCTCCAGCCCTGCGCAGTGACCTGAAGGTCTCTGCATTAGGGACAACTGTGGCGGAACGATGCCCATCCTCGCTGCATACACACACCAGCACGTAAGCCCTGGGACGTGACACTGACCCAGCAGGAAACCCCAAGCACAGCATCCCCTTCCAGCTTTACAGACAGAGAAAGCACTCAACGCAGCAAGTATTGTGGGACCAGAGGAGAATCAGGTTGAGCCCAGGAAGAGTGTGATCCTTGGTACCTTGGAGTCTGTCAGCTGCTGATCACTCAACCAACACAGGCTGCATTGTGTGGATTATGAATCAACCCTCAGCAATCACAGAATGGTCTCGGTTGGAAGGGACCTTAACCCCGCCCAGTGCCACCCCCCGCCCTGGGCAGGGACACCTCCCACCACACCAGGTTGCTCCAAGCCCCCTCCAACCTGCCCTTGAACCCCTCCAGGGATAGGGCAGCCACAGCTTCTCTGGCCAACCTGGGCCAGGCTCTCACCACCCTCCCACCAAACAAGTTCTTCCCCACATCTCAGCTCCATCTCCCCTCTTGCAGGGTCAAACCCTTCCCCCTCCTCCTGGGGCTCCCCTCCCTGACCCAGAGTCCCTCCCCAGCTTTCCTGGAGCCCCTTGAGGGACTGGAAGGGGCTGGAAGGTCTCCCCGGAGCCTTCTCCAGGCTGACCCCTCCCACCTCTCTCAGCCCCCCCCCCAGCAGAGGGGCTCCAGCCCTCCCAGCATCTCCGCGGCCAGAGGCCAAACAGGGACGAGCTTGGTTGCCAGGCACACAGAATGTGCCCACAGAGCTTTAGGGTGGCTCCCAAGGGAGCAAAGATGTCAAAAGCAAGAAGCTAACTCCTGAGATACTCTCACTGCCTTATCTAGGGCACAATATTTGGAAACTCATCCCTTAATAGGTTTTCACTGGTAATTAAACCAAGCTTGGTCCATGCTCTTAGAAGCAGCACAGTCAGACCTTTCCCTGTGAAGAGCAAGTTGGACAATGCCCAGAGGCCACTCTTGTGACCATCTGAAGCCAGCAGAACGTTACAGCAGCTGGACTGCAAACACACACGAAGTCAGGAGACAAAGGGAAGACAATCACCCCACACGTGAAGGCTTGCTGGGGACAGAAGCACAAATGCAGCCTGAGCTGGGTCCATGCGGGGCGAGAGAGGGGGCTGAGCACTCGGGTACCTTTGTTCCGCACTCGCATCCTGGCTGTCGTGCTGCAGCAGGTGGTAGCTGTGTCGATGGTAGGAAGAGCTCTTGTGCTTTTCTTCAACTTCATCCCTTGGGCTAGAGGAGGAGAAAAAAAAAAAAAAAAAAGAAAATACCATCATAAAAGTCTCTTTCAGCTTGGGTATTTGCTCACTGCACTAAGATCCTGATAGGTCTAACCCAACAAAAACTCCACACCTATGTGCAAAGGTCCAGAGAGTGGCAGGTGGTGTTTAGGAGCACTAAACACTACTTTCTCCATGTGTTTTTCTGGAGGCCTAAAGAAGGAAGCAGCAGCTCAGCTATTCTTCAGGCACTAGCCAAGAACAGTCTCCCAAGACATCTATGCAAGCCAGGTAAGCCACCACTCAAAATGGGTAGTAGAGTGCACTTCAGTGAATTGCACCATCTTGGGTCTGGTTTTCCTCGAGTAATACTGATCACTGGGTCAAAAGCCATCAGTGTGTCTTAGTTCTTTCAGGTGTCTGAGGAAGTGTGCAAATTTGATGGGTTAACTCTACCAGAGAGAACGGAATTGTAACAGTGAATTCAGTCCGAGTTTCATAAAGACTTTGAAAGCAAATTGCAAGTGCTGCTGAGCTGAGAACTAGGTCTGCCTGAATTCAGCTTGCAGCTCAGACAGAAGGCAGCACGTGTTACTTTCATACATGCTGCTGGGTTGAGTGAGCTGGAATGTGAAAAGAAAAAAAAAAGAAAAAAGAAAAGAAATCTCTCAGATCCAGAGGTATCTGATCTAATATTCTGATATGAGAAGTCCTGAAGAATTCAAAGACAGAGTGATATTGAGGGGAGTTGCAAATGCCTACAGAAGCATTTTCTCAAATTATGAGAAAAAGCAAAAACACTGTGTAGAGACACAGTCTCAGTGCCCTCCCCAGAGCCATGAGAATGGAGACTCTTTCCTGAGGCAGCATCCCCAGGTGCAGAGGCTTGTACTGGTTTTATTTCCAGAGTACAAAAAAAAAAAAAAAACAAAACAACCAAAAAAACATCTCAAGTCTCTATTCCCAGGTGAACATGAAGGCCAATAAATTAGACTTTTCACCTTCTTAAGAGAGATCCTTTATGCTGCAAGGGCTACGAGGGAGCACAAATTGTTAGAGCTGCCCTAGCAAGTGCAGGACACTGCATACACAGACCAGGCACAAAGGAAGGTTGAATCATCAGATCCTTTAAGGAAGGGGCGGGATGGAGAACTGTTCTGGTTTAAACACAATATAAGAGCTTTACACCAAGTTAGCAATTTGGCAAGTGCAAATAAATTGCCCTAAGCAAGACAAACCCAAGTGATTACCTGTCTGCCATGCTATTCCTGGTTTCTCTGGTTATATCAGGAGCTGCCGGCCACGGCTGACTCACAGCACTGTCAGAAGACGCGTTTTCCTGAGTTAGAGCAGTCTCCAATAACGATGGAGCATTCAGTCTGTCCACCTCCACTGGAGGCATGTCCAAAGAGTGGTGGCTGTGCTCGGAACTGTGCCGGTTCCTTGGAGACAGTAAATGCAAGGCCGAGGCAGCGGATGCCATACTGTCTGGGTGGTGACTGGGCTCCAGGACCTCCGTAGGGAGCCCAGACGGAGCTGCCGCAAAGCTGCGCTGCAAGGTCTCGGAAGCAATCTCTGGGATATCTTGGGACATGGCTGTGGAAGCAGAGGAAATGACATCCGGAGAGCGCTCACGGGTGGGAGAAGCCTGAGGCACCACCAAGGGCTCCACCTCCTGCAGTTCCAGCGCTAGAGAGGGGTTTCCTGGTGCGACCTGAATACAAAAATCAAACAAAGGCCTTCAGCATAACATGGAGACAACTCAAGAGCTCCTGGTACTTTACACCAACCAGCTCTGGAAACAGCCGGCTGTATCCTTTCCTCCCGTGATCCCTGTGCTCCCAACTCTGTTCAGTAGATGGAGAAGGGCCCCAAACCTTGGAATGGACTCTTAGGCGAGCTGACAACACACTTAACACAATGCTAGTTTGAACACACTATCTAAAGAAAATCATAGAATCATAGAGTCATTCAGGTTGGAAGAGACCCTTGGGATCATCGAATCCAACCATCTACCCTACTCTACAAAGTCATCCCCTACACCATGTCCCTCAGCACTGCATCTAAACGGCCCTTAAACACATCCAGGGATGGTGACTCCACCCCCTCCCTGGGCAGCCTGTTCCAATGCCCGACCACTCTTTCTGTGAAAAATTCCTTCCTAATGTTCAGTCTAAACCTACCCTGTTGGAGCTCGAAGCCGTTCCCTCTTGTTCTGTCCTTAATTACCTGTGAGAAGAGACCAGCACCAACCTCTCTACAGTGTCCTTTCAAGTAGCTGTAGAGAGTGATGAGGTCTCCCCTCAGCCTCCTCTTCCTCATACTAAACAGTCCCTTCTTTGAGGGAAAAAGTTAACTTTAACATTGAACATCTCCTGGACTGAAAGTTTATTTCAATTTCAAGATTTGGTCATAGTCTGTTTTACATCACATCTGGAAAGAAAAATTTAGGAATAGGAAATGATTGTTTCAGACCTGTAAGACCAGCAAGGATTAAGAAACCTTTCCAGGTAGCACTGTCTCCTAACAGAAACCATTTCAAAACATTGTGACAGCACAAGCTAGAGCTGTCTCTGGTTTTCAGAGAAGTGCTGGCTTATACCAAGGTCCAGTTCTAGTAACACGGGTAAACCTGGCTGCAGATCTGTGCCCCCAGAGGGCAGCTGCTGGCCCTGTTATTATCACAGAGAGAGGTCCCTTGGCCACCAGGAGAAGGAAGGGAGCAGCATTTGGAGCCTTACTGGAACCGGTGCCTTTGGTGTCAACTTGTCAGGGAGGCCTGGGATAAGAACCGAATGGCTCCTAGGGCTCGTCTGGAGACTGCTGCTACTGCTACTCAGCGTGAGGCTGGTGTCCAGCTGCATCTTGGGGCTCACGGTCAAGTCTTCCGATGGCCTGCACAAATCAGAGACACAAACAAATCAAGCAGGCCAACCTAATTATACAGATCTGCATCAAACACTCGAGCTGAGGAGGTGGCATCCCCAGACTCGAGCTGAGGAGCCCAACCCAAACTTCACTAGTGTTCTCCAAGCCCTTGTTCTTTCCACTGTGGTCATTCACTCACTGTCAACTACCACCTGCACCTCCTAGTTCCCACACAGCCCAAAAAGAGACCGGGTGGGAACAAAAAAAAACCAAAGAGGAGCATCACAATCTCTTAGAATGGGAGGTGTCAATGAGAGAAGGGACCTGTTGTATCTTCAGTTCACACTGTATGGAGTTTAGGGAGAAACAGGACAGTATGAAATAGGTCTTTATCCTTTCCCAGCCCCGAGAAGGGAAGATTTCCCCTGCTATGCAGCCCGACCCACCTCATCACTAGTAAGATTTTCCCAACAGTCCCAATTATCTTGTCCTTGGTGGCTGCAGCGTTCTCTTACCTGTAAACAACGACAGCCCTTTGGGAGAAGCATATAAAGCAACAAAACTGAGATGCACTAAGGGAATCCCTATGAGGCACAAACGAAACACTATTGTTGGCCCCTTGGATGACAACAGGCAGGCTCCAAGCTGCACCAGAGATGCAAACACTGGCCCATGTAGGGACTCAGGCCAATTTCTAACTCTGGTTACAACCTCCTCTCCTACAAGACATGCTACAGCTCTGTGTCACCCTGAAGGACAGTATCAGGTCAGCTGCAGATGTATTATTTAACACACATGCTGTTTACCTGGGCATAGAGGCATCCGTGACAGAAGTGCTGCTCATGGCTGTGACTGCTGTCAGGGAACTGACACTGCTGCCAGGAGATACAACAATCTGTAAGAGAACACACAGCGGTCAGGATGTGACAGGAGAGTCCAACAGCAGAACTGGACCTGAAAATGCTGGCTTCAGAAGAACTCCTTTGACAAAGGGGGAATAGAAAAACATTTCACTGAATTTCACTGAATTTTTAGAGTTGGAAGGGACCACAGAGATCATCTAGTCCAACTCCCCTGCTAAAGCAGGACCACCCAGAGCATGTCAGATCATGCCACTCAGGACTGCATCCAGGCGGGTCTTGAAAATCTCCAGAGAAGGGGACTCCACACCCTCCCTGGGCAGCCTGTTCCAGGGCTCTGTCACCCTCACCGTGAAAAAGTTCTTCCTCATATTCAAGTGGAACCCTTTATGTTCCAGCTTGTGCCCATTGCCCCTTGTCCCCTCACTGGCAACTACTGAAAAGAGTCTGGTTCCCTCCTCCCTCAGCCCGCCCTTGAGATACTTGTAGGCATTACTAACGTCTCCCCTCAGCCTTCTCTTCTCCAGACTAAAGAGTCCCAGCTCTTTCAGCCTCTCCTCATAAGGGAGATGCTCCAGTCCTTGAATCATCTTTATAGCCCTACGCTGGACTCTTTCCAGTAGTTCCCTGTCCTTCTTGAACTGGGGAGCCCAGAACTGGACACAGGATTCCAGTTATGGCCTCACCAGTGCAGAGCAGAGGGCCAGAATGACCTCCCTTGACCTGCTGGCCACACTCTTCCCTATGCAGCCCAGGATTCCGTTGGCCCTCCTGGCTACAAGAGCACACTGTTTGCTCATTGTCATTTTGTTGTCCACCAGGACTCCCAGATCCTTTTCTTCGGAACTTGTCTCCAGCAGGTCCATGCCTAACCTGTATTGATGCCTAACATTCTTCTTCCCCAGGTGCAGGATCCTACACTTTTCCTTGTTGAACCTCATGAGGTTCTTCCTTGCCCAGTTCTCCAGCCTGTCCAGATCTCGCTGGATGGCAGCACGGCCCTCTGGGGTGTCAGCCACCCCTCCCAGTTTGGTATCATCAGCGAATTTGCTGAGGATACACTCTGTCCCCTCATCCCGGTGAGGACAAGTTCTAGTGCCAGGGGACTCAGATCCTGGTCAAAGGTAAGCCCAATACAAACTCATCATGTGAGTCACAACTGCCTTCATTGAGCAATTGCTCTCCCAAAACAAAGAGTCATTCTGCAGGGCTCAGCACCAGAGCCCCATTCTGTTCTTTGAGCTGGACTTTGTCAAGCTCTGCTGCCACGAGCGAGGCCAGAGCCTGTGCTGGGTTTAGGCCCTGCACTGCCGACAGATGGAAGGAGAACACTCCAACACAGAAGAAGAGGTACTGCTCATCCAGCCAGATGACTAACAGTGAAGAGCACGGGTGTATATGCTGGCCCCCAGTGCTGCTTTTGGCTACCAAGAAATACCTACAGAGAATACCAACATCAGCACAAAAATACTCAGCTGGGAAATGCGCTTTGGCCAAGCTTCTTGCACTTGACACTGCTTATGGCAGAGAGCAGAGACTGAGCTAAACAACTTCTCTCTCCTCCCTTGGGACATTATTGCATTGGGAAGGCTACCCATCCTCAGGCACAAAATTAACTTCTACACTCAGCAACTCTCTAGCAACATCAAAACCTTTAGGAGGAGGTTGATTTATTCTTTCCTCCTCAAGCTGTTGCCGGAGTGGCACTCTCTCAGTCAGCTCAGCACATCTCCAAGCTGTGGTGACAACCAGACGTTCCTCCCCTGGAGGAGGATCCCTGCCTTTGGATGGGCACGTGGAACGCTGCTCACAAGCACTCTCCCCTGTGCCCACAAGAAGCACACCAGCATGGCAAATAACTGCTGACAGCACATTTTGCACGGGGAGGCAGAGAAAACACAAACACCGCAGCTCCTCACTAGGACAATCCACACCTTGTAATTACATTGCAGAGCACTTTTTTAAAGGATGAACTTTTTATAAGTGCTTGTTCATTAATGTCTACTCCCATTCTAAAAGCACATGGAGAAAGCTACAGAGCCTTAAATTCAGTACAGAGGCATGGAAGCAGCTTATAAAGCAAGAATATTTGAATGGGTTTAAGACAAGCTAACGTGACACTTGGATGAAGAATGGTGAAGAAACAGTGAACCCCTGCACTTCTGCTTGTTGGTGTAACCCAGAAGGGGCAGCAGAAATCTGTACAGTCAGGCAGCCTCTAGAAATGCCCAGCTGGACCCCAAGGTGTGTGACACAGCACTGTTGGCCACACACAGGTTCACATTTTCTAAATGCTCCATCAGAGCTCCACTGCAGAGTAAATGCTTCCTTATGTCTCTTCACCACGACACTCTGCTATCCTTTGCAGAGATCACCAAATGCCAAGGAACACTTCACATGCTTCCTGATACTAAAATCCCTGGTGCAAGCGCAGCAGATTTGCTTTCTGTGGAGGTTAAGCCCTGCTGAGATAGCTTCAAAAAAGCCCCCTGAGCTACTAGATCGACAATTTGCAGATCTCGTGCAGAAGATGTACACCTACCTGGCTGATCATTTCAGACATTCATTTCCCCAGCATCCCACCAGACAGGATATGCAGAAGTGACATATTTTCTTCTATTATAGTTATATCACAACCCCAAACAGCATGTGCAAACCAGCCTGCCAGCCTAGACACGGTTATTTATCAAATCCATATTTCTACATAACACAGCTACATCAGCAGTTTTTACACAGCACTTGCAACAAAAGCTTAGCCCAGTGTAGCATTTTAGATGTGCCAACACGTCTTTACTCAGTTTGGTTACATGGACAGAGTTTCCTGTGTGCTCTGCCCATGAGAGTCATCGCAGCCTAGAAAAAGTTCCCAAAAGCATCAAAATCCAAACCCATCGCTTGTACCATGAGCAACAGTGCTGCTCTGGGGTTACCTGTTGAAGAGATGTACTCGGTGTCATGAACGCATCCGGAGTCATCAGCTTGGGCTTGGCATCGTTTGAGAGAGAGAGGAAGTCCGCTGGGACGGGCAGGTCAGCAATGCGCCGCAGGTCTGGCTGAGAGCCATGCACCGAGCCTTTTTCAGATCCCAGCCCTTCTGCACTTAGATCAGCCATGTGGTCTGGAAAGGCTTCCAAGGGAGAAATGCAAATCAAGTCACCGGAACTTCTCCCAAAAGCAAAAGCTTTAAATCCACAATGTGTGAAGTTACGCCATCGCCTGCCATACTGGATTCCAAAAGAACAAGCGAAAGCCCCACAACATCCCAATCAAAGCTAAGGACAAGGCAAATCCCATGTTATGCTCACTCTTTGTAGGTTACCCAGTAGATGCTATCAGGTTTTGATAATAAGAGATCCACGTTTCTTTCTATCTCTAAATGCAAGGCCAGTTCAACACCCACACCCCAGAATGGTGAATGACCTGAAAAGAGGATGCTACACACAAGCCCAGTCCCCTCTGCTGTCACCCTGATCTCTTCCACCTGACAAGAGACAAACGTCAAGTTTCTGGCACAAGTGCCAAATCACCTGGAAAGGTGAACTCAAGCATGCACCAGGCGTTAGCACTACTAACTGAACATGCCCTACACTCACAGCAGGCTCTAAACACGTGGCCTGCTTCAATAGTCCATATTCAGAATCCTTTACGCAATCACACCACTCCATTACAAAGATGCACCCAAAGCTGCCCTCCTGCTGCCCCCCCTCCCCCCCCAATTTTCAAAGGCTCAGCAACGCTGAATGTTGACTTCACACAAATGCTCACCAAATTCTTCGTGAGAGCTGTGGGAAGGCATGGATGCACTCATGTCAGGGCTATGAAGAGGCTGGAATCTAATCTGCACATCCTGTAGGGCCCTGGAGAAAAAAAAAAACCAAAAAAAAACAGGTATCTGATTAGTTCATGAATCACTAAGAGAAGGCAAAGGCTTAGATTTCTCTTCATGGAACTGATTCCCTCGGAATACACTTTAGTGCTTTCTCTTGGAATACACTTTGGTGCTTTCTGCCTGGGACAGAAGCTGATCCTCGTCCAGCCGTGGACATGCGGAGTTCTGGAGCCCAGCACAATTCTTAAGTCTCCGCATACTCACGGCAACAAAAATACAAGCTTGCCACAGCATTGTGCAGGGCTACTTCTTGCTAAGGCCATACAGAACACACCACAGCTACGAGTTTCTATAGGTTCCAAGTAGTTTTGGTTACGAGCAAAAGGAAGTGGTCAGCTAAATTTCTATAGGGGGGTGCAGGATTAGGATGGCCGCAGACAGCTGCCCGTACTCACTTGGTGTGCACACAGAAGAGTTTTATCAGCACGCCTGCTGCTGATTCCACAGCCCCCGCTCCCTGAGCACCTTCTGCAAACGAGACAAAAGTAAAATAAGAAGCTGGAGAGAAACTGCAGACAAAGTACTAGAAAAACATCACAGCAGATGAAGCGGCAGGAGAGAACCAGCACCAATGCAGCTTCATCACTTCTCCACTCCAGAGGCAGATTCACCCTGTTAAGGGAAAGTATATCCTACACTCCCTTCACTTTGTAACGTGAGAGCAATCAAAGTTGCTCCACTCCAGCCAAGTAAGCCTCAAGGAAGGGAGGAAAAAAAAAAAAAAAAAAAAAAAAAAAAAAAAAATTCCTCACTAGCTAAGTCTGGGACTGCCAGTCTGCCAGGGACTTGTTCTGGCTGTTGAAGTGACTGGTAAGATATATTTTAAGACAGACACACTAGCTTATATCATACACAAGTTCAGACCAGGGCATAACAATCCTTCCTGGCTGTAAACAACCATCATTATGAAGAGCTCTGCCAGCCCTGACAACACTCACCCAGCACCCGTATCGCTCTCACTGCTAAGAAAGCTAAGGAGGGCGAGTAGAAAAGATAAACCTAACTCCCCATTAAAAAAAAAAATAAATGTACTAATCAAGTGAGCATTGATCAGGGACCTGAAGTTTCAGTCCCAGTCTGCTCCTGACCTGCTACATGTACCCTTCTGCATTTCGGAGCAATATGCCACAGACATTGTCAACAACATGAACTAAGCATCACGTACAATAATAAACAGAGGGAAGCACACCATTCGGCTGCACTGACAGTCCAGGAATCTTTCTAACAGGAAATACGTTGATGTTATTCAAAGCATCTGTCCACATTTTACTAACAGAAAAGCAGGAGATCGGGAGCAAGCCAAGAGCTGAAGAGAAGCAGTGTGGCAGTGTGCTCTCCCTGTTTCTCCCTCTCTTCTCTCCTGCTCGGGCCATGGCCACCATGGCCACCACAACATCAGTTGCCATAAGTTGCACCCGGATTTTAGGGGATGGCTGGCAACACACCCAAAACACTGTCTGGAGTGGGGACCTAGATATATTTTTCCCATGAGAATATGACTATAGATCAATTATCTTACTCTATAAATAGTGGACAGCCCCAGAGCCCTCGGAGCTCTCCTGTACGGCAGCGGCTGCACGCCAGGATCTCCCCTTTTGGTGAGGAGGCTCGCTTAAGGTTCTGCTCCTCGAGATTGAGAGATTCCTTGCCACAACAGATTCTTGGTTAGTGACTAGCAGCATGCTCAACTTTGAAATCTTAGCTAAGTAATGTAAAGGGTTGATTGCGCATATATAATCCTTTAGCCATAAACTGTTGACCAAGGCTGGGGCTGGGATTGGATCCAGCTGCACCCAGACTCCTCTCTGAGGAGGTCAGAAAGCCAGGGGATCCCTTCTGAACCTCCTGACTCAACAGGAGGGTCTCCCCGACAGCGTGTCTGACCCTGTCCTCTCTGCAGTAACTAATAGAATATACCTTGACATCGAATGTCGTAAAACATTGTCACATTTACTACTGATTTTGTTAAATCACTGTTTCACCTTAATAAATATTTCACTACTTCTCTCTTACGAGTGAAGTTAATCACTCTGCCCGCGACAGGCAGCAACCAAGGAATGCCTGCATGGGACAGTTCTCCACAGGATTCACCACCATGTTCATTGCAGTAACAGCCAGAAGAACACACCTCGTGTGTTTCTCTGAAGACTCTCCTCTAAAAAGAGAGTTCCTGGTTCATTTCTGTTGCAAGAAGCTTCGTGGTTTGGGAACAGACCTTCCAGACACAATGGAGATGAACCCCACCCTTTCCCTCAACTCACATACTGTCCTCACATCTGCCACAGCTCAGGCACAATTCAGAAACAACCAATTAGTTTCTGCAATCCTGTGCTCACACCTCTGATGTTTAATTACATGGGGTTTACTCAAACAAGCAGTCACAGAAATACATCTTTCCAGTTCTTCCAGGAACCCTCTTGCTCCTGCGAGGCTGCAGCAAACTGTGCTAGAGGAGGCTGTCCCCTGCTGGGGGCAATGACCCTATGTGATCAGATAATGAACAGCTAATCTTCTACCTTAATCAAAGCGTCACCTGCACTCACTTCAGCCCTGGAATGTTTTTGTAATAACAGGCACACCTGAGAGGAATTTCTGAGTGATAAGGTGCAAGGGCTACAATCTGGGTTGGGAGGTTCATGTTCACATTAGGAATATTTTCTTTAGGAAGGGCTGCAGCCCTGGGACAGGGCACCAGAGCAGAGACAGAAGTGTCATGTTTTGGGGCCTTCAACATGCAACTAGATGAAGCTGTAAAGTGACCTAATATGCCACTAGCAATAGTTCTGCCTCAAGCATCAGGTTGGACCAGAGACCTCTAGAGGTCTCTTGTAACCAACTCAACTGTGTTTCCCTGAAGTATTGTAGCTGCACAGGAGGTAAGAGAAAAATAATCATAGAATCGTTATGATTGGACTTTAAGATCATCAAGTCCAACCGTTAACCCAGCAAAGTCAAGTTACCACTAGCCACATCCCTCAGCACCATGTCTGTCCATCTTTTAGATACCTCCAGGGATGGTGACTCCACCACTTCCCTGGGCAGCCTGTTCCAATGCTTGACAACCCTTCTGGTGAAGAAATTTTTCCTAATATCCATCCTAAACCTCCCCTGGCACAACGTGAGGCCGTTTCCTCTCATCCTATCACTTGTTACTTGGGAGAAGAGACTAGCCTTCCATGAGAAAGTCAGAACAGAGATTCTCTTTGTCACCTACCTACACTCAAGTTGTCATTTTCCTCTTCTGCTGGGAGCACTTCAGTGTGCCTTAACCGACAGCGGCTCACTGCCTGGATGCCAAAGCTTAGGACCGGGTGGGTGAGGAGGAACTCTGAGATGGAGCTGAAGTAAGCTTTGCCCTCTTCTTGGTTCTGCATCAGCTCCATCACGTACAACACCTGGAAGAATCAGAAACATAAAGTCGTTGGGCTTTCAGAGCAGACCATGAGTACGTGTGTGTGGACTACAAAGCCTGGCACCTGAACTGGATTTGGAACAATGGAAATAACAGAAGGAATAAAGCCTGGGCCACTTAAATTTGAAACAGAACACCCAAGGGAGCCACATAAAGCACATTCCTATCGGAGTCAATGCCAATCAGGAGCTCAATCCTACTGTGCCCAACATAGGTGTCTCCAAACAAGAGCTTTACTTAAGGATGAAAAATAATCCTTAACACTCTTTAGGAATAATCAGCTGAATTGTTACCATTTGTCATCTTGCAGTGAAATAGCTGAGGCCAACCTCTGCATTTTTAGCTATTAACATGCAAATCCTAGACCCAGGCAGCAGAACCAGTCAGGCCATTGCCCCTTCTGTCTGCATTACCCACCCAGCCAGCAATAAAATGAACCACCTACTTTTCTCTGCACATCGCTCAGTATCAGATATTCAGCAGAAAGGTCCAGGCAGACTTTCAGGCTGGGAAGAATACTCATGGAGCTGAAGATGTCAGGAGAAAAGCTAGATCCACAAATAAGAGGTGCAGAAAGCAAGGTAGATTAGAACAAACAGAATGACTGCTGTGAAACTGCATTAGTTTTAAAAAACCTACAACTCCAGGAGTTTACAGCCTTATTACGGTGCATCCACCCACCAGAAGAAATACATCATTGCAGAAGTTAGTGCTTCACCTACAAGACTTCAGTGGGGAGACCACACTGTAGGATCTAGATTCTGAACATTTAAATTACAGGTGACAATCTGTCATTACTTAACGCGTTCCGTACTCATAGGAGGACAAGAATCAAGGCTACAGATTAAAAAACAAAAATCCAACAAAACCAAAACAACCCTTCTATAGGTTTTGGACCTTCTGTAGAATGAGGTGGAAAAAACAGCACTCAGCTGTATGCCATATTCTTCTCACTTTAAGAGAGTGATTAAGAAGTGGCCTTACACATCCATGTGCTCAGAGGCCACAATCCACCACCAGAAAAGTAAAACCAGGGAACATAAGATGAGTGAAGGGATGGACTAAAGCACAATTTGAACTTCCAGGCTCATGTGGCTCAGCAAGTATGTCCTGGATAATTGCTTAAGCTCTGTCAACATAGCAGCTTCTCGTTATTTAAATCAGAAAAAGCAGTAATAGGAAAAGATCCTAGATTGGTTATTGAGTACCTAGTATTTTTACAGAAGAAAGCACTCAAGGTGTGCAATTTTGGAATGTTCCTCCTCGTGCTACAGATATGTCTATGGTCTGCAGAGCAAAGCGAAGACAACAGGTCTTGGTAGCACCAAGGAGACTGTATAAAAGGATCAACATCCCCTGCCTTGCCAAAGCTTGACCTGGCAGTCTGTCACAGCCCTGAGAGCTTCCAACAGACAGGTCAGACTGGCAAAGGAGGAGGCTCCTCTGAAGATTCAGGATCACCTTCGCAAAGTAAGTATACCCAGAAATTGGGAGCTTTGGAATGACCCACTGCTCAAAGTAAATCCAACTCTTCAGGGGAAGTCAGCATGTCAACACCTACCGGACAGTTTGCAGACACGTCCAAGACACAGTGCACCACATCTTCAGTTCTCTGTTCTGATCCGCTCCTGTGATGAGAAATCTCCAGAAGGGAACCCTGCAGCCACAACAGAATTAAGTCCTCTTTAAGAAGAGCTGGTCCTTCCCATAAAGATGTTTCACAGAAAAGTTCCTCATGAGCTGCCTGTAGCTAATTTTGCCCAACAGTATCTTAAAGTTCCTAGAAAAATCTCTGCTTCCGAGACAGATTAGAAACTATTATAGCTCTCAAGAACCCTGAGTCCACAACTGACTGAAGAAAGAATAAAACTAAAAAACAAAAAGTTACTTTTTAAAACAACTGCAGTAAAAATTTGGAGGATAAGAGGCCAGTTAAAACTGACCATACCAGAAATCTGACAGGACTCATCAATTAGAATTCTCATTGCTTTTGTGGAAATGACACTGGAATTAAGGTCACGTTATACTGTGCTCCAGAGCCTCATTTATTTCTCTCTCCATCACTAGAAAACTGACTGCAAAGAAGACAGGACTCGCTCATGCCACCACACTGATTTTTTTTTTTTCTTTTTCCCCACAATGCAGTTACAAGGAACCCTCCAAAGGCAGAGGTAGAAGACACTACTAAACTCCATCCAAGTACAGGACTGGGGACTTACTCTGGGTCTTGTTTTTTATGGTTGTCACAGAAGAGCAGGCAGGAAAGAGGCCTCCCATCATGGGGTTTCCACTCATGAAGACACCTAGGAAAGAATCACGTAGGAAGTAGTAAATAAGGAATACATAAGGCGGGCTGTGAACACCTTACCCCTTAAGCAAAGACAGCATTAAGCCAGCAGCCACCAAGTGTTACCAGCTTGTAGCTGTCTACAGGCCTATACAGGCACAGATGGACAAAAAAATAAAATAAAAAAATTACATAGTCTGGCATCTTAACAAGGGCACAATACATAAAAGAAGTCAACACCAAGAAGAATAGCTCAGAGCAGTTTTCTGCATTTACATGGACAGTGCAAAACAGTTTGACTCTTGTTTGAACTCCTGCTCCCAGCACAGCTCTTCGCTTTTTTCTTAAGTTCACCAAACCCTGAGTATGTGATATTCACAATGCCATTCTCCTGCAACAAATTACTTTACAAACATGCACCCTATATCTTTAGAATGTCCCAAGAATGACCTCTGCAGGTAATTCTGTAACAAGGAAATTCCCCCAGACAAAATGCTGCTTTCTGTTCTGAGATCCTTCATTTTCTAACTCTTCACTTACCTTGGCTCGTCTTGCCCCTCAATATAGATTTGCCAGAATTTGACAAAACCGTCATGGCTTGCTGTGGCCAACACAGTTCCATCTGGAGAAAGCGCTCCCTCGCTCAGACACTAAACAGAGAAGGGACAAAAGACACAGAAAAGTGATTTTATAGCTCTTCATGGAGAAAGAGTACTCTCTTCAAACAGGAATTCGACTAACAGTCAGATAGCACAGGAGGTCAGAGTGATTTCTAACAGACATGTCACCGGGCAATTTTGCCCTTCACAGAAAAATTGACAGGACTTTTTCTTTGTAACAATAATAATTAACAACTATCTCTTCCAGACAGCAAACTTAAGTACAATGGATTGTGCTGCTACTGTTCTTACTGTTACTCATGTTACGAATGGAGCTCATTTTGTTTTGGGATGTTCTGGCTTTTCACAATCATTATAGACGAAACAATTATGATTGTGAAACAAAGTCATACAACTATTTTATCACCATCCTGTTCAAGAAGTGAGATTGGACTCTTTCCAGTTGTTTCTATTTAGATTCAAAATATCACCTGCTGGATACTCAGCTGCAGTCCCGGTCCCCTGTACTCACAGATATAACTGTGCTCATTAGGGAAATCATGGAAGAACAAAGATCTTAAGACATCGGACTTAATTTCCCCCTTCTCATCCGTCAGTAAACTACTACAGTGCAGAATGTTCCATTTACCAAGAGATACAACAGAAGAGTTGAAATACAGCCCAGGTTGTCAAACAGGCCCTTGGAAGTACAGATGAGGTTTTTCTAAGAGGTTTTTTTCAAAGCAAATGACTACACATTCTCTTTGGCTCTTTAGACAAAGGTTACGTACCGACAGCGTGTGCACACAGCCAGCAGGTTGTGGGTGACAGTGTGGATGGGTAAGAAACTGGGGATTTTACAGCCAATTGTCCTAAGTACTGCAGCTCTTGAGTCACTCTAACCCAAAGAAAACTTAAGTGATGTGTAGCGATCACCTATGTGATGGCAGTAAAGAAAGCAAAACAGGTTTATACCGTGCTGTGGCCTTTCACTACAATGAAGCCTTCTTTGATGTTGGGCACTTCCACTGGCCAGGAGCTGTTGTTTGTTCGGATGATGTCCAAATCCCACACCTCTGCCTAGAAAACAAACATGTGGGCACACAGCTTTATTTCTGCAACTATTGGTCTGATCCAGTGGAGAATTTCTTAATCCTCATTTTATGTCCTGACGTACCAGCCCAATGGCAAGTATGTGACATCAACCTTCCCATTTCCACCTGATGTGGCCAGGAGATGCTTTCCTGGCACCCAGCCATACATAAGTAGAGGCACCTGCTCTTAGTAGTTGTGGCTCACTGAGCCCCCTCCCCTGGGCACAGGCTCAGCCTGAGCAGATGGGTGATGTCTCTGACTCTCCACACTGTCTCTAGTGGTCCTTGCCGTTTGATGGCTGGAAAGTTATCACTTTCCATCCTCCTGAGGCCCAGGGAAGGATCAGCATGACCTCAGAACAAAGGAATCCCACATCTCATATGATGGGAGGATCCCCAGTAGGGACCAGACAGAATCCTTTACAACTCTAACCCTATCAGGTCTTTCCTTCATTAGATTCTCTCCCTCAGGCTGGATGGGGCCTTGAGCAACCTGCTCTAGTGGGAGGTGTCTCTGCCCATGGCAGGGGGGTTGGAACTCGATGATCTTTGAGGTCCCTTCCAACCCAAGCCATTCTATGATTCTATGAATAATGTCAATGTTTCAAAAGCAGGGTTTCCTTACCCTGTCCTCATGCAACAACGCCAAGGTCTGACTTCCCTCTTCACCGCTCTCCTCGTTATCATCCGGGATGAAAGGGCACCAGATGATCCTCCGAGATGTGTTCAGCGGGGTGTTGTCAGGTCGCTTGATGTTAACCAAGATCTCCTCTCTGATCAGCACGGTTAAGAAACATAACATTCTGTCTGCGTTACTAATGGTCAGAATAACCTACTCGGGTTTACTCTGCTGTTAAACACTATTAAATCTCAAGGGGTTTTTTTGATCACTGTGATTCAAAAAGAAACCAGGTAAAAGGATTCTGCTAAGAAAGCAGACCAGCTAGTGTTTCTCCACTGTCAGAAGAGGTTAAGCTTACAAAACTTTAATAGAGTCTCATAATTTTCTCTTGCAGACAGGGACATGATAAGCACAAGAGGAGTACGCACACACATCAATGTACAACCCACACGACTGCTAAAGGACAGATTAAATAATTTCAGTCAGCACCACATCACTGCCACAGGAAGACAGAAAAGCTACTGTGTTGCCCCGGGCTGAATGTTCTAGGAAAGGCTAGGAAATAACTTGCAATTTTGAGGCCACAGTCGCATCTAACCGTTACGCCAAGACTGATACGAGGAGTATTTTGACAAGATACTGGATTTTTTCTTTGTCCATGGCCAAGCGCCAGACGAAAAGGTTTCCTGCCTCATCCAGGCACGCTAGCTGGTTGGAATTGAGGTGAGCAAAAGCCAGGTCTGCCACACCGCCCGTGAATCCCTTCAGCAAGGTCCGCTCAGCAGTGCTGACGCTCAGCACCCGCACCATCGCTGAGCCGTTGCTGGCAACTGCAGAAAAGACAGAGGACACCAGTTATGCCAGTGGTTTCCCCACAGAACTGCCTTTGCTTCCACCCATCAGTGTTCCCAGCACCCATCCTGGCTTCAGCACATCAATAAATACCACGTTAACCCCTTCAAGACCCAGGGTACACGCACAAATATTGACTGCGCCATTCAGCTCAGAAGAGTAGAATGGCAGCACCAAGGAGGACTTTGCCTGCCTTGTAATTCTCCATATCTTCCACAATTTCTTGAGCACCACAAATTCTAAGTTGCTCTACTTAAAAAGTCAACAGAATTTGACTCCTCATGATCCCCGGGATTATTCTCATGAAAGATACCTTCATTAAATGCAAGGCCTAAATCTTTATTCCAGGCTGATGACAAAGCTACCAAGCCTCCAAGAGTGACCTCCAGTGACAGTGAATTAATTTTAATTGCAATTTATTTTTCAGTAACTAGAGAAAAGGAATGACCGAGAGGCAGGCAGCTCAAACACATCTTCTGTAAGGGAAATGCAAAAAGCATAAACACTCACCTGGCAAAAAAGCATTGCTTTTTGGTTTGCTTGACTAAAAAGAACATGCTTTAGAGCATGTACATACCAGTTTCCACCTTCCCCATTCCAGACAAAAATTCACTATAATGCTAGCAGTTTTACGGAGCCCCTGTTGTTTCCACTTCTTGATGCCCAAGCCAACCCTAGCAGGCCACTCAGCTTTCCATAGTGTTACTGCACCCAGCTTTAATACTTTAAAAAAAAGGGTAAGGCACCTTAAGGTTGCTCTAAATAACCTCAGCTAGGAAAAAATGCAGAAACAGAATAATAGACTTCATAAAAGGACAAAGTGATGGGTGATAAAGCTAGGAAGAAAGTGAAGAGCTGATGGAGCCCCAAATACTGTGTGGTTATATGGAGCAGAAAGAGACACTGCAGATGACTTAGTGTTCATCTGTTTCATGTGTTGTGAAACAATCTTTCCCTGGGTTGTTCTGTTTTTCTCTTCCTTCCTACTGCAAAGCACACTGCATCCACATTGCTCTTTGGCTCCTCTAAATTTAGCCTTAAACTCAACTCTAAATTTACGCAAGCAAATCCATCACAAACATTTATCTGCTCAAATTACCACAGGGCTGTCTCTGTGCTTAGCTACAGAGAAGCTTGTTTACTGCAGAAATATTTAATTAGAGGAGTAATCTGAACATCAGTTTGCTGTCTAGTGAAACCAATGTAATCCTTCAACTTTTCTTCCATCCCCAGAGTCCTTCTCTTTCTTTTCTTTCTAATTTCAGAAAAGCTTTCCCTCTCAATAGAAACTCTCCTGCACTACCAGCTCTTCCCTCCCCCATAGCTCCAGCTTCACTTACATTCCTGCTACAACAGCACCCTGACACGGGTATTACAAGATGTGTTTCAATTATTGCCAGTTACCTCCTTCTGATGCAAACTTTGCCTCTTTTAGAGATACACAGAGCAAAAGAATACAAATCACATCCAAGACAAGAAGGTATCTCACCTCTAATGGCGTAAGCCAGGTAAGAGTTTGAAACAGCTATCAGATTGCCGTAATAGTATTTCTGCTCCCAGTCATATCTAGCAACAGGCTGTATTTTCACCTGCTCAGGAGAAAGAAAACAAAACATGAGAAATGGCTGGAATTAACTTTTCCCTGGAACAAACCTGCCAAATACGCCATTCTCTCTAGGGAAGGTCTGTAATGCTTAATAGGAAACCGTTAGAAGGGGCAGCTGGAAAGAAGAATTGCACATTGAATGCCAGGTACCAGAGCCCTGAACACACAAAGTTCTAGCAGCTGATGAACATTGCCTTCCATTGCAAGGAGGAGAGCAGCTCACTGAATTCCTCACGCTGCAGAACAACACTCGACCCTGCACCCGCAGCAAAGCAGCCTCTCCCTCTTTATCAGCACCTTCTCTGGATTCCCATCTCTTGGAAACTTTTTTGAAATACAGAAACACATTTGCTGCACAGACACTTGCTTTTTAGTTTCAATACTGCTTTCCAAGAAACTGAGAGTCCTGGTCTTATTTGATAAGCATTGTCTTTGCAAGTAAAGAATTAAGAAATACTTCCAAAGCTACGGCAGTGATCCTCCCTTTCCTTTTTATCTTCAGTATTATCTATGAAAAAGAGTAACAACATGGTAGAGTATTCACTTACAGTCTCTGAGATCCTTTAATTCATTGCATCTCAAGGAACAAAATGATACAATACAGAAAAGCGCCAAGAGGATGAAGACCAGAGTTTGTTCTCCTAATTATTGGCATTTGTTCTGAGCGTGTCTTGGTACTGAGTTACAGCACTAGTTCTGATCTCAGTGTATTGGTTTTCGTGCAGCTCCAATCTGCTAGGTGGAGCCCTTGGCAGGACTGAGGCTAACAAACTTGGTACTGAGTTACAGCACTAGTTCTGATCTCAGTGTATTGGTTTTCGTGCAGCTCCAATCTGCTAGGTGGAGCCCTCGGCAGGACTGAGGCTATCAAACTCAATCCTCCCTCCACAGTAAAGACCTTCTGGTGAAGAAACAATCAGCAGGAAAAGCTCGTTTGTGAAGGAAGTCACTTTTCCAAGAACCTACAGCTTAGATTACGGACTTATTCCTGAAAATTAGAGGATAACTTGGCCAGACTCTGCAACTGCTTACAAGATCCCACTCCAATTTCCCCTGCCTTGTTAAGCACTTTGACACATTTGTATGTAATTAGAAGCTCCTAAAACACAGGACAGCAGATAGTCATTTCTGTTTAAAATATTCAAGCATGAGTTGATGTGACCAAAAGAGACAGAACTATGCTTTCTCTTGCTCCTTACCTTGTTACTCCCTCTGGCCTTACTGGTGATGCTGGAATCACTGCTGGCCACTATCTCCACATCTTTTGCTGATATCACTACACAAGTGGAGCTGTCATCACCGGAAAGGCAGCTTTGAGGGGAAAAAAAAAGGGGGAAAAAATAAATCAGACAGTACTCCACAGAAAGAGAAGAGAGTTCAGATATTTGCTACTCATAATTATAACAGCAGTGCAGAAGGAGTGTCTGTTCATCTAGGAGGTCTGAGCTGAACACCTGCAAACAGAAACTACTTGCAGTTAAAAGTCTCCCTTTCCCATGTGCCACAGGTTTGAGAGAGCCAAACACCTGGTTTATTCAGCTTAAAAACCTCCAGTCTGTTTGACTTGAGCACAGACCTACATTTGGTTTAAAGCACCCAACACTGGAAGGTGCAAAGAGACCAAAGCCAACCAGTTGAACCTCATCAACAACAGTGCACACCACTCATGGTTCTCACAGCATCCTCTCTCAAAGAGAATCCAAACCAAAGCTACTGACATGAACTCTGATGTTACAAGTCAGCAGATGCAGCCAAGCATTACACTAATTAGAGTGATGTGGATTTGTAACTGTGGATTTGTATTATTACTCCCACAACAAATCCACAGTATTCCATATGCATATGTTCTCTCGCATACAAACATTAAAAGCCACATGTGCTGTCCAAACCAGACCGGTATATGCACAACTCAGCAAAGAGCTGGGTAGAAATCTAGCTCAGGATCATTTCTCCTGTTTTAAGTTATGTAGAGAGAAATACTTTGACAAGTGCAAGGTCTACCACGCTGCAAACCGGTATTAAGTTACCTCTCAGGTAACTTGTGTCCCTGAAAGAGTCCAGCTGGATGTCTACATGAGAACGCCAAGTTTCACTCAGAGCCCTGCTAATTTATCTCCATCTTTACTTACGACGTCCACCACATGGCCAGTCGTCCTCCCCTTCTCTCTAAACAGCTCTGCCCATATTCTTCAGCTCCTGAGCAGCAAGGACAGCAGGCTCCATGCATCAGCCTCACAAAAGTTACAAAAACCTCTGACAAACAGCATGGACTCACAATTGTCACCTGAACTCAACGTAAAACTCACTATCAGATTCCCATCATGCTTGGCCAGGCTCAGAACTAATTTTTAACCATTTTCTATCCACAATCAGCCTTTTTTTTTTTTTTTTTTTTAAAAAAAACGGACCCCCAATTTTTTTTTTTTTTTTTGAAAAAAAAAGACTTACATGACTTGCTTCTCCTGCAGGGCTCCCAGAGAAATGCTGCGATGCACTGGCTTGGTCAAAGAAGGTCCATCTCCGGGCACGATGGGGTCAGGCACCAGCAGCCCATTTAGGTCGCCGTTATACGAATTTGACGGTCTCTGGTTCTCATTCACTGAACCTAGGGAAAAGCACAACCAACTGTGCACAACGTCCACTTAAAAGTACCTTCACTGAGTGAAATACACTACCTCCAGATGGTTTTTTGTCTGTTCTACTGGTCTATCAGATAGAATACGTTGAATTCATTGGGAAAAAGTATTCTTCTCCAAAAAGGATGTGTAAGAACCCTTCTATATAGGAAACTTACCTCTACCTCCACACAAACGAGGGAAGTTACAGCTCTTACACAAGCAATCCCAGCAGAGCAGAAAAACACCGAAGGAACAGGTGCGAGGAACTTACCAGGTTCAAGGAGCAAATAGTCCTGGATCAGAAAGACTGAGCTGGTAATGCAAATTTACTAAATCTACTGCCAGACCAAAGGGTTCTTGAAGGGTCATTTCTAACCCTCATGCCTGCAGAGAGATCTCTCAAGCCCAGCACAGTCATCAGCTGCAACATTTGGGGGTGGCTGTACATTTATTACTTTCCAAAACTGGCTTCTGACAGAGACCTGACCTCAAAAGTCCAGTGTTTGAGTAACTGAGCTATGAAACCGGGCAGCTGTGCCTATGGGATTCCCTTATTTTTCCCTTGGTCAACTAGTCACATAGAAGTTTACAGCACCCAGAGCTTCAGGAGCACACGTGCCCTGACTTGGTATATTTGGCCAAGCACAAGCTGCCCAGTGGCCTCCATACCTTCTGATGGCCTTTAGAAGGAGACAGATGTAACAGGGGGTGAAGGAGACTCTTCTGTTTCACCAGCAAGGTACATAGTTGATGACGATCCCCTGGATGACTGGAGAGGAAGGCTGCTCCATCCACACTTACACATCAACACACCAAAGTCAGAGCCTCCTGCCTCGACAGAACCCTTGCTTGAAATTTTCAATGGTTTGGAAAACTGAAATTTCATATACTGTTGCCAGGTAACAACTGCAACTCAGCTCCTGCAAAATGGCTGCTCCTGGGACCAGAAGCAGCTCCACCGTTCCTGGCACACGTAAAAACCTAAACAGAAGCGTGGGCAAGAGGCATGTCCTCTGAAAGCCCAGCAAGCTTTCCGTTACCACACAGGCTTTAACGCACCAGGATAAGCTCTGCTGCCTACAGAAATAACTGCAGAATATTTAAAACTTGCCTGTAATTAAATCAGCAGCTATGCCGTGGGCACAGAAAGGCTGTGCAGTGAGAGGGTATCCCGATGCTGAGCCCATTCGGGCGCTCACCTCAGTTTACCTGCCCTGCATGAAGAACACAGCAGCAGCACTCACACCAGCACAGGGAAAATTCAGCCCAGGGAATGGGATCCCGCAGCCAGCCAACACCTGTGCTGCACTTGTTGGTGCAAGATTAAGATATGCCCCTTATTCCTACAGCACGCGGTGGGTGCTCGTCCACTGGCAGCAACTTCCATCAACAGCAATTTATCCTTTGCAACTGAAAGCAGGAAAATACTCACTAGAGAAAAAGCATCCAGGCTGCCAGAGAAAGATGATACAGTCTCTGCTCTATTTGCAGCATCAGGAATGTCTCATGTAAAGGTATCTGCTCTCTTAGGGACAGCAGGACAGTGACGTTCACTCCGTGGGAAAGGGAAGGAGGAAACACTCCCCAGAGGCTGTCGGGCACAAGAACAGCACACGGAAATTGAGGAATGGGGCTGAGCCTATCCCTGTCTCAGTGGGGGTCACAAAGCACAGGGGCTGTCTGCACACAGTCCTGAAGGCATGAAAGAAGGGGAGAGGCTGTGCTTAGTAGGTACGCGAAGAAAATGAAATTTTAACCTAGACTAGCACTGTCCTTCAAAGGGAAAGAAGTGGGGTTGTACTCATTACCTTTTTAGAGCGGGTAAGCAGGGGCAATCAGAGCTGAGACACTAAACTCTTCCTGATCACACCATCACCTGCACCAGGGGATGAGGCTCTTACTGAGAAGAACACCCCCCTGATAGATGTCAGGCAAGCAGGGTGAGCCCACAGAACTCATGGTTACCAGCAGAGATTTCAGATAGATCTCAGTTAGAAATTCTTTGCTGTGAGGGTGGTGAGAGCCTGGCCCAGGTTGGCCAGAGAAGCTGTGGCTGCCCCATCCCTGGAGGGGTTCAAGGGCAGGTTGGAGGGGGCTTGGAGCAACCTGGGCTGGTGGGAGGGGTCCCTGCCCAGGGCAGGGGGTGGCACTGGGGGGGCTTTAAGGTCCCTTCCAGCCCAAACCATTCTGTGATTCAGTTGGGATTGCAGGATTCTGCCCACAACACCTGCAGAGACTGTGCTCCACAGCACACTGGCAGTGAGGCCCTGTCCATGTGTCCCCACTGGGAGGTCCATGGTTTGAGCATGCAGCTTCCCCTTGCTGAGGGCATGGCATGAAAAAAAAGGGGCAAGGGCTACTGAAGCAGTGGATGATGTTTGCCAAAACTGGGAGAAGACTGTGTCAAGAGAGACTGGGGTGGCGAATCGCATTTTCACAATCACTGAAACCAACAGGACTGAAAAAATGCTGTGACAGTTGTGAACTCTTTAGAGCAGAGAGCGTTTCTCGTCACCTGCCTGGACAGCACACAGAATAACATAACGCTGCTCACAGCTATGCCCACCCAGCACTGCAAAGCTTTCCTAGTGGTAATAACCACAGAAAACAGCTACACCAGTCTCTGCTGGGTATTAAAATCCAAAAGTGAAACCCAGTGTATAACAGAAACTGGAACTAGAGAGGTCTTTGACCACAGCAACTTTATACCAGACAAGACTGGCCACACACACACAATTCACGACGCTGCTTTGATTCTCTTAAAAAAGCCTTGAAGGATCCCCCAGTTTCCTTTTCCTCTGACTTCCTAACAGGATTTTCAGAGGCTTTCAGGTCTTGAGGTTAACAGACAAGTACTCTTGCTCTTCACTTCATTATGTCCCATTCTTTCAAGTCTACTTGCTCCTACCCAGGCAGTGACTTCTGCTGAGATCAACCACAGGTTCTTTACGGCTTGACTTACTGCCCATTTGCTCCTTTTCCTCTCAACTGCCTTCTTGTGCGCTGGAGTTCACAGACAAGGTATAAAGACAATGAACAGGAAAGAAGAAAAATGGAAAGATATAAGCCATACTCAGTAAATAACTCCTTTGTGTCAACCAGCAAGAGAAGCTGCTGCAGGTGAAAGTCAAGTCACCTTGAAAGAACAGAAACAACTCCAACCATTTCCCCATCGTGACGTATCCTTTTAGGTCAGAAATTGCCGTGAAACAAGTGTTCCCCATCCCTGTCCCGAGTTCTCCTTTTAGTCTTTCAAGTACAGAGTGCTGCACCATCAAGGAAAAAAATATATTTCTTAAAAGAATTATAATCCAGGAGCACCCAAGTGCTCCAGAAACAAGAGAAACTACTTCAAGTAATGAGAAGTTTCTCTGTGAATAGTAAAACTAACACAGCTGACTTCCTATAGATTCTCTCCATCACCCCATGTGCCTCTACACCCCTCCCACAACAATCCCGCATCCAACCGCTCATCCTTTCAGCCAAGCAAAAGGCAGCACATGTGGCAGTTGCTTTGGAGGTAGAACATTCATACTTACTCTCAGGACACTTCAAAGCCAACATGTTCCTGCCTCTTCCTCAACAGGAGCACAACACGGGCATAAATTCTATCCTCTACCCAGCGGTTAAGGTTTTACTTGCAAAATATTCACAAAACACTCTGCCTTCAGACCTCATCAGGTTTGAGGATAGCTCAAGGGAGACCTTATAGTGGCCTTCCAGTACCTAAAGGGGCTCCAGGAAAGATGGAGAGGGAATTCTTACAGGAGCATGTAGTGATAGGACGAGGAGCAATGGTTTTAAACTGAAAGAGGGGAGATGGAGCTGAGATGTGGGGAAGAACTTGTTTGGTGGGAGGGGGGTGAGAGCCTGGCCCAGGTTGGCCAGAGAAGCTGTGGCCGCCCCATCCCTGGAGGGGTTCAAGGGCAGGTTGGAGGGGGCTTGGAGCAACCTGGGCTGGTGGGAGGTGTCCCTGCCCAGGGCAGGGGGTGGCACTGGGGGGGGCTTTAAGGTCCATTCCAGCCCAAATCATTCCATGATTCTAAAGCAGAGCTGTGAGAGGCCTGAGAGCCCCTTCCCCTGAGCCCAAGCATCACAGATGTGGGATGGAGACTCGGGCAAGGAGGTGCTCAGTTGCCGGCAGCGATACCTCTGGGGTAAGAGGAGCCCAGAGACCCGCAGCAGAAGCGAGCTCTGGATCCGAACTGCTCCTTCTCTGCTCCGCGACAAGAGCCCCCCACCCTGAGCTGGGGTCCCTCCCGGCTCCTCTCCTCACCCGGCGGCTGCACCCCTCCCCGGGCAGGGCCGACCGGGACCCCCCTCGCCCCGACGCCGGCGGAGGGCGATGCCACCGGCGCCCCGAGGGAGACGGGCCAAGCCCCAGCTGAGGGACTTGAGGGGGGGTGTCGCCTCACGGAGGCACCGGCCGAGGAGGGTCCGGCAGCCCCGGCCCAGGACAGAGCCCTGTGCGGCGGCCCCGCCCCGGCCCGGCCAGGCCAGGCCCCGCCGGCCTCCCTCGGCCCCGGCCCCTCACCTGCCGGCCGGTCCAGCTTGAGGATGTCCCGCAGGTGCTGGGTCGCGTCCTCGATGTCGATGCTGGAGGAGGAGGCCATGGGGCTCGGCCCGCTTCCCGCCGCCGCCGCCCGCACAACCGCCACCGCGCTGCCCCGGCCTGGCCCGCCGCTCCCGCTTCCGCCTCCGGTCCGGGCCTGCTGCGCCGGGCGGAAACCGCCGCCGGGACGGAGGGTTCCGGGCGCGGAGGGGGAGGAGCCCGACCGGCACGGGGCGGCAGGGCCAGGACCGGCGGTACCGGCCCCCTCCTCCCCCCCGCGGGGCCGGAGCTCCCCCGCCGGGCCGCCAGCCCGGGCCCTGAGGGGGCGCCGGCGGCCGCAGGGGCCTACACCGGCCCCGGGGCTCATCTTGCGGGTGACCCCCCCGGCGTTACGGCCGGTGTGAGCTCCCGCTGGGGCCAGAACGGTGAGGGGAGAACTGAAGTCTCACCGGTAACGGGTGTTTGGGGAGTAAAATAACGTCAGGCCGCCCCCTGGGCGCCGTCCCAGGCGGGCAGTCAGTGCGGGTACAAAGCCCAGGCGTTACAACAGCAGAACCGGTCACGGTTGGAAGGGACCTTCTAGAGATCATCCAGTCCAACTCCTCTGCCAGAGCAGGGTTGCCCAGAGCACATCACTCAGAACAGCATCCATTGGGGCTTGAAGATCTCCAGAGAAGGGGACTCCACACCCTCCCTGGGCAGCCTCTTCCAGGGCTCTGCCACCCTCACCCCAAAGAAGTTCTTCCTCAGATTGGAGTGGAACTTTCCATGTTCCAGTTTGTGCCCGTTGCCCCTCGTCCTGTCACTGGGAACCACTGAAAAGAGTCTGGCTCCATCCTCCTTCAACTCACCCTTTAGATACTTGTATCCTCGGATGGGACTTTTAAAGCAAGCTCTCTCTCGGCTTATTGAGCTCCTTATTCAAAGGAGGACCCCAGCCTCGAAGAGCAGATCCTGGTTCACCAGCCAGACCTGTTCTCAGATGCCCTCTCCTCTGCCAGGCTTCCTCTAGAGCCAGAGCTGCAGCAGAAGGATCCTTGCATAGCAGTGACCACACAAAATGAACGAGGGTTCTACGGCAAGAGCTCATCTCCTCAAGCCATTACTTTTGAGCATGATTCCCCCTTGCTACAAGAAAGACATTGAGGTGCTGGAGCATGTCGAGGAGAGCCACCGAGCTGGTGAGGGGTCTGGAGAACAAGTTGTACGAGGAGAGGCTGAGGGAACTGGGCATGTTTAGTTTGGGGAGAGGAGGCTGAGGGGAGACCTCATTGCCCTCTACAACTACCTGAAAGGAGGGTCTAGAGAGGTGGGGGTTGGCCTCTTCTCCCAAGGGAACAATGACAGGAGCAGAGGAAATGGTCTGAAGTTGGGGCAGGGGAGGTTTAGATGAGATATCAGGAAAAATTACTTCCCTGAGAGGGTGGTCAGGCACTGGAACAGCCTGTCCAGGGAGGTGGTGGAGTCACTATCCCTGGAGGGATTTAAGAAACATGTAGACATGGCTCTTTAGGGCATTCTCTAGTGCCCAAGATCATTGGGTTGTGTATGTTTGTGGGGTTTTTTTGTTGTTGTTGGTTTTTTTTCCTTGCTTTTTGTGGTTGCACTCAATGATCTCAAAGATCCCTTCCAACCATGAAGATTCTGTGACTTTGGCAGTGCAGAAGCAGTGTCAGGAGAACAGCCCCGCGTCAGACACAGGGACTATCAGAGAACGCTGCAGCACCAAACAGGAGGGCCCCAACTTCAGCTGCTGAGAAAGCCCAGTACAACTCAAATGCCAAAGCAGCTGGATTTGAGAACTGCTGAGCACAGCCCACCTGGGCTTTTCTGAAAAGCCTCAAGAGGAGAAATGCCAAGTTTATGTACTTCAAAAGCCCAGCGAGGTGCGCTAAGCCCTTCAAAACTGAGGTCTGATGGCTTGAGTCGGGTCTGAAGGTAAAGCGAATGGGATTCTGCTCCTGTGCCATGTCCTGTGCTCGGAAGGTTAATATTAATTAATTAAATTCCTTCGCTGGTGGAATATCGCCACCTCCTGGGGGGAAGACGACAGCCAACCACATCCTAAAATCCGGCACAGCAAAGGCAAGTACCAACCAGCTCAAGGTATAATGAGGGGGTGCGAGAATCATCCAATGGTTTGGGTTGGAAGGGACCTTAAAGATCACCAAGTTCCAAACCCCCTGCTGTGGGCAGGAGAAGGACAACACAGAGCAGCATCTGTCCTGGACTTTAGGCTACAAACTCCAGGAGGACGCTGCTGGATTGACATCCCGAGTGTCTGCCTAGGAAAAAAATACAGCATTTTCAGCTTTGAGGGTAGGCAAAATGGATTGAGTACAGGCTGCCACGAGTGTTGTCATCCTTGTGTATTATTTAAGGCATTTGCTTTGGGAAAACACAACAGCTGGGAACTAACCTGTCAATGTTAAAGTCCCTGTTACAAAAGCTGCTGAGAAGGAGGGAGGAAAAGTTGTATGGCCAAAGCCATACCTGAACTGCCTTCAGCAGTAAAACTATGACCTTCAGCAGTAAAACTATCACATGCTCTTCAGTTTGAGAGGTTTAGGTTTGAAAGCGTTTCCTCACCAGGCAGACACAGGACATCCAAAGCGAGCGATATAACATACTCCACATCCATTAACTCCACATCCATTTAACTCATTAAAACAATTTAAACTGTTAAGAAAATCTCATGGTTTTATTGTGTAATGTAGCATTGAAACATCTGAACAAATCAATATCTGGGCTGTACAGGCTGCTGTTCTTTCATTTCTTTGGGTTATAGAGCATCTTGTCAGTACAGAAACAACAACCTTTTGCATTATAAATTCTTTCCGAGGCATGCTGGTACAACACAAATTTCTCTTGTCAAATGCAGCTAAGTCTAACTTCCAAACATCATGCACAAGAAACTCATCTAGTGACAATGTAAACTCAGCAGAAGGGCAGGTCACAGGCCTTGCTTGCTCACGCTCTGCAGTGCTGCAGGTTTGTGTATGATATTTGGAATGTTCCGTGAGTGTGAATAATACCAGTAAGAGAAGAGGAAAAAAAAAAAAACCAAAACAAAAAAAAAAAAAAACCAAAACAAAAAAAAAAAAAAACCAAAACAAAAAAAAAAAAAAACCAAAACAAAAAAAAAAAAAAACCAAAACAAAACAAAAAGCACGGGTGCCTCGGGATTGGCAGCTCAGCCGAAGTTGTGCAATGCTAGCCTGAACATGTCATTGGTGCACACCCAGGCGTCGTTGATGTTCTTTAATAGAAATATCTGGTGGAATCCCATGATGGGATCTTCATCAGCCTGTAGAAAAAGAAGAAAAACAAATTGAAAAAGCTCTTTTTTTGAGAGACGTATTCCAAAACTCACGATAAGACAACTTAAAAGCTACGGTTAACAGTGATGTCACATGCTGTAAGATGCCGAGTACCTCAGGAGACACCAATACAACCAGAGGTTCTACTTCCAATAAACACCTGGGACCCAACGACACCGAAATCCTGCAATGGCATCTCAAGTCAGGTTTTTCTGGAAGACTTGCTTGTTCCAGCAGCTTCACAACACTGATAAGAGCATCCCTGCATCAGCGCTGAATCACAAATTTTCTTTGGGTCTTGCCCAGGCCAGGAACCAACCACAAAACCAAGGTGTTTCACAATTAGTTTGCAGCTGCTGTACTTTGGATTGATGACAGAAGGGAGTTTCTGTAGAAGTCAGTATCAAGAATATTGCCTGAATGATCTAGGTACCAACTGTGGCATTTGAAGCCTTTCCCAGAGCAGGTACAGCTGGCCAGTGACTTAATACTTCCCACTTCCACCATCCAGGAAGAGCTGGAAGGGAGTGAAGTACCTGCTGTAGCTGCAATGAGATGTTCCAAACACAAAGATCTTCACAGCAGAGACTTAACTCCTGCCTTTGGTGATCCATCCAGGTGGGTTGCAGTGCCTGCACTATATTTACTATATTACTACAAAAGTAGAAAATGGTACTAGAGGGAGACTACTTCTCCCACCAAATGTTTATGAGTCTCCTTAGATACAGCATGCAGGAATTAAAGCTTTAAAATAAAACAAATGGTTCCCAAATTGGCTGAAAAATCACACAATAGGATTCAATCTCAACAGCACATAGGACTTAGTTAAAAAAGTTCTCTGATACTGACTATAGTGTATTCAATTCCGCATTTTTTTAAGGATTTTAAGCTCTATTCTTTCAGCACGTGACTATTCAGCTTCAGAAAAGGGGGGAAATACATTTAAAAAAGCACTGAAAAGCAGCAGCCAGAGTAGCATGCAAAACACTGTCAGACTGCTGAATGTTTATTTTCAATGCTGTGCTGCTGTCCACCAAGAACAGCAAGGAAAAGGTTGAAGAGCAAAGCAGACTATGAAATAAACAACAACAACAAAAAATCTTTACTTAAAAAAAAGTGATATTCATTTAAGTGTTAAATGGCCTGTGAAACAAGTCAGCTTTGAGCAGCAACTTGCTGAGGATATCAGTTTTATCACAAAACAGCAAGCCTGCCAGAGCACTGGTCGGATCAGGGCCATGTAAAAGCAGCCTTCAAATCTAAAACCCCTGCAAGGATTTCACAACTGCCTAGGAAATAAAACAAAGATGAAGCGCAGTTTCAATAAGTGTATGCGAATCCCCAGAGGAAAACCAAAAAGGGCCCTAGATTTGCTATTGCCTCCCAGGAAAATGATAACAAAATCATGATGGATAATGTTTTATTGTTTTTGGTTTTTTTTTAAACCAGCTCAGAGCTCAACAGCTATCCAGGCAAGCAGAGTGTTAGCAGTTATTAGGAGAGGAACAGAGAAGCAAACCCCATTAAGCAACTGCATGAATGCAGAGAGCACCCACATACCAAATCCTGCATGCGCTTCTTCTCATTTAAAAAAATTAAAATGATAGAATAGGGAAAGGTCAGAGAGGGGCAAGAAAGATGAACCACCTGCAGCAGAGTTTCCTACTAAAGCAAGGAAATGCAGTACGGCTCTCCAGCTTGCAAAAACGTGATCAGGGTGGGGAGAATGGGCAAGATATCAAAGTACCAGGAAACCAAGAAGGACAAAGTGAATGAGCTACTACTACTACAGCCAGAAATTAAGGTGGCAACAAGTAAGAAGTATGAGCAAGACAAAGTGTTCAGTGGACAAACGAATGAAGGAAAAATCCACAAGCAAAACAAGTGCCAATAGAGTCCCTGGTGATGGACTGGGCAGCTTTTGGTCACATTGATATAGGTCTCCTTTTGCATTAGGCAGAGGCTCTGTAACCATCAGCACAACGTGAACACAAGCAATTCTGCCAGATTAGACCAGCCGACCATCTATTTCATTAGCACATACAACAGCAGTCATGCTCATTATTTCAGGGCCAGTATCATCATTATCAGCTCTGCCCAGAAGAGACACTTGCGACGCAGTGCTGAGGAAACCCACAGGTTTATACCTTTTCCAGCTTTTCCTAGGATCAAATGTAGCACTTACATCCCAGTATAGTGGCACTACAGCTTGATGGTTGGTAGGTTTCTGGACACGAAAGATTCTTTAAGAAAACTGAGTAGCATCAGATCTGTACACTAAAGTTGAGCATGTAGCTTTGTAAAGCATCTAATTAGTTGCTATCCCTTTTGCCCAAGTTGGAATGAACTCTTATTTATCTCAGCTCCTTCCGAATGGCTTAGTTTCAACCAGCCTGGCAGAATCATTTCAGCTTGAAGCATTCTAATCACATCTATTAACAAGCTTCTAGTATACGCTCAGCTGCCCTACGGTCTCTTCTTAAGTCACTGAGGCATCTATTACAAGGTGCAAAAGTAGCTTTCACACTAAATTTGGGCAGGTCATTACTGACGCAAGTACATTTTTAAAAATATATACCTCTGGAAAAAAAAAGGGTATCACCAGCAGACTAGTTTTAGTGTAGGTTTCCTCAGTTTCTGATAAGCCTACCTGCACTGCAGCTCTTACTGCTTTGGCTCGAGGAGAATTTGCTCCTTTCTTACCCAATTCAGGACTGGACACATGAAGATTAAAAGAAAAGGGAATTCTTCCCCAAACACTCGCTGTTGTACATATGGCAAATACACTCATCAAAGTCACACATTATCGCTTACTTTATTGCTTTCATGTTATGTCTTCACAGCATAGACGAGAAGTATACTTTGAAACCAAGGAAAATCCTAGATTTAAGGCAAATGAAATAATTTATAGTCCATTCCCAAAATTCTGAATACATCCTATAAACATATAGCAAAGACCCACAGTTGAGTGACTTGACATGCTCTAGAAGGCATAGACTAATCCTATCCCATTTTATTTTGGATCTTCATCACAGCTGCGATAAGCGTAAAGAGCTTCAGTGAGGTTAACTTTCTGTTCCAAATTCAGTTATGTCCAACTCAAAATTTGCATTCCAGATGCAAGCCCAGGCTCGAAACACAGGAGCTTCACTTTTCCTACAAAGCTTTCCTTTATGCAGTTCAAATTCTTTCATGACATCCTTGAATTAAAATAAAAAAGGCAGAGCATTAGATTGGAAGGATCCTCTGGTTTCCAGTCCAGCATGAACATGGCCCACCAGCAGCCACAGCTTGGTTAGCAGAGTCTTCCAAGCCTCCAAGAACAGACATTTCCCAAGGTGTCCAGGCACCACTTCCCAGGGTTTCAACCTTCCAGTGAAAAACCTTTCCCTTGTGTCCGATCTGAGCCTCCTAAGTGAAGGTTTGCAACCCCTGTCCCTTGTTACACTGCCTGGCGCCACCAAGAACAGCTTGATTTCAGGTTGTTGGAAGTACTCAACCACCTTCCACCTATACTTCAGGCAGATCTCCCCCAGCTGCCTCCCCTCCTGGCTCTACCAGCTAAGGAACACTGCCAACTTTGGCAGCTTTTTCACCTCTTCCCATTTTTCTACATCCCTTCTGACCCGGAGGCTCAAAACTGTAGAAAATCCTCAGCTCACAGAGCCGTGGGTCATGTATTAGATGCAACACTACTTTGCAATCCAAGTTTAGCTGCACAACTTTTCTCCTCTTGTCTGGTCACAGACAGTTTTTCCCTTTCACCAGCTCCCCACAGCAACTGTAGATTAACTACAGGCTCGAAGCTCTCCTTATCTCAGAGAAAAAGCTAATTACTTCAGATAGCAGGTTCTTTCAGACGTTAAAAGCCTCATTTAACAGGCTTTAAGCAGCGCTTTAAGTGTTCAGCATGCATTACAAAAACATCCAGTGATTTTAATTGCAAATTTCCTTTCCCTTTTAAGACTACGAAACACCGCATAACAATTAGTTATTCACGATTAATTCTGCAACAGTCACTTCAAAATCCACACTCTGGAGGAGAGCCACAGCTCTGCCATGGGGCTCTGAGAAATCGCAAGCCACAGCCATGCTTCCCAAGTGCCACAAGAGCGAGAAGAGAGCGCTCCTTACTCGACCAGGCCAGCGAGGAGGAGAGGGCAGGCACGGGGGTTAGCCGTTGTGGAGGCTTAGCCTGAAGACTTCGTTGGTGCACACCCAGGCACCTTGAAAATGTTTCAACAAAAAGGTTTGGTGGAAGCCTAGAACCTGGTCATCGTCTGCCTGAGCATCGACAGGAGAAATAGGTTACTGGGTGAAGCACAATGATCGTACTGGGTGACGTGCTGGATGAACACTGGCAGGGCAGCATGGCACCACATGAAACTCACTCCTAAAGGCTTAAAAACCTAGTTGAAGCAAGCAAGCAAGCTCCCAATGAAGAGCAATAAAAATCTTAACAGAATTAGAATAGGTGGAGGTATATTTATTATACCTCTACAAAAGGATAAAAAAAACCCAAACACATTTCTACCTATCCCAACATCCGTTAAAGAGAATGTTTCATGTATTTTCTTGTAAACGTGCTTTTTAATGAAAGCAATTACTGTACTGCTTCTGCCAGCAAGTTAGAGCCTCCCTAGTGACATTCACCCTACTTTGATGCTCCGTTATTCTCCAACATCTTCCCCAAGCAGCTGCTGTGTCCGGTCCACTCAGTGCAGATGATTATTGTGCTGCAAAAGATGTCGCTTTTTTGTTTGTTTGTTGTTCTGGGATTTTTTTGTTGGGTTTTTTTTTTGGTTGGTTTTGGGTTTGTTGTTTTTTTAATTTACAATTCATATTAGCACCAGCAGGCTGGGCTGTAGACTGGAGCAGCATGGAAACAGACATACCTCCTGACCTTTCCACAGGGCGGTCATGACTTCAACTGACCTCAGTTAAATCCCCCTCCAGCAGGGGAGGCCAAAGGCTTAAAACAACCCTTTTACGGGTTTATTTAAGGCATAATACTCTTGTAAAGGAAATACAGAGTTTCACAGTAGCAGTCCTTGACCCATTATTTCTTCAGAACTATTCCTGTACAGTTAAGAAGGGAGCTGAGGCTGTGTGACAATCTGGGAGCAGTTCACCCCACAGTATGTGCAGGGAGAACAGAAGGTTCTTCTGATTTCCTTTGCGTTTTTTTTTCCCCTAAAATTAAATAAGATCAAAATATAATGGTTTAAGGAATACAAGATGTGCGCAGCTGACTTAAGAAAGAGTTTCCACTGAACTTTTGGGACTAGGAATTCAAGCAACTACAGCCTCAGAAAATCCATTTAAGTATCATGCCAAGAATGACTTCTAAGAACAGGCATGTTACAGGTGTTTTAGCCTTATTATTTTATTGGCTTACTCTATTAAAAGCATTATGCGTGCTCCTTCATTACATAAAACAATGCAAGTTTTGAAACACCACAGAGGATTCAAAAGTGTATGCCTTAATTTTAGTGGGCTTTGAAGAATTTGGCTCAGTCCCAGGAAAAGGATAACTGAATAATAAGCAGGAAGCGTGGCTATTCCCATCAAACCCTGTTACTGATGGTTTGGAAAGTCCCCTTCCTTGAGCAAATTTTGCTACTTTTCCTTGAGTCCAACAGATGTGAGCTGTGCAGAGCAGACACGCTTGAAAGGCAAAACTTTAAATAAAATTAAGTACACTGCTCCATGTTTGCGTGTTAAAAGTGTACCCCGTTCAACCGGAGCTACAATGAGCCACTTGTTAAAATACACTGACTGAACCCAGTTGTTCCCAGTTACTGTACTGGTTCGGGAACAGCACTGAAACAGCTGTCAATACCTGTGTATGGCACAAGAAGAAGTGTTCTCTACATACGACAGCCATGTTCGTGTACTGGCAGAGACAGTTATTACATCTGTCACACCACTGACTGTTACTGATCAGTTCATTTGTCCACCTGTGTAAGTATCATACAAGGCAGAAGCAAGAAGTCCAAGTTCTAATTTGACTTGGACTTCCTCAGTGAGGAGCAGCATTTGCCAGGCATTAAAATGTGCTTTTTAAAGCTAAGATTGGAGACATATATGTGAAAAGTAGAAAAATGTTGCCTCTCCTAATAAAAATTCAAAAAAGTTGGATTTGATCATGACAACAGGCATACTTTAATCCAGTATGTTTTTTCCAAGTACCTAGATGCACTATTATGTGATCCCTGAATTATTCTGAATTACTCTGCAAATTGAAATTGTTTGGAGGATAAAAACCAGCACAGTAAGAAATACTACTTCAAGCCATGGGAAAGCTCCTGGACTGCATCTACAACCCTAACGACCGTACTAAAGGATGAGAAAACCCAAAAGCTTTACAGAATCTGTAAGAAGTTGGTATCTTGCCAAAGGATTCACCACAACCACTGCTGCAAGCTATAATCTGCTTGATGATGATGCAATAACCTTAACAACATGACTGTGCAAAACCAGGTGCAGATGTGAGTGACCCGAGACATTGAGTCAAGAAGTTTTGGCCACATCACTAGGTTCTGTGCACATCCAGGAGCAGAACAGATGAGATCAGCACATCTGACATCATCCCTGTCCTGCACTTCAGTGCTCTCCATGGCCACACATGGCCGTCTGCCCTCAACAGCGTGTGCAGGTGGGACTGAGCAACAAGAAAGCTGGAATCCAGCTTGCAGGTAGGAAGCAGGAGCAGCTTTAAGGAGAGCCAAAGCTGTCTATGTTAGGTTAGAAGTGGATGCACTACACCAGGAACTGCTCTTCCCAACTGCCCAGCCCAGAACGATTACAGGAGCAGCAGAGCAAGCAGGTTCACACGTTCAGTCCCAGGTTTGCTCAGTGAACACTTCAGGCAGTGGAAGTTTGAATGTTTTGATACTGGAGGTGCCATTGGGAGTTAACAGGAAAAGGAAACCAAAACAGCTATTTTAAAACAAAACTGAGTTCAAGTGATTCTAAAGACTGGATGGCTTTAGAGCCCTGACTTGACAGCATGGCTGGACCAAACCCTGACAAAACTAACTCTGATAATTGTAACTATTACTATGTAACTATTACTATGTAATTTCACACTTTTTAAATAAACACTGCCCTCTCTGAGCAAGTTTTGCCCACAGCTGACTTTACACCTTTACAGGTTGTTTTTTGCAGATTCCAGGATGACTTCTTTCATTGATAAGTAGTGTAACTATCTTACGAGTGTGGCCTAGTATATTTAGACCCAACATTTTTCTCAACGTAACAGAAGACTATATAAGTTTATGCAGTTCAGTAGTATAACTTAAACAGCGATACTACAACCTGAAAAATGACCTAATTTCTTGACAAGAAGAAACTGTTTCAACAATAAGTGTCTGATCTCAGAGGCAATACTCCCATTGCTGAACCAGTTTTGACTACAGAGGGACTGGACTGCACTGACACGAGGACTGAGTTCTTGTGTCCTGTAACAGCAAAGAAAAAAACCATGGTCTTATTGAAGGGTTGTCAGCTGACAAAAAAAGGCCTGCTAATTCACAGCTCAGTGCATACATCAAAGAGTATATTAAACTAGATGGGCTTCTATTGTCCAAGGACACTGTAATGATGATTTGAAATGCAACAGAGGACACTGAAATCTTACTGTGTCAGGATAAGGGAAACATCGATGCGTTTAGAGTCCATATGGTACTTGTATGCACAGTAAAAACCATGGTACTTTGCTTGGCAGGAATATACAACTGTCAAATTTCAGGTGGTTTACCTAATGCTAGTTATCTGAAGGGATGAGCAGTTTCTTGACAGTCTTGAATGGCAGAAGAATAACATCTCAATGCCAGCTAACTAGTGTTCCTTCCCCACCCAAGACAGCATTAATGTTTTCAGAAATCGGATGATTTAGAATCCTGCAAAAAATCTAAGACGTAAGCGTTTGTTAACCTGTAATGGAAAGAGTTTACCTTAAGCTGTCCCACTACCATACTGAGTATACAGCTGTCAGGTGTAGGCTGGTGGTCTTGTGCTGTGATGCTGTGTTGTATTTTTTGGAAAGGGAGGCTCTACAATGAAAAGAAAGAAAAATAAGGTGTAATATTGTAAGTAGGGTACGGTCATTGCATTATTTAATTTACAAAACAAAAATCAAGCAAACCCAACACTAAGAAGTGTTAGACTATTTTGATAGTACTGCATGGACAGTTGTTGCAACTTGACACTACTCAGGTTGGGTTGATCTTAACAGTTGTGTTTTTTCAAGCACTGAGACATGACATAGTATGTCACCACAGACATTAAGCAGTACCTGTTCCTATTACACTGCCCGAAGAGCTTCCGTTCATCTACAAGTTGAAAGTTCGTATGATAAAGGCACAAAGCTTCTCTGCTCTTAACAGTGTTAAAGGACTGATTACCAGACAACTCCTAATTTGTTCTCTGTTAAATGGCCATGAATAAAAGGAAAGGTGGTTGACCAAGACGCAGTGTTCAGGGCTTGAGATCCACATATCCACCTTTCCCCTTTTTTCTTTTCCTTTGTAACAGCACCTGAGGGACCACCACAGCAACAGGCACTGTCTTTGCCATGTACCAGGTGGGAGCAGAAGGAAAGGAGGAAGAGGTGGAGAACAAAAGCATATATATTGAAAAGAAAAAAGCTTTCCGTGCTCGTGTAGCAAATCCAAGTCTGTCTGGAGTTAAGTGTGCAAGGAACACACATTGAGAAACACCAGACATTGAGGAGTAATTCCTCTCCTTCAACTTAGACCACATTCACATTCCAACCACAGAGGACTCCAAGCAGTGAGCATCAAACCCCTGGGGGATCTCAGAGTCCTGTCACTGAAACGCAGGTTTGGGCACCGTTCTGTCAGAAGCTGCATTAATGCCAGATGTTTTGCAAGAGTCAGTTCAGCCCGGATGGAGCTCTGAGTGACCACATGGCTGATATCCAGAGTCCACCCACTGCTCAGCACAGCAGCATGTGGGCATTTAAACCTCAGGGTGTACTTTGACGCCTTTGCTTCATTTCCCTGATGTAACAGGTTGAAGCAAATCCAAAGCACATACTTTGGCAAGTTCTGCGTTTCACTCTAGTGGAAGGAACCTGGAAGACCTCGAAGAAGGCCTAGGTACAACAACAGGAGACTCAAGTCCTACTCTCGAGGATGTGAAGAACAAACTTGTCCCTGACAAGTATAAGGCTTCAGAAAGAATACCAGGAAGCTAAGTCCCTGGATAACAGAGAACACAAAAACAGTGGCAGAATCAATAGCTGGGGAAGCAAAGGAAGCGTACAGAGCAGCCCTCTGATCGGAGGGACACTGTTCAAGAACACTCTAATAAAGCCTGCAGTGTTTCCTCTTGGCTGGGAGGACAATCCCAATCTACCATCAACCACAAAGTGAGCCACTGGTTTGTAATATGGAACAGACATTTAGTAACAAAAACACCTCACAAGGGCAGTCTCTTCTGAACTACCAGCAAAATATTTTCCAGGGTCACCATCCTGCACTTGAATGTGCCTGCACAAGCATAGGCTGGGACGCTGCACACCCTTACTTTGACAAAAAGAGTACCAGGAAGCCTGGTCCCACCTCAGCACAACAGCTTCTCGTGGAACGAGTCCTGCAAGAATAGTCTCTTGGAAAGGCAGAGAGATGAAGGGGAATGAACATCCAGAACCCAGCTTCCAGTGTGACAAGATGCCAATAAGGGGTGAGACTGGAGGGAGAAGGCAGGGAGGAAGGAAATGCTCGAGTCAAAAACTCTGTGATATGGTGACAAGGAACCACACTCAAGGCTGGGTAAGATGGTGCCCATTTCAAGTATGCAATTGTCCCCTTCAGAGAAAAGGACCCCGAAGGTTGGCCAGCCAAGTGAGCTACTCCTTGTGTGATGCAGTAGGGGAGGAAGCCCACTGGGAAGAGCAGAGTCAGCTGACAGGAAAGGTCACTGATTTTGGGGATAGAGAGAAGCCACCTCAAAAGGATGGTTGCTTGTGAACATCCATCTCTACCAGAGCGAAGCATTTCTTGAGATGAAGAGTACAATAAAGCAACTAACAGGTGAGAAGCCACACAGCAACCAAGGCTTTTAGTACCCTCTGACACTTAAACTTGTCCACCAAAACTGTGAAATCCTCCTGTAAGTCAAGCAAGAGAAATTCTGCAAGAATGAAGCAGAGTAGCTTAAACTCACTCCTGGCAACAAATGGCAACAAAGGTACCTGTCCCAGCTCCCTGCTTGGTCCAGGAGACTCGTACAACTACAGGATTATGTCAAATGCTCAGTGTAAATCAGGCTGTCCCCTGAAGAGGACGGGCTCTCTATTTGAAACAAGTTCAGCACCAAATAAGATGGAAGGAATGAGTGTCAACTCCAACTCTGAAACAAGGTTCAGGTGCACCAGCGCTGGCAAAGCAATGTTGTTACAACCCTGCCCTACTGCCTTAGCATCACCCCAGAGAGTGGGGAAGAATTTCAGGGTCAAACTTGCAGCGATCTGCTCAATGAAGAAGCTCCAGCAGCACAGAGAGAGTAGGTGAGCACATTCAGTGGAAAGAGCAAACAGAGCCCAAGCAGCTCGGTGCTCACAGGGGTATGCTGGAAGACATCAGAGCCAAGGTAAGTTGATACAGCCCCATAACAAGCACGGCAGCGGAAGGGCATGGAGTAATTTTACTGCATTTCTTCCTTACTTTAAGCAGATGGATACAAGTCAGAAATACTTCCCCGGAGGCAAAGAGCACGCCTTCACTCATCGAGCAAGACTGTGCAGCAGGCACATGAATCCAGAAATTCCAACTGGCACCAGAGACAGGGAAGGCAGAGATGAGTAACGCTCTGGTGGGAAAGGGGCCGATGGGCACAGGGCCAGATCCAAGGCAGCATCTGAGACACCGTGGCCAAACAAATGCTTAGCTGGCTGGGTATCTACATGGCTTCCAGCCCAGAAGTCTAAAGAGCACCGAGTACACAAACAAGCAACTCTGGAGGTTGTGTATCTGCTCAACCAGAAGCGAGCAGTTGTGAGCTGTGCTATTTCTGAGGTGTGCAACCTTCTCAAAGGCAACGCAGACACCTGAAAACACAGGCCCACGGGCAAACCTCAGCCTTCACAGTTAACGATGTCCGGATGAAAGCCTCGATGAACGCAGGAGCAGTAGCTGTGGAAGATGACAAGTGTCCAAGTTAAAGATTTTTTGAGTTAAAGATGGTATATCTGCCTGATATACCACACTCTGAGCAGAACATCTGAGGATCCAACACATGCCCTGCACGGATCTTGCAAGAGAAACAAACTTTCTAGTCTCACAACAGCTTATAAGTACACCCAGTTTTGTAACAGAAGCACGGGTTTATTCAGAAACATAAAACTTCTCTAAATGTAACGATATGAAGAGGGAAGGAGAGTTTCAGTCTCTATACGGTAATAAATGCTTTCCTCTCACTTGATGAAGAGGAGACACTGGTTTCAAAGTCCTGAATCATAATTGCTCATATCTGAACAGCTGAAAAATGCTGCACTAAGGATAAGTCAGGTTCTCCACCACAGAATTTATATGCAGTTTATTTATCAGAAAACAAATTGCTTCTCGCAATAACGTGCTTAGCCTTTATCACAGGCAGATCCAAATAACAGGTTTGCTATTGCTACTTCCTTGGCATGCTTTAAAAGAACAAAAAACCACCTTCCATTCCCCTAGATCACAGTGTCAGCTTATGAACTTTATTAAAAATAAATCAATAATGTCAGATGCAACTGCAGTCGCAAAATAACCTTGCAAACTAACACAGTCAATTAACATTCCACCATTAGACCCAACAATGGAATACAGAATTACATCACAAATAACATTATTTGAAGACCAAAAGTTGGAAGCACAAGTCCCATGTTCAAGAGTTTTAAATTGCTGAAATCGAAAACAAATTTTCAGAAGCAATTAATTTAGAGTCTTCAGAAGTGTTTCCCAAAACATTTGATAAGGATTACAGACTTACAGAGAGTTTTTCAACAATAGCTGCTTTGCCCTGGAACTGCTGTCCTTCCCACGTAAGGCATGATGCATCGATCTGAGGGGAAAAGAAACAAATTCATCAACCTGCTGAGGTAACCCTTAAACAATCCTGTAAGAAACTTTATTTACTTGGCATATAACCTTAAATTAAGAAGATTAAATTTAATTATGATTCTACCAGGAAAAAAGTTCCAGCCTTTGGATCAAAGCTAGCTTTTAGAACAAAACTTAAAGGACAAAAAAAAAAAAAAAAATCCTATGGACACAAAGTCAAGCATGTAGAGAAATAAAATATATGAAGAAATCTGAGAAAGAAGAGTTATAGCACCAGCTTTTTTTCCTCTCAGGTACTGATTTGCATACCCTGTTCACACCCAGAAAGTAGAATGCACCTCTAAAGGTTTTCTAACAGACAGCCCTGTGTGACATGAAGTGATTGAGGTGCTTCAGCCTAAAAGCTCTTTGGAGCGCGCAAATGTCAGGTGCCACAGCAACTGGGAAGAAGCTTTCTGTTCAGCTTAGGATATTCTGTTTAAACCAGAGTCACAATATCCTATGGTCATCCAAGAACACTTCCAACCTGCATAACAGTTCTCCTGACAACATCCGCATAGGTATTTCCAATCAATGATCAAAGACAAAGGATGGAAAAGCCCAGGAGTTCATTGTGTGGAAGGCCACTCTGCCAGGAATTTAAATTAGCCTGTACTTATCACCAGTCTTCTGAGGACTGATAACAAATACACAGCAAGCCAAAGAGCAAATGCTCTCAGTGCTGGTGGATACTGCTGAGGCAGGAATAATGAGGGGTGTCAGATGGTGTTCCTGCAACAATTTCCATCCTCAACAGCTCGGTGAAGCTTAAGACAACTCATCCAGCAGATGAAAAACAGGTCAGGAAAACAGGATATGCTGCTAGAAAACTTGTAAGACTTGAGCATCTTGCTGAAACACCTCAGCCACCCAGCAGCATTGCTCACCACCAGTAATCAACTCCACACACAGGGCGCTTTGCATGTTCTGGAGGAGTCTCCTGCCAAAACTAAAAACTGAGGTTCCTTGGGTTTGTTAGTTACAACCTTTAATTTTGGAAGCCAAATCCACTTTGCCCCAAATCAGGAGCAAAAACTAAAGCCTAATTTTTGAAGAAATTTGAACTGCATTTAAATTTCTTTAACAAAGTCTAAATATTTAAACTGGATTCAAAATTTTAAATCTATTTTAATGTTCTGAGGATTAATACAACATGAGCTCCAATAAATACCTATAAGAACTGCTAAATGCCTACAAGAACTGCTAAGAGTAGGACTTAAATCACACCCCACTTCAAGAGGGATCCAAGCAAATCCTCACCTGCAAATCAATGGCAAACTAAGGCTAGCGTATTTGTTTTTATGGAGAATTACATCACCAGATCATCACCAGCCCCCTCCACTACAAGCCACCATCTACAACCAGCGGGGGTTTTTATGAGTCTGCTTATAGATAAGGCAAAACAAAGCTCAAAATAGAAATGAAATGTAGAACAATGCAATAAATAAAAAGATGAGTAAGTGTGATTGCATTGACTGACTCTTTGGAGTCAGGATAAAACCCACTGTCCCACCCTCTGTATTCCCACACACCAAAACAGAGAAACCCAGGCAGACAACAGGACAAAGCCCCAGTCCCCTTTTGTAGATACTTACATATATTGCTCCTAACTGAGTCCTGTCTGCATCAAAAAGCTGGTAGTAATGTTGTACAAAGCTGGACCCAATCTGCTCCCAGATAGGCTTGTCTCCCATTCTGAATCCTCACCTAAAGCCAGTGACTGTAAAACAAAACAAAAAATTATCAGAAAGAACAATCACACACATAAGCATTGTATTTGGCTTAAGCATTAAACATCCATAAACACAGATCTGCTCAGACGGCCAGAATTTTTCTTTGGAAGAAGTAGGACAGATCTCACCTCTGTATCCTAGACCTTTATAAATAAAAATATTGGATACCAAATGGTTTAATTTTTTATTATAGCATTTGGTGATTTTCTAGAGCTATTTCAGTGGGAGGTCACAAGTTACAACAGTGGAGAACGAGAACAAAAATTAGTGTTACCACCTTATATTCACACTGTTCAAAAAAACTACACCATCTGAAAAAGTTGGCAAGTGCTCACTTTATCTCATTTACTGTAAACAACTGACGTGTTAATGGATTGTCTTCAAGAAGCTTAACACCAATTGATTTATCTGCTCAGCTCCTCAGGCATGTCACCGTCCAGAAGCCATTCTAAGGAAGGGTGTCCTTTCAGAGGTTCACAACAGGAGCTAATTCCCTAGTTCTTTGCTGAACACAAGCTCACTTCTCTATCCTTTCACTAAGGCTGAATCATTCTCAACATTTATCTCTGAACCTGCAGTAATTTCGAGATACAAGCCGTGATTTCTAACAGTGGTGAGGATCTGCAGTTCCCAGTTAGGGTACTGGAAGCTCAGAGGCATCACACAGTTCTGAAGGCAAGTCCCTCTATTTTAGAGGGGTTAAATATGCAGCATGTGCAGCAGCTCAGACAGATCCAGTCTGGAAACTATCATGCACTACGAGAACAGATGATTCCTTTACCATGCCATTAAATTTTTCAAGAGAGCAAATTCATTTTTTCTTTATCTTGGTATTTCTCTGAATGAATCAATTATGCTAAAAGCCAAAACACAACACCATGCCCAAAACCCACTACATACATTTTAAGATCCAAGTTTACTTAAAGCAAACTACATTATACTTGTTAAACATTGAGCTCTGTCAAGCACTAGTCCCTCTTTGCAATCCCTGGCTAGGAAACCTTGAGCTACTGGCCTGGTTGAGAGGCTGAGGGACTGGGGTCTTCTTAGTCTGGAGAAGAGAAGGCTGAGGGGGGATCTGATCAATGCTTATAAATCCTTAAAGAGAGGGTGTCAAGAGGACGGGGCCGGTCCTTTTTCAGCGGTGCCCAGGGACAGGACAAGAGGAAACGGGCACAAACTTGAATATAAGAAGTTCCACAGTGGTTAACTACCACTAAATTAGTGTTTTTCTCCACACACAGTGTGTGTATTCACGTTGACTTCAGCAAGGCTTTTGACAGTGTCCCACAGCATCCTCACAGGTAAGCTTAGGAAGGTGGATTAGAAGAATGGACAGTGAGGTGGACTGAAAACTGGCTGGAAGACATAGCCCAGAGGTTTGTTATTAGTGGCATAGAATCTAGTTGGAGGTCTGTAACAAGTGGTGTTCCCCAGGGGTCAGTACTGGGTCCAGTCCTCTTCAATATAGTCATCAATGACCTGGATGAAGGGCTGGAATGTCCCCTCACCAAGTTTGCTGATCATACAAAACTGGGAGGGCTTGCTGACACACCAGAAGGCTGTGCCACCATCCAGTGAGACCTGAACAAGCTGGAGAGTTGGGCAGAGAGGAACCTGATGAACTTCAACAAGGGCAAGTGTAGGGTGCTGCACCTGGGGAGGAATAACCCCCTGCACCAGGACAGGGTGGGGGTGACCTGCTGGAGAGCAGCTCTGAGGAGAAAGACCTGGGAGTCCTGGTGGACAACAGGCTGACCATGAGCCAGCAATGGGCCCTTGTGGCCAAGAAGGCCAAGGGCATCCTGGGGGGCATCAGGAAGAGTGGGACCAGCAGGTCAAAGGAGGTCATCCTGCCCCTCTGCTCTGCCCTGGGGAGGCCCCAGCTGGAGCACTGGGACCAGTTCTGGGCTCCCCAGTTCCAGAAGGACAGGGAACTGCTGGAGAGGGGACAGCAGAGGGCTACAGAGATGGTGAGGGGCCTGAAGCATCTCCCTTCCGAGGAGAGGCTGAGGAACTTGGCTCTTTTTAGTCTGGAGAAGAGAAGGCTGAGGGGGGATCTGATCAATGCTTTAAGTATAAAGGGTGGGTGTCAAGAGCACGGGGCCGGTCCTTTTTCAGTGGTGCCCAGGGACAGGATAAGAGGAAATGGGCACAAACTTGAGTATAAGAAGTTCCACCTCAACAGGAGGAGGAATTTCTTTACTTTGAGGGTGGCAGAGCCTGGGAAGAGGCTGCCCAGGGAGGTGGTGGAGTCTCCTTCTCTGGAGACATTCTAAACCCGCCTGGACACGTTCCTGTGCAACCTGCTCTGGATGGACCTGCTCTGGCAGGGGGTTGGACTAGGTGATCTCTAGAGGTCCCTTCCAACCCCATATCATTCTGTGATTCTGTATTCACCCTTGGCAGCTCACTGTACCATCACACAAACCTAAGATCGAGCTCTATGCTACCACTGCACCTCCTTTAGACCCAGAGGCTTTCAACTCAAGACACAACAGCCTCACCCAAGCACCAGGTGCCTTCTGTTCCACCCTGAAACCATGTGAAAGCCTTTGAGACTGCAAGAAATTAAGGAATTCTTATTTTAAGTATAGAAAGCAGTATTATGGTTTCTAAAACTAAAACTTAGTATGCTTATTATCTCCTTCTAAATATGTATTTGCATTTTGGCAGGTAAAATGCCATTAAATAAACTAACAGTATAAATTAGACCAGTAGTAGTGTTGATTTTGCCAGAAGTGAGAACCAAACTAAAAAAAGAAATGCTGCTGAGATTTATGATCCTTGATTATTTTTATTTTTTTTTGTTGCAACCCTGCTCTTTTTCCCGTGTCACTAATATATGATTTTGCTGAATACTCTCACTCTCCCTGGAGAGGATTTTTATTTTCTTTTCCTGATTTGTCATCTTTTCCTCCATGCTGTTTTATGTTTCCTGCCTCTCATCACAGAGGTAAGAAGCTTAGAGACGTGCCTAAAGAAAGAGCAAGATAGGAATGATCTTCTGTGTCATCAAGCCTAGTTCCTTTCAATGAGACACAAGCCACCTAAGATTGTATTGACATATTTATCAGGCTGCTTTAATGAGATAAACGTAATATAAAAGGCTTTTAAGACATATTCCAAAGCTAGGAAGAATGCACATGTTCTGATGTTGTCAAACATGAGGACAACACAGATGTGCTTCAGAGCCATCCAGCCAGATCTATCCATGGCTCAAAGTTTGGTTAGAGGGAAGAATATTCAGTTAATATTAAAACCAGACAAAAAATGTTTTAGTAAGCTAGAACACACATACACCTGTTGTTTTAAAGCCCCCTGCTGGAAGTTACGACTGTATGAGCATATTACTGGATATTCCACCTTAATTCCCCATGGAAAAGGAGACTGATTCCTTAACCTAATTAATTTTCTTCCCTTCAAACCAAACCTCCCTCATCACATCCACTTCAGAACATCACAGCCCATTCCATTAACAGCTCCTTCGCAGAAGCACAGTGGCAAAGCTGAGCTACCAACACGGAATGTGACACTTCAATGCACGTTACTCCATTTCTTAGAATCTACTCACATTGGAGAATTTAACCCCACCTCAAACACCCCTCAGCAGTCAGGGCTCGAGCTGAAACCCAATACAGCTCCTCAACTTTGTCAAACCATCCAAGGCTACACTACACCCCAAAGCTCCTCTCCCCTCTTCCCCAAAGTTTCCTCCAGCTTGTTGGTCTTCATGCTGGTCCAGGAGGGAGATGACTGCCTCAATTAAGCTCCCCCTCATCTGCTTTGGTACACGACAGATGGCACCAATATCAGCAGTAGCACCAAGGCAGAGGAGGAGGCATCAAGGTATGAGACCAAGGAGGATTGGAAGGGAACCAAGCCTTCACACAGGCATGAGTGACCCTGAACTAGACTAGGGTTACACTGGCAACAGGTTTTCTGTCAACAAAATCAAGAAACGCAGAGTCTTTCCCATTGCTGGTTACAGCTTAGGTGCTCCTACCTACACTCATCCCTCTTCCTTGTCTGCCTTAACTCTGGGTGTGAGAGACCAGCAGAAACACACCAAGACATAACTTCTACGGGGAGCACAGTCCTCAAAAGACCCATTTCTGCAAAAGGCCTGGATGAAGACTCTTCCCATTGCTTCCTTCAACGAACAAGAAGCCAGGAAACACCCTGGAGACAACTCTCGTCAGCACACTGCACCACGAAATCCATCTTCCTGCTCAAGCAGCATCCCCAGAACTAGTCAGAGGCATAACTTGAGGAAAAGCCACCTTTTTACTTAGCAAAAATAGAAAGCTTCCTGCTGACAGACAAATAAAGAGAACATTTTTCCCAAAACATGTAAGCACCGATGATACCTGGAGCAGGTGGGCGATAGTCACATCACTGCGGTACGGAGAAAGACCAAATAATTGTTTCAACCAGCAGCTGTATTTACTGCATTATCAGACCTGGACATAAGTAAACTCACTGTTGTCAATTTAAAAAATTGAGTCTTTGAATTCAAGCATGGCAGACCTTCAAGAAGCATCCTACATTTTCTGAAAATGTCAACAAAAACTAGTATGAGCAACAGTAAATTATAATGTAAGTTGCTAAAGAAAACCAAGGTGGTCTCCCACATTTAAAAAGCAAGCTGCATTCAAAGAGTCAATGAACAACCACAACAGGCAAATAAACTCAGTAAAGACTTTCTGATCTGCAGAATATCAAGAAAGAAACACAGAATTTAAAGAGGAAAGACCTCAAACGAGTACATTCTAATGTTAGTGGAGAAAAAAAATGGCCACCTGTTATCCAGTTATGACTACACTTATTTCCTAAGTGATCAAACCATAAATAAGCCACAGTCCCTGGACATTAAAGCTCTCCCTATGCACCATTACATCGAAGTTAAACTCTCTTAAGATTGAATTCAAGATTGTTTTCTGAAGATTTGAAAAATTAGTGTAACAGGAGAGCATCGATGCTCCTTTTAACATGGTGCTGTTTGTCCAGGGGTACATAGCAAACACGATTTAGACCATCAGTTGCTGCACCCTTCACTACTAATTAACAAGAGTAAATAAGGACAATGAAAGAGCTCTCAGTTGTTTCAGTTCCTGTTATTCATGCAATTTCTGCCATGCATGTATTTTTGATTGCTCAGATTACAGAGTGAGCAGTAAAAGCAGAAAAAGTAAAGCAGCAAACACATTTTAGACTATTTTTCCTTCAATCTCTTTCCTGTTGCCACTAAAACGTACAAAGACAGGAGTGTCTCCTGTGCGCGCTTTCTAGGAACACAATGGAACCAGCATCACAGGACCAGTTAATCTTCTCTCAAACAGATCATCTATTCAGCTACACCAAGAATCATTCGATACAATCATCTTCCTTTAGCAAAGCCACATACTGTCAACAAAAGAAACTACGCAAATGATCACAGTAATTCAGGTTGTAAGGGACCTCCTCCAGCCCAAAGCAGGGTGAGATAGATCAGACCAGGCTGCCCACACCTGTTTCCACTTTGATCCCCAAAAGCTCTGATGATGGAGACCATATAACCACTGTGGGCAACCTCTGCCCATGCCAGACCATCCTCACGCAGGGGGCAGCTCTCCTGGCTCCAGCCACAACCCCTTCTGTTCCAATTTATGCCCCTTGTCTCCTGTGCTCCCACCACACGCCCCCGTGAACAGCCTGGCTCCATTCTCCTGAGAATGTTCTACTGGAGGTAGGAACAAGCCCCACACAAGCCTTCTCTTCTCCAGGCTAAAGAAGCCCACACGAGGCATAACACACCTTAATGAAGGGGCGATGAACCACTGGAACCTACTAAGGGACATCACCAGTCACTTTTGTTAAACACACTGTACCTCTTCTTAAGAAATTCCAGTTTTGTGGTCAATCTTTCTGTCTGAAAACCTATGAAATTTCCAGTTAAGGAGCAAATTCACACATTTGGAGACTGAGAGAAGGGCTTCTCTTACTTATCTTTGCTGTCATCTCCACCACAGCTGACTGATCCACAGAGGTTAACAATCCGAGAATTACTGCTCCAGGCCAATCAGAAATTATTGATTTCAACATGGACCTTCACCTAGAAATTGCTATGGGCTGCGCTGTGCAAGAAACTACATTATTCTAAATACGCTTTCAGATCTAAAAATAATTAAACTAGATATGTGAACAGTGGAAAGATGGAAAGGGAGAAAGGGGGAGAGTGACAAGGCACAGACTGTTTTCTTCTGAAAAATATGGAAAATAAATAGCCTTTCCCCTTCTCAGCCTTTTTATTCCTCTACTCCAACTTCATTAAAACAAATTAATGCAGGAATTATGCCAACCTGAAGTATATTTTTTTGATTACAGATGTCAGCAAGTACCAGGCCACTAGTAAACAAAATACATGGGGAGGACTCCGGCAAAGCTTTCACAGCGCCTACAGCTTGATGCTCATCCTGTCTGCAACCTGACAACCCAACAGAGTCACGACAAGTCAGCCGAGATGATTTTCAAACATATTTGGATAGGAAGACATAACGTGGTGGTGTTAAGCAACAGCCACAATGCTACACATCTGGCTTTTTTTTTTTTTTGCCACAGTATTTTTGCTGCAATCCTAAAACTGAATTCAAGTTGACAAGACTGAAGTCACATCTCTTTTCCCCAGGATGAACCCAAGACGACTCAGTTTTAAAGTAACAGAGGAGGCAATGGGGGACAGGAGGGGGAAACTGCTGCACCACATTTTTCTTTACCTTATAAGTACAGTAACATAACATCTAATCTCCAAGAAATGGCAAAATCCAAGATATTTCTGTCTATCTGTCTCTGATTATCATGACAGCTGTTTCAGGTTAAGAGAAAATTAGGAACTGGTTTTCAAGTTATAGAAGCAAAGACGTCATACTACAGTTATGTAGTAGTAGTTTTTCTTTACCAAATCATTACTTAAAAATTAATCAGGTTTGTTCATGAACTCAGCAATATAATATTCATTATTAATCTTTATTCTAAACAGAGCTTCTATCAAAACCCGCAGCTTAATCCTTGCAACTTTTCTTGTGGTTCACAGCTGAAGTTTGGCACGTTTGAATCACTGTTGTATGTCTGTTAAAAGTGGTGTAAATAACAGCCCTGAATTAGACAGTACAAAGGTAGTTACCCCTAAACACATAGCCATATGTACCTTGGTGCAGTGATAAATGCAAGAGGACCAAGATAACATTGCTATCTTGCATTATATCACCCCATAATTTTAGGTTTAATACCAACATTCCTCTATTATTGACTGGCAGAGCTCAAATATGGAAAATTTTCTCCAACATGCTTTATGATCCACAAGCTTTTCATGTGTCTAAGCAACGCCTGTTCCACCTCACCTCCAAATGACTGGTCTCCAGTCTTTGGTTGGACTCCAAATTTCCACAAAAAAAAAAATAAAGTAACCCAAACCTTTTGTATGATATCTAACTAACCATCTTCCACTTCCAAAACCATGTTTCCCATCCTGCTTCGCTTATTTTTTTTCCCTCCCCTGCAACACACAATAGCCCCACTTCCCGCAGCACGGTACGTGAGCACACAAGCTGGTCATGTACAGATATGAACAGCAAACCTGCCCGTGATGCCACAATATCCAAGAGTTTTAAAACAACTGAAAGAAATCATGCTTGAAAGTGTTACCAGTTATTAGTATGTTTTGTGTACGGATTGAAATACATACTCAACGCTACTACCACCTAGATGATCCTATTAATTAATGACAGAGACAAAAGAATCCCCAACAGAGAGGACGGCAGAAATTTGTTACTGTTTGCATTCTTCTAAAGAACTGAACAGACACCAGTGTTAAAACAAATAAATTTCAAATCATCTACCAAACAACTTGCGATTTTTTAGGAAGGAACATGAAATTAGGACCCCAGTGGGAGAATAATGAAATAGTCCAAAAGTAAGTCAAAATGTCATTGTACTTTAAATTAGATTCTGTTTTTCACCAATAATGATGTTACAGACAGTAATTTCTCTGCTTCTACGCAGAGGCACATGAAATGCCTCTGCTAAAAGAAAACTTAAAGATACAACTCACAAACACAGAAAGCATTGCTTGGCATTAATTCCTCCCAGAAAAGGAGCCACCAAGAGAGTCAACTTGAGAAAGTGGCTGATTCGGCAACCGGATTTAACCTTCAAGCAAGTTCTGCAACTGATTCCTAGTCCTCCTTCAAGCATTTACCTGGGCTTTGTTCCTGTTCGACGTTAATACAATGTATATGCTACAAAACCAACTCTAAAATACACATCTACACTGGAAGTGTTGGACTTCAAATGAGAACTAACAGTTAGTTGAAGCATTACAGCCTGCCTTTAACAGGGAGTTAAATACAAATGGTAAGAACAGCATCTTTGGAACTTAATGCCTTCGAAAAACTCGCTCGTATTAACAAAATGCAACATACAGTCCTTGCTGCTGTAAATTTTTGCAGATTTTGAGTGCTTTTAAAACTAAAGAGTGACAACAGCTATAGAAGCGAAAGGGAAAAAAAAAATAATCTTCTCTTTCAGAATCAAACCAGAAACCGGCAACTCAAAGGAAAAAAACCAGGCGGCTACAGCAGACCCCCGAGCACACGCACTGCTTCTAGCTTTACTCCAAGAAAAGGTACGCAACAAAGCGACTCAACCACGTCGGGTCAACTCAGTCCTCGCACAACCTTCTGGCAACACGGTCACACACTAAGAACATAAAAAAAAAACCAACCAAAAAGCACAGAAAGCACAACCAATTACACCTCCTGTCACACCCCTCCGACCCGACCCTCCAAGCTCAGAGAACTCAACCCCCCTTCTCCCCCCACTGCCACACCGACCCCTGCAAAGCCCCCCTGGAGGATACACAC